>NC_088179.1:24425949-24725949 GCF_028769735.1 Zonotrichia leucophrys gambelii | reverse complement strand
TTCTTTTTTCTAGTAAATTGCCTAAGCAAGACTTTTTAGCTTCTGTCCAATTAGCTATCCTTGAGTTTGATGTCCCTTAAGCCTATAAAGTAGGTTTTTCACCTAATCAAGGAAATAAACTTCTAAGCTTGTTTCCTTTTTAAAAAGACAAAGAATAGTTTTGTCCCTCCATCAACAAAAAGCACATTCCTATAGCCATGCTCTTCCTGACACAGCTTTGGTTGCACTTTCTATTACAGCCTAATCAAGGTGAGCTTGATTTTCGAGTTTTTATTCAAGTGCTAATAACAGTTATTCCAAAGGTTTAAAGCTGCAGGTTTTTCCCAGAGCAGAGTGTGAAATGTGGGGTTATTCCAAAGGTTTAAAGCTGCAGGTTTTTCCCAGAGCACAGTGTGAAATGTGGGGTTTGCAGGTGCACAGCTGGGCCAGGTGCATGGGCAGCTGTGCAGGAGCATCCCCACATGCCAGGAGCTGCCCTCTGAGAGTGGCACCGTTCATGCCCTGCCACCGCTGGGCACAACTGAATAAATAAATAACCATTTACCAATAAATAATAATAATTTACCAATAACCAATAACAGTTGGTGATCTCTGCTCACCCCCAGCCACACAGAAAGTTCCAGAAGTGAAGCCCTAGCTGATTGTGATCACCACTGGAATCCTGGTGTGAAACCACCCATTTTTGGGTTTGGCACAAACACAATGATTCCCTCAGATGCACAACATCCAGCAGGGCAGTGTCTATCAGGTTTTGGTAACCCTGCATGGCTGAACTGCATTGCCCACCCTCTTACTCTGTGGGTTTGTAACATTCTGGTGTTTTTCCAGGTTGAAGAAATGATTGCAGATATACGCGATGTTTTTATAAAAACCTTAGATGAACTTTCCTGGATGGATGCAGAGACCAAAAAGAGAGCAGAACAAAAAGTAAGTTCTGTCTGAAATATTGGTAATGTGTAGTTCTATAAAAATTGCTATTTCAATTGCTTTTCCTGACAAAAAATAAGCAGTAACTTCTATATTATGATACCAACAAATTTATAGTTATGCTTATATAGGCACAGCAGTTTAGGATTCCAAGGGAAGGGCCTCTGGAGATATGCACACAAAATAGGAAAAATCTGCATACAAGATTAAGACCTTTCAGGCAAATCAGTGATTAAGGAGCTAGATAATGAATATCTACAGGAAAACAATACTGAAAATGAGAAGGAATGATTTCTGGTGATTTGACCAGCTATTAGGCAGAACAGGATAAAACCCATAAACTTGTGCTTTCAGTGAATGAAAAATTTAAACAAAATCTATATATAATTAACATCCTACAGTTTCTGCAGTGGCTTCCATATTGCCTTTCTTATGTAATTTATTATTTAAAACATGGCTGGATTTGCTATGGATATCAAATTCCCTTGTCCCTAGGCAAGAGCAATTAAAGAGAGGATTGGTTACCCGGATGAGATCGTGACAGATGATGACAAGCTCAACAGTGAGTACCAGGAGGTAAGTTTGCACAACAGGCAGGGAAAAGGGTTTTCAGAGAGGAAAAGGGTTAAGGGCAACACCAACAATTGCTGAACTCCACTCAAAATATGTCTGCAAAGAGAGAATGAAGAGCTCTGGGAAAAGTACCCAGCTGCCAACACAGATCCAGCTACAATATCAACTCTGTGGTGTAGCAGAGCTCTGCAAACCACGCTCTAATTGTAGATCAAAAAATATTCTTAGAAATGTGTTGCTTAGCTCATCATGCTTAAGACTAGATTTTCCTGATCTGTGTGTCTTTAACACCGCCACTAACTCCTCTTCCCCCTTTCTTTTTAGTTGAACTACAAAGAAGAAGAATACTTTGAAAACATTATCCAAAATTTAGTATTTACCCAGAAGAAAAGGTTGAAAAAGCTTAGAGAAAAGGTGGACAAAGAGGAGTAAGTATTTAATAATATTCTGTCTAGTCTTTTATCCCCTTTTCACAGGAGAAGGTACCTTCCAACTTCAAATATTCTGTGATTCTGTTACACAGTTTCTAGGCTTATTAACTCCATTAACGTTGCTATTAACAATTGAAATACTAACATTTATTTTTCTGGTGTTACCAGGTGGATAAGTGGAGCTGCTGTTGTCAATGCTTTTTACTCAGCAAGTCGGAATCAGATAGGTAAGGTTTACCTATTTATTTTTTATATATGTATGTATGAACTTTTAAAATGAATAACAAATTTGAGTGTAAAGATTCCTAATGTCAGCCTGCCCAACACCACCCATGGGAACGCAAAGCCCTGTCCATTCTGGCTGAGGATTAGAACCACATGGAGCCCCAAGGCTTGTGAACCATCCCAGCCCCCTGCACAGTGCTGCAAGGCTCCCCAGAGTCACGAAACATTTCACAACATTAATTATGCATCTCAGCATTTCTGTCACGTCCATTCTGCAAAGAGTGTTTGAATTTTAGTCATCCGAGTGTCACAGACTGCAGTGTCCTTTCTAGGCCATCACTGAGTACTGTGATCCACCCTAACTCCTGAAAACAAGTCCAAGGAAATGGAAAAGCCTTGTCCTGCAGGGCTCTGCACAGAAATGAAACAAGATTGTTCCTTGATGTGAGCATTTAGCTCTTGACTGAACAGTTAACACAAAAACTTCCAGAAGGCTTTGTTTAAATTAGCTTTGTTCAGTAATTTGTAGGAAAGGAATCATGATGTGGAAGACTGAAACTGGTGACTGGCAGTTAATGTGAGTCATAAATTCTTACCTCATCCTTCAACTATGGCATGCACAGGATAATTAAAGCAGTCTGATCTTTAGAGTGATGTCTGAATTAGAACTAGACTTTAAAAACCCCTCTGAAGAGCAGCTCTGTGCACGGGGTGTGGGGAACCTGGAGCTCTGTGGCTCCATCTGGGTGAGGTGTGACCTGCTCTGCTCCATCAGCAGTTCAGACCATCTGTGCTCTCTGATAACAGATAGGACAGTGGGACATCCATTCCACAGCAAACCAGCACTGGGGCTGTGCTAGAGGAGCCAGAGGTGGCTCCTCTCACTGCTGATACCTCTGTGCTCTCTGATAACAGATAGAACATCTATTCCTCAGCAAACCAGCACTGCACTGGGGTTGCTGTGGCAGCAGCTCCAGATGTGGCTCCTCTCACTGCTGATACCTCTGTGCTCCCTGATAACAGATAGAACACTGGGGCATCCATCCCACAGCAAACCAGCCCTGCACTGGGGTTGCTGTGGCAGCAGCCTGCACACACAGCACAACTGGCTCATTTCTAACCTCTTTGTTATTTTCTGGCTTTCCCATGGTTCTTTCTCGTCCTGAAAGAAAGCCCTAGAGCTGAACTGGATTTATGCTGAAATGCAAGAAATATCAATCTTCTTTCCTTTGCTGTGTGAGGACTGTCACTCAATTCCTTCTGTCTAAGTTGTGTAGAGCTACATCCACCTCCTTCTCAGGGAGAATTAAAACTTCATATTGCAGAGGCAGCAGGGAGACAGGAAAAGGCCTTCAAGATACTAAGTGGAACTGAATATTTTATAGTATTTTATTACTCTTAATTTATAAAAAGATCAGAATTGCAACATGGTTTCTTTTTAAATGAATTGTTTTGTAGAAGAAGCCTAGAAAAATGAGCAGAGAAGTGGGTAAATGGAACTGCTTTGTTCCAGTTCTTTTATTGACAGCTTGGCCTATTTTTATTGATTCCAGTGGGAGTTACTTGTATTTTCAAGGGAAGAATAAATTCCTGTCTCCGAGATTGATTTGTGATGGAATGATCAAATAATCTATTCTTCTTGGGGGACACCCTCCCACTTCTCACAATGTTGTGAGGTTTGTTTAATGATGAGACTGAAGTCTGTGAATGCTAAGTGATGTAAATTGGAACAAACTGCTTTTTCCTGCAGAGCAGAAGCGTAACAAAGCACAAGCTGGTCATGGCTTTGGAAGTGTCTGAGGAGGGGGGTGCTCCTGCTGCTCTGTTTCTCCTGTCCCACAGCATTGTTGGGAGATCTGAGAGAATGGGGTGGTTTGGGTTGAGCCCATAACACTGGTCTGGCCCCCCTGTACCTGCAGGGTGACAGGGCAGGGCCTTGGCTGTGCTGTGCCTTCCTCTTCAGTGTTTACTGGTGTGATGGTGTTCACGGGGGTCCCAGGATGAGGGGAGAGACGAGGATCTGACTCCAGGTTTCAGAAGGCTGATTTATTATTTTATTATATATATTACATTAAAACTATACTAAAAGAAGAAAAGGTTTCATCAGAAGGCTAGATAAAAATAGAATAGAAAAGAATGATAACAAACCAACATGAGCTGATCACAGATGCACCTGTTGCATTCCACAGCAGCAGATAATCGATGTTTACATTTTGTTCCTGAGGCCTCTGAGCTTCTCAGGAGGAAGAATCCTAAGGAAAGGCTTTTCCATAAAAGATGTCTGTGACAGCCTGTGCTTCCCTTCCAGTGTTCCCTGCGGGCATTCTGCAGCCCCCTTTCTTCAGCGCCTCCCAGCCCCGCTCCCTGAACTACGGCGGCATCGGGATGGTCATCGGGCACGAGATCACGCACGGCTTCGACGACAACGGTGAGCGCCAGCTGCCCTGGCACAGCACCCAGAGATCGGGGGTGTGACACACAGGGTGTGTGACATGTTTACAGGGTGTGCGACACGCTTATGGGGTGTGTGACCTGCTTACAGGGTGTGTGACACGCTTACAGGTGTGTGACACGCTTTACAGGGTGCGTGACACACAGGGTGTGTGACACGCTTACAGGTGTGTGACACGCTTACAGGGTGTGTGACACGCTTACAGGGTGTCTGTCCTGCTTACAGGGTGTCTGTCCTGCTTACAGGGTGTGTGACACGCTTACAGGGTGTGTGACACGCTTACAGGGTGCGTGACACACAGGGTGTGTGACACGCTTACAGGTGTGTGACACGCTTACAGGGTGTGTGACACGCTTACAGGGTGTGTGACACACTTACAGGGTGTGTGACATGCTTACAGGGTGTGTGACCTGCTTACAGGGTGTGTGACACGCTTACAGGGTGTGTGACACGCTTACAGGTGTGTGACACGCTTACAGGGTGTGTGACACACTTACAGGTGTGTGACACGCTTACAGGGTGTGTGACACGCTTACAGGTGTGTGACACGCTTACAGGGTGTGTGATCTGCTTACAGGGTGTGTGACACGCTTACAGGGTGTGTGACACGCTTACAGGGTGTGTGACACGCTTACAGGGTGTGTGACACGCTTACAGGGTGTGTGACACACTTACAGGGTGTCTGTCCTGCTTACAGGGTGTGTGACACACAGGGTGTGTGACACGCTTACAGGTGTGTGACACACAGGTGTGTGACACGCTTACAGGGTGTGTGACCTGCTTACAGGGTGTGTGACACGCTTACAGGGTGTGTGACACGCTTGCAGGGTGTGTGACACACTTACAGGGTGTGTGACACACTTACAGGGTGTGTGACACGCTTACAGGGTGTGTGACACGCTTGCAGGGTGTGTGACACGCTCTAGGGCTCCATCCCCTCAGGGAGCACCCAACAGGGAGCTGAATTTCCCTGTGTAACTCGGACTCTGGGTTCCTGAGCCACCACAGCGCTGCTCTCCCAGGAGCACACTCCAAAGTCGTGCTCGCTCCAAGCCCTCTTTTCTCATATGAATAATTCTGTTTAACTCCCTGTCACAGGCAGGAATTTCAATGAGAACGGCGACCTGGTGGACTGGTGGAGTGAAGAATCAGCGCGGAATTTCAAGGAGCTGTCCCAGTGCATGGTGTACCAGTATGGGAACTTCTCGTGGGACCTGGCAGGCGGACAGAACGTAGGTCCTGCCCGGGGAGGCAGCGCTGCTCTCAGGGCAATAACTGAGTTATTCCTCTCTGTTCCACCATGGCTCTGCCTTTCCACAGCCTGACAATGTATGCCATCACACAGGACAGGGAACAGATAAAACTGATGAAACTCCCAGCCTGAGATTGTCCCAAAACGTGTTGAAGTGTGGGAACTCAGAGAGAGGCCAATGAAAATAGAGAAGAAAATTTCAGCATATTTTGCTGCCCTTTTATTCACACATTAAATTCAATCAAAGCATGATTCTAGATTTTGCACCTTTGACTATCATTAATCAATATGATGGACTAATACTTAAAATAATGATTTTTAGAAAACAGAATTAGATGTTTCCCATTATCAAAGCTTCATCATCTTTGGTGCTATTTGACTGACTCAGGAATACCTGCTAAATAGAGATCTACATATCTGGCTACCAAGAAGCCACTGAACTTGCCTCCTATAGAGAAAAATACCTTCTAGCAGGTTTGCTGATGTCTGTTAACAACAATTTCAGCAGTTTTGAGTTTGAATTTTAACTTGTTCTACAGACTACAGATTCTGTAGTTCCACTTCCTCTAACTGGAGCTGTGGTAAGAAACTGAGGATTAAAGACAAGGAGAAAAGAGGAAGAATAAATGAGCAATGACTAAGTAGCAGAAAGTCTGAGTGAGAGATCCAGAGGTGAGAAAGTTGCCTGGAGGGGAAGGAAGAGGATTAGAAAAACAATAGTATCTCAAAACACGGATTTTGAGACAAGGGACATAAAGACTTTTCAGAGATGTTAACATAATCTTCTGCTAAACCTTCAGATTTTAGGGTAATTCTTGCCTTTAGAAACTGGAAAATGCACAAAGTTTGGTGTTACAGGTCCTGGATGAGCTTTTGTTTTGAAACCAATAGTTTTCCTTTCTATTTTACAGCTGAGTGGAATCAACACACTAGGAGAAAACATTGCTGATAACGGGGGTGTGAGACAAGCATACAAGGTAAGAAATATCCATTTCTCTATTTTAGCTGAAACTGTCAGAGATTAAGCAAGTCAGTTTCAGAGCCTTGGAAGAAGAAACACAATTTCTGTGTTGGGGACAGGACCTGACCTACTGTGCCATCGAGGCCTGCATTAAAGCCACTGTCCAGCTGTGGCATTTCTCTCACCCTGTTAATCGTGTCAGGCTACAGATTACCTGTTCCTAGGGAACTCTTTTTCAATGTTTTTTTCCCTTTGTGAATAAGGAATGTGAGGAATGGAAACATTCCCTGGCTGACATTGGACCATGACCTGAAGGAAGTGCTGACACCAGCAGCTGGCTGCCTCTGGCTGTGTTTTTCACCAGGTTTTTCACGCCAGGAAGGAGGGCAGGATGGCTTTCTTGTGACCCATAAACACTTTGCTTTTCATCTTGCTCAGGTGGCTTGGGCCCTCTGTGCTGGTATCCAAGATGCCAGAGACACTGGAGTCCCTGCACTCAGCCCTCCAGGCAGCTGGATGCTTTCTGGCTTTGCTTTCCTTCTCTTCCCAAGCAGCTGCTGGACTCCCTAGGTTGGCCATCATTGAGACTGGCATTCAGAGAGACTCAGGTTATTTTGTGAGCGTGGTCTGGGATAAAGCAGCCAGTCAGCTTCTTCTGTTTATTCACAAATATCCTCCTTCTGCTTCCCTGAACACCTTCTGTGGCAAAACACTCAACCCTTGGCAGCTGAGTGCTGTCCCTGCCCAACAAAGAGCCTCTGGATGCATGGCCAGCTCTCACTGCAAATGGACATGTTTGAGGGCAAACACAATTATTAATGAGAGTTAAGGAATGGTTTGCAAGCCTAAAAGAGGCTTCAGGATTATTAGATTAGTGTGATCTTTGGTGACTGGAATATTTGTGCAAAGTACAAAGCCATGAAAGGGGATACGCTTTCCGAAAGGAATGGGAGTAGCCAGAAAAATTAGGTCAGAAGTATTAAAAATTATTATGACATCATGTAAACAGTAAAAAAAGGTCCAGAAGGAGTCTTGAGGGGTCAGTATCCCACCCCCCTGTCCATGCAGGTAGAATTAACCCCTTGTGCACCCTTCCAGAGGAGCACTCCCACTCCACCTCGTGGCACTGCCAGTGCCGCCGCGGCTCTGCCTCCAACAAACACAACAATTGCTCCTTTCTCTCCTGTGACCTTTCACATATTTGAGGACTTACATGCTTCAAGGCCCAGACTTCTCTCCTTTAGACTAAACAAACCCAATTCTTTCAATCTTTCCTCATAGGTCATGTTTGCTGGACCTCTGCTCATTCTTGCTGCTTTCTTCTGGACTCTCTCCAGTGGGTCCACATCTTTCCTGAAGGGCAGTGCCCAAAAGTGGACAGAGCACTCCAGCTGAGCCCTGGCCAGAGTGGAGTAGCGGGATTACTTCATGTATTTCATATAAGCCACTCCTGTTTACACACCCCAGTACAGCACTGGGCCCTTTGCAGTGCTGTGGCACTGTTGGCTCTCGTTCAGCTGTTATCCATGGAAACTTCCAGAAGTTTTCCATGGACCTGCTGTCTGCTCATCCCTCAGCTGTGCCTGGGCAGTTGATTGGCTTTGCTCGTGCGTTGCTTTGGCTCTGACTTCAGGCAGAACATTTCTGCAGCATCTTTCATCAGGGATGAGACACCAACAACACATCCACGTTTGACACGTCTCCATGAGAAACATGAAAGCAGCTGCCCTTACTGTGGCAAGGTTTAAAGCCTTCTGCAATTCACTTTAAAAAAACCAAACCCCAAACAACACACAGTGGGAAAAATCTTTTTTCCATAATGCAGCATTAGATTATTGATAGCACAGTACTAGGAAATGGCCCTGATGTCTTCTGCTTCAAGGTGGCACGTGTGGGATGGATGGCCAAGGGAGGCAATGATTGATTATGTCAAAGAATCCATGTTCCTTCTCGTCATCATTTCATTTTGACTGGAAAAATGCTGGAAGTGGTAACATTTCTGCTCACTTCATTCTACAGGCTTATGAGAACTTTGAGAGAAAACACGGAAAAGAAAAACTCCTTCCTGGTCTCGACATGAACCACAAACAGCTGTTTTTTCTGAACTTTGCACAGGTATCCTTTCCTCCTTGCCTGAGGGCTTTGAAAACCACTTGGCATTACAGTTTAGCAGCAAGTCAGAACAGGCTGCCTCCCATGGGCTAAACAAGAGCTGGCAGAGCTGCAGAGCTGAGCAGTGCTCACTGCACAGCAGTGAAATTTAAGTCTTGTTGGGTGATTTTTATCTTCCCCAAAGAAATTAATTTGGCCACTTGTAAGCCTGGTAGGAAGTGCCTTGTGCCCAAATGCCTTTGTCTGAGGACAGTGATGTATTTTTTTAACAAAATACACCCTTTCTCCTCTGTGTTCTAATGTGGGATTTATTCTCATGAACATCAGGTATTTCACAGTTAAATAACAGCAGGTCTCTTCCTGTAAAATCTGAGGCTAATGATGCTTCTCTCTGTTACCTGTGCAGGTGTGGTGTGGCACGTACAGACCAGAATACGCAGTGAACTCCATCAAGACCGACGTGCACAGCCCAGGCCGATTCAGGTCAGCAGAGCCAGCCCCCCAGAGCAGCCCTGAGGTTGCTAACACCTCTGCAGAATGGGATCTGTGTGGGGAACTGCAGAGACCCTGCCCAGGGCTGGGCTGCCCTTCCAGGGGGCTTTGACAGGCACACACCACAGGCAGAGCACTCTGGAGAGGGCTGGGCTGTTCCTGTCCCTCCAGCACTGCCCAGACGGGCAAAGCCCTTCCCAGGCAGCTCCACAGGCAGAGCAGGGATGTGGGATCATTGTCTCATCCTTGAGAACATCCAGCTTAATTCTGTCCACACTATGGAGCAGCTTTGAACAGCCTCCACCCCAGGACACGCAGCATCACCTGGCTGTCACTGTGTGACTGTCACTGCAGTCCCAGTGACTGTGTCTGGGATCCAGGGCCCATCCACAAATCCCATCTCCTGCAATAGCTCCTGTTAGGGTTCTTGTACACAGAACAACAGCATGGATGAACTTTCATCTGTAGAATCAGTGGAGATCACTGCCCTCCCTGCTAACAAGCCCTGTGCAGTGGCACAACACAGATGTGCATTCTGTGTCTGGAGTGCCCAGCCAGCCTTCCCAGGACCAGCTGGGCTCAGTTCAGTGGAGCCCTGCAGGAAATGTGGCTGCTCAGGCCAGACTGGGATCTTTCCTTTTTCTCTGGAGCCAGAGCAGCCTGTTCATCAGCAGTGCAGCAATGTGCTCCAATAAACCTGTCTGGTCCCACGCCACGGTATCAGTGGCAGCGCAGCCATCACAGCATCTGCGGGAGGCTGAGCCCTCCCCAGGCTCCACGTCCACCAGAGCCAAGCTCTGTGCTGGTAGAATCCCCCACATTAACCCCGGTATCTTTCCTTGAACAGCTTTCAGCAATCCCTGTTTGCCCCCGCGCTGGGATGCTCAGTGAAAGCAGCGGCTGTTCCTGCTGTTCTCCGTGTTTCCCCAGGGTGGGTTGTGCTATCTGGGATCTCTCCCAGAGGCACTGTGTGCTCCTGCAGCCAGGCCTGCCTGCTCTCGGTGCTAATGAGGCTCCAGAGGCCCTGCAGAGCCTCAGCACATCTGATTTGGACGAGGTACAAGGCCTTTGAAGTGGCTGGTTCAGCATCCAGTGCAACAGGCGGTGTTTGTGTGCACCCTGGGCACGTCACATCGAGCTGTGCTGTCTGTACCTCGGCAGGACAGGCTATAAACTGTGCATGCAGGGACACAGGTGCTCATGAGAAACCAGACAACATCCCCAGAGTGGGCAGTCATTTACAGCATGAGGCCCCCTAAGAGCTCTAAAACAAAAACATTTCATGAGACATACCCACAAAATTAACACCTAATAAGGTACTACACAAGTGTCACTAAGGCTCCCCAGGTGCCTCTTTTGATTATTACCTGGGGATTGCAATGAGCCTTTTCAATACCTGCTACACTGGCTGGGGGCTGCTTCTCCTTGCAAGTAGAACAGGCAGCTCCTCATGGAAATTGTTAATTGCAGTGCATCCCATTTTAGCAGTCCTTGTTCACTGGAGCAGTGAAGATCACCAAAATTCATGAGGTTCCTGATAATCCTTTTTCTGTGCCATGTCCTGTTCCACTGCTGGCTCCCAAGAGCAGGGAGTCATTTTTGGCCTTCTAGAACAATTCAAGTATTGCAGGTGTCCCTGCTGAACTTCACCTCAGCTTCTGTGGGCGCACCCTGGTTCTAAGGATGAACATAATTCTCAGAATAATCATGAATTACTCAAAGAAACAGTTCTTTAAAGAACTTCTGAGGCACAATCAACATCCATCAGTATCTGTGTTTGACCTGTTTCCCTGCATAGGTATGTGCTGCTGTATCCTAATCCTGAAGGAACAAGTGACTCTTAGCAGATCTATTCACACGTGTTCACAATTACACATGTAAAATCAGCCCTAGCTGGAACAGCCTCATACTCACTCCCCATGTTGAGTTGAAAGCCATTGTTTGTAAGAGATTTTTGCCAGAAAACTCATTCACTGGAAAATCTGTGCAGAACGCCCAGAGGAGCAGCATGATCTCAGTTAAAACCTGGTTGGTGTAAAAATGTAAATGAACATTCAGTGAGGAGTTACCACCACAGCCCTTGACCTCGGGATTTTGTTTTCCCTTCACCAAGACACTCGGTGGAAACCACTGACAAGTGAGAAATCTGTTTGGGGGCAAGAACTGGCTGTGAGAGCCAGCCATGAGCAGGGGACAGGCCCTGTGTTTCTGGGGTTGCAATAGGGGCAAGACAAACTGAAGGAGAAAGCACAGCCAGCCCTTGAGGTGAGATGAAGCAAGGCAGAGCTCAGCAGCGGGGCGTTCCCCGCGCTACGCTGAGGTGACACAACAAAAACAAATTACAAAATATGGGTCGTGTTGTTTGTTTCAAACCCAGGCCAGCAGCAATGACAGCGTGTTGCTTTCTTTTAAAGGGTCCTGGGGTCGCTGCAGAACTCGCCAGAGTTTTCAGAAGCCTTTTCTTGCACCACGAGAGACAACATGGACCCTGCCGAGAAGTGCCGCGTCTGGTGACGGACTGCAGGCCCCGCACCTCAAGGAGCTTTCCAGGAAAAGAGACCTTTCCAGCTGATTCAAGAGGGGGAGGAGGGAAGGGAGCTGAGTGGAATGTGCTGGAGACACGGCTGTGACCCTTGGCAAACGTGCAAACCCCAAATCACCACCCTGGCAGCAGGGAAGGCAGCGCTGGCTGCTGCTCCCCAGAGCCCGCAGGCCCAACTCACCTGGCAGCGCACAGCTCACCTCACCTGCAGCTGTAACGCTGCCCACAGCCCAGGGAGTGTCATTGGAAATGGCAAAGTACAGCCCACGATCTCCCACGGGCCGGTGAGTGCAGGTTTCTGATCAGGGCAGGAGGGAAACACTCAGAAACACACATTTTAGCCGTCATACCACGACAGAGAGACAGCAGTTTATATCCCAGTGTCAGACTCTGTACCCTCTGCTGTTGCAGGAAATCTGTTCTACCAAATGTTTTCATTTTTACTTGAAACCATTTATACAAGAGGAGTCCAAAGACCTGCTGTACTTAAGTAACTTCTCACTAATTACTCCAGCGTGTATTACCTGAAGTCTCTATTTACAACAGTTAATTTACAGCTTTCCAGCCCAAATGGAATCGTAGGTAATTTATTAAATTCTGTACCTATAATCTGTAAGATTGTGATCAAAGACCCTTTCACCATTTTCTAAGCTTTATCTTGCTTTCTCTAAAGTCGCTCTTTTTTAAAGTTTCTAGTAATGTATAAATCATAGTTTTTATATTTAAATCTTGAGCTACACTTTTGACTTGAAGTATTGTAACATATTTTATCAGTGGCTGCATAGAACTGGGAAATTGGACTAAAGCATGGTATCGGGCAATAAGACAAAGCCTACAAAACTGAGTTCTCCAATGGAGGGCACAAACAGGGCAGTTTCCAGGCTGACTGTCAGTGCTCAGGCTCTGATCCTGCACGTCACTTGTACGTGTTCTGATCAGTGTCAGCCCTCACATCAGCAAAGCTGCACAGCTGATTGCAAGAGTCTGAAGGAGCTTTAAGCAAGAGGGTAAAAGGCTTTAAATCTGCAATGATATGTATTAAACATCCTCATGCAGATTGCAAACGAACTTACTGCTTTGTTTATCAAAGCAAAGACATTTGCAAACCAAGTACCAGATACCTCAGATGACTGCTACAATAGGTCTATTTAAAAAACCTATGTCCTTTTAGCCGAGTTTGTCATCTGATCAAAACATTTTGATAATAAACTGAAATTATGAGCCAAATGCAGTGCGTGTTCTTCGTAGGAATTATGAAAATGGTGCCCCCGCCACACCCGGAGCAGGACAGGGACTCGCCGTGTGTTGTTCCCTTTGTGCTTCCGCCCAGAGCAGGGCAGGGCCCTCAGGTCTGGGGGCATAACGGGGTCACTCGGGCCCAGGTGAGCCCAGGTGTGTGAGGTGCTGCGGGAACAGCCACGAGCAGGTGAATCTCTTCTCTGGAGGGGTGTCAGCCTCTGGGGCAGGAGAGACACAGCAGCGCCCGGAGCCGCTGTCCTTGGCGTGGGACTGGCAATGTCCCACCCAAACTGGCTCACAGGCAGCTGTTGTCCCTGTCCCCTGTCCCACACCAGCTCTGGCTCACAGGCAGCTGTTATCCCTGTCCTACCCAAACTGGTTCACAAGCAGGTGTTATGCCTGTCCCTGTCCCACCCAAACACTGGTTCACAGGGAGGTGTTGTCCCTGTCCCCTGTCCCACACCAGCTCTGGCTCACAGGCAGCTGTTATCCCTGTCCTACCCAAACTGGTTCACAGGCAGGTGTTATCCTTGTCTTACCCAAACTGGTTCACAGGCAGGTGTTATCCTTGTCTTACCCAAACTGGCTCACAAGCAGGTGTTATCCTTGTCTTACCCAAACTGGCTCACAAGCAGGTGTTATCCTTGTCTTACCCAATCTGGCTCACAGGCAGCTGTTATCCCTGTCCTACCCAAACTGGTTCACAGGCAGGTGTTATCCTTGTCTTACCCAAACTGGTTCACAGGCAGGTGTTGTCCCTGTCCCTGTCCCACCCAAACGCTGGTTCACAGGCAGGTGATATCCCCAGGGCTCTGTTCTGCACCAGTCGTGCTCTGTGTACACCAACACCCTTAAATGGGATTACGAGCACTGAAGAATATAAACATGAGCCTGGAGGTTTCCAGGATGCAGCATCCCAGGACATTGTGGGGGGACAGACACTCCTCTCTACCTGATTTACACCAAGAGCTGTTCAGGGGACACAGGGAAAGCCAGGCAGAAGCAAGCTTGGCATCCTGCTGTAGCAATGCTGTGGTGGCCTGACGCTGAGTTATCACCTCACTTTAATAGTGCAGCACCAGCATTTTCCAAGCAACCTGAATATGCATGGGTTTTTCCCCTCAATCACCAGCACCTCTCTGAGAGAAAGGAACCTGGCTCTCAAACACTCATTTAATTTTTCAGGAACTAAAAACCCCAAACCTTTTGCTGCCCCTTTTACCCCCACATGTGAGGAGAGCTGCACGCTGTACAGCTGCACCACGACAGCCACCCGAGTGGGCAGTCTGAAGGTGGTTACAAAAGGTCACTGCAGAGTGCTCAGTGATCTTCCAGCAGCGTGGGGGACGCATATTTTCTTGGAATAATCTTCTCTTTATTACCCCATAAAACTGGCAGGAACTCCTGCTTTGTGTACAGCAAGCCAGCTCGATGATATTGACGCCAGCCTAGAAAGTTATTTTGGTTTGCTCTGCCAAATCAGATCTCAAAAATCAGGTAAAGCTAAACCAGATTGCAGTGTTTACATTTTATCTCTGTAACATTTTAATTGGAAACATTCGATTTCCAGCGTTGTGAGACACCCAAAGAGCTGTTTGGGCCAGCGGGCCCTTTCAGAACTGTTTCCCTCCGTGCCTGGTAAATGAAGTGAGTTGTGAAAACACAGAGGTGGTCAGTGTGGAGTCACAGCTGGATCGGTCTGGGTGGGCTCAGACACTCATGGATGGAAGGTGGGACCCTGAGGTGTGTGTGGATCAGCCCAGGGTGGGCTCAGACACTGAGGTGTGTGTGGATCAGATCAGGGTGGGCTCAGACACTCATGGATGGAAGGTGGGACACTGAGGTGTGTGTGGATCAGCCCAGGGTGGGCTCAGACACTCATGGATGGAAGGTGGGACACTGAGGTGTGTGTGGATCAGCCCAGGGTGGGCTCAGACCCTGAGGTGTGTGTGGATCAGCCCAGGGTGGGCTCAGACACCAAAGGATGGAAGGTGAGACCCTGAGGTGTGTGTGGATCAGATCAGGGTGGGCTCAGACACTCATGGATGGAAGGTGGGACACTGAGGTGTGTGTGGATCAGATCAGGGTGGGCTCAGACACCAAGGATGGAAGATGACACCCCGAGGTGTGTGTGGATCAGCCCAGGGTGGGCTCAGACCCTGAGGTGTGTGTGGATCAGCCCCTCTCTCCCAGGACATCTGATGAGAATGGACCCCCTGTGCCCTCAGCTCGTTCCCAGGTGCACAAACCCGGTGCTGGGACAATTCCCAAACGGAATGTCACACTTCAGCGCTGCTGCCGACTGCTGGAGTGGCCCAGGAATGTTCGTGGCTGCACCACGGCCAAATCTATTTGTGTTTCCATTCCTAAAGCTCAGCAGACAGTGCCCACAGATGGAGACAGGATGTCTGACTGATGTGCCTTCCTCACATTCTCAAAATTATACTAATTATGTGAGCAGAAGTGAAAAAAATTAGTTTCTTTCTCTATTTAACCCCATCAGAGTTTGTTAAGAATTTTTTCACATTCCCTTAAACACACATCTTGCTGGGATCTTCCAGACATGCCTCTCACAATCAATTCTCTGCTTTAACTGGGGATTGAATTATTAATGATTTCATCTTCTCAGAACTGCAGTTCTTCAGTAGAAAAATCTCCATGCTCAAAAGCCCAGAGCTGTCAGTGAAAATGCAGTGATCTGATGCTCAGTTGTGATTTAAATGGCAAAGTCACTGGAAGTTCACATGGCTGATTATTGACTGGGGGAGTATAATTATCTCCAGTTCTAATTAAAAAGCAAACCCCAGCACAGGGCACTGAGGGCCCTGGTGAGCCCTGTTCAGACACACTGAGCTGCACAACCCTCCCAGCCCTGACTCGGCCTGGGCTTCTCTTTTCCAAGGACATGCAATGTTCTGTTTCATAGCAATGGAGTCCAAGAGATTTTCCCCATAATAACGCTAAAAATACTTGCCCAGGCCCCATGAGAAATTAACCCTTGCCTGTTTCTACCAAGCTTGAAGCTCCTTAGCTGGTGGGTAGCTGTTTTAAAAGTTTGCTGTTCAGCAAGCAGGCAGGATCTGACCTACCACGAGATTCCAAAAACCACTCCCTAAATTGCAAATAATCTGAGAACAGGGAAATAGGTTTGGTGATGCTTCCTAACGGATAAAAAGTGTGCACAGCATTTACATGCTTGATATTAAAAATAACTCATTTTATACGTATTTTAGTAATTAGAAATCTAAACTGAACTTCTGAGTTCTTCTGATCAACTTCATTGTAGGTTCTTCTCACCTGTAAGACACAGAAAAGAGCATTTTAAAGGGTGGCAGTGCCACGTAGGGCAGGGGACACTGCTGTCACTGCAGGGCTCTGCGTGTGGCACTGCTGTCACTGTGTGACACCGTCACTTACCACAGGGCTCTGTGTGGCACTGCCATCCCTCCGAGGTCAGGAGAAGACAATGTACACCATGAGGGCACAGCCCAGGATCCAGCCCAGCGCCAGCAGCACGGGCACAAGCAGGCGGGACAGCGGGGCCTGGGCTGGACAGGACACAGGAACAGAGCACAGGACAAGGACACAGGACAAGGACACAGGGTCAGTGACACTGGCAGGGACTCTCTGAGAGGATCCCACCACTGCCAGCACTAGGTGGGCACATCCAGGGTGCTGAGCCCTGGCTCAGCTGCTCAGCAGCCCTAGGCCAGGCTCAGAGGGGCCCAGGACAGAGCCAGGCTCTCTGTGGAGCACACAGGAGGCAGAACTGTGTGACACTGCCGTCACTGCACTGCCTTCACATCTACATACAGCAGCAGAACTTCATGGACTCTTCTGTGGGTTCCTGCAAACCAGATGCAAAGCCAGAACTGGCTTCACATCTCCATTCAACAGCAAAACTTCATGGACCCTTCTATGGGTTCCTGCAAGCAGCACACCCTTGCCAGAAAGCAGAATAACAACCTCTGAGATCTGTGACTTACCAGTACATTACACCTCTTACAGCACATCTTTACACAGGTAATGGAATGACGGGTTTCTGAAGGGATTAACAAACTGTGTGAAACTATCCACAACACCTTGCCCAGTTCAGATGGAGCAGGCAGACTCAGAGGGATTTAAGGAGTGACACATGGTTCTTCTGAAGCTCTGCACAGCACACCTGTCTCACCAAAACACTGCACAGTGTCTGCCAGAGGGACAGATCTGCCTCTGCTGCCATGAAAATATTAAATACATAAACAATTAAATATCCTGCCCCAAACCGGGTGTCCTTTTGCCCCAGGGGAGCAAACTCAGATATCTATCAAACTATCTCCCTAGATACCAGAGTCAGTGGTGCAAAAAAAAAAACAGGAGAAAAGTCTTTTAAAACTTTGAACGTAGCTATGAAGGTGTATTAAAAAGTTCCCTTCACAAGTGTTACCTGAGTAACTGTGCACACAGCACAGCTACAGTTGTAAATTTAAGTTAAATAAATAAAAATTTACAACAGATATAAAATTCATTTTGATAAACTTCCTTTTCTCCTTGGAGAAGTGAAGTGTGCTTACAATGGAAAGGTCATTATTGAAATTTCATTTTGCTCTGCCACTTGAGCTCTGTGGGGTTAAAATCTAAATTACTCTGCGTTCACTTGGCACTACACTTGGAGCTCAGCTCCACACAGCATAACAAAAATGCTGTCAAACAACTTATTTTACACACTGTCCTATTGTGTCAGCTAACCTGGAATGACAACTACAAAACATAGAGAAAACAAAACTGGTAGGATTCAAAAATACAGGAGGAACCCAAGCTGTTAATAGAATTAGCTTTTAAAGAGGTTACACTTTCTAACTGAAAAGTAAATTATATCTAGTGTATCAG
The DNA here is from genome assembly GCF_028769735.1 of Zonotrichia leucophrys gambelii. NCBI lineage: Eukaryota > Metazoa > Chordata > Aves > Passeriformes > Passerellidae > Zonotrichia > Zonotrichia leucophrys. The sequence goes on along the minus strand of NC_088179.1, from coordinate 24,707,871 downwards.
ACAAGAGCACAGGTAGCTGAGTGTATTCACACTGCATTGCTCAGACCTGTTAATTTCAGTATATAATAATGTATTATATATATACATCCCCATGTAATTGTGCCTCTTACCTGGTTCTGCCATTCCCCTCTGCTGGTTTAATGGCAGTTAGGGTTTGCCTCTGCAGCAGCTCTGAGAGCCCTGGGATGCTTTAAATAGAGCAATATTTGGAATGTGCTGCAGCTGCCTGGCCCACTGGTGCCAGGGGTTGGCTATAAGCATTCAATTGTCTAAAAAGGCAGGAACAAGGGCTTCAAGGTTACCTCTGCCTGTCCCTGCACCTCTGTTTCAGAGCAGTCTGACCACAGAGGGGTCTGTTTCCTGAGGAGGGAGGGCAGCAAGGCTGAAAATGCTTTGTGGTCTCTTTATAGGCATGAAGGCGCCATGGTAAACGCAGCCAACACTCAGGAGCACCCTGTACCTCCAGCATGGCAGGGACCTGCTGTGCTCTGAGTGCCCCACGCTTCTGTCAGCCCTCTCCTATGGAAAACCCAGCCAAGCCCTGCTCAGGGTTCCTGCACAGTTATCCATCCCCGTGGTCACCAGCTCTCTGCCATGCACTGTTCAGCCCATCACAACATTCTGAGACACGAGAGTAAACCAACAGCTTCACTTTCTTTGTCTGGCTTTGCCATAAAGAAAATCTTTTTGGGATAAGATCCAATTTGTTGTGAAAAGAAATATGACTCTGTGTCAAATATTTATTGGGAAAAAAAATCTCTGATACAATAACTTTGTTGGCCGCACAGCTGTTCCTGTAAGAATCCTATCTGGCTTGGTTCTGGTAATTATATCTATCCTGATCTCATGGAAATAATTTCCAGCAGGAATCATGTATTCCTGACAAGAGCATCTGACCTTCAGGGCTTGGGATCCTTCCAGGCCCAGCTGCCACAAGCAAGGGCAGCGAGTCATTGCGGCTCACCCCAGTTTGGGCACTGCTCACACCAGTTTGGGTACAGCTCACCCCAGTTTGGGCACTGCTCACACCAGTTTGGGTACAGCTCACACCAGTTTGGGCACTGCTCACACCAGTTTGGGTATTGTTCCCACCAGTTTGGGTATTGCTCACACCAGTTTGGGCACTGCTCACACCAGTTTGGGCGCTGCTCACACCAGTTTGGGCACTGCTCACACCAGTTTGGGTACAGCTCACACCAGTTTGGGTGCTCTCCCCAGTGAGTGCTGCCCTGCACGTCCACAGCTGGACTCAAAGGAGATCAAAGCTGCAACTGCAGCAGATGGACTAACAGTATAGACATTATTTTAAACAACACATCTTCTGTTGGGAACTGAGGAATGAACTGCAGACATCAATTCCACAATAGAGCTCAGTCCAACAGCCCAAATAAAAAAAGCAGAGGGACAGTTTCAAAGTACAATAACAAGGAGGGGACACAGAGCTTAAGAAAACACTCAGAATGATCTGTGGCAACATGCAGCTGCTGCTTTGCTGCTGAAGAACAATCCACAAGAACCACAATTCCCTCATTTCTATCTGTGTGCCCAATTACGTGATCATGGTTTATGCTTTCCCCCTCTGTGCTGGACTCAGACACTCAATCTCAGAGTCACACGTGGATGGCAGCTGGGCTCAGAAATGAGATTCCCTTTCAGCCTCCAGCTCACTGAGGTGCTCAAACACATTGGTCTCAGAACCTTTGGGACTTCACTGCCATTAATGCTCCAAGTGGGAATCACTTCCATGCTTTAAATGTCTGCAGTGCTCCAAGGGAGTCAGGGCCAGAATCAGGAGGAGGAACAGGGCAAGGCAGCAGGGCAGCAAGGCTTTCTGTGAGAGAAGGGATTTCAACAGGAAAAATCCTTTTAGTGCCTGGTGTTTGGGCAGGAACTGTCAGAACCTCAGTGACCTCCCCCACTGTGCAAAGAAAATTGGCCATTTTTAGTGTTAAAATACCCAATATGTTCAGAGCACTTCCCAATCTTCATCACTGCAGCAGTAGCCAGAGATCAAATACTGGAATGTCACATTTCTATCTTTGTTGCTCTCTGGGAATCTGAACCCATATGCAGGAGGCTGGCAAAGAAATGTTTTGTTTTACAAATTCTATATGATCCCTATAAATAACTGCAGCCTACACAGCCTTAGAGGAGATTAGAAGGACAGACCAACTCATCTCCACAAAGGGAATGCTCCAAGTAATAAAATCTTTATAGCTTTGTAATACTGGTATTAATTTTTAAATCATGCTTCTTTTAATTGATCTTTTCTCCTTTAAGAGAAAACCCTGATTTATGAGTGAATCAAAAGGCCTTGAATTATTTTATGACTTTCCCATAGTCTCTTGTGACCTGCAGACTGACATATGAGAATATCAGATTATTGCATTCACAAAATAGGTTTATGTGTGGAAAATCTGTCTAATAAATGCATTTTATTAGTCACACCAATCTTAACATTTGAAAGCTCCCTTAAATATTGCTAGGCATTACTTCTACTCACATCCACATCATGACAATAAAGGCTGATTTATTTGATAACTATGCAGCCAAAGACCTGAAAAAATCCATGTATTAAGCTACTAAATAATTAATTCCACACGCTGCTTCCTAAGGCTCTGGGTCTGCACATCATTTCTGCTGGCAGAGAGCAGCATCACCCAGCTGAGTGCTGAGATACATACTATGGTTTGTACCTTACTGCAACCTGTTGCTGTTGACTTGGCATTTCCTTCAGAGCTGAGAGGCGTTTAATGTGTCACTTGGATTTGAGCTGAATCCTCACTCCTGGGCCAAGTCAGACCTCCAGGCCCACCACGCTGCGTTTTCCATCTGATTTCTCTGCTGTGACAGAACAATGAAGTTAATAATTGCTCCATTCTGTTCCTCTTTATTGGATCTTACTGTGTCCTCTGAAACAACATTGGCTTGTGCCAGCAGGGAACACAATGGCAAAACACAAACAGCCAAACTTCACAAACTGGCTGAAGAAAAAAGGGTGTGTCCGTTATCATCAACTGTGAAAGACTTTCTAAAATGTCATGTTTGTCTAAGATTTATTTCTTGATTTGACCATTCCAGTTGACCATAAACACTGGATAAAATGGAGCAAGCTAATTTCAATGTCCTCTTTAGAGCAAAATGAAGAATTGCTTCAGAATCTTTTATTCTACATTTTCATAGAATCAGGGAATGGACAATGTTGGAAAAGACCTTTAAGATCACCAAGTCACACCACTGGAGATGTTCCTTCCTTTGGCAGTCCATCTACCTGAAGGAGAACATGAGAGGGATCCTTGTCCTTGCTTTCCTACAGCTTATATATTCCTTTTTAAATGAACCCTCTGTGGTGGGAAAAATGCACTTTTAAATTTACTATGGCAAACCAGTTAATTCAAAAAAGTTTTGCAAAAAAAAAGCTGTGAAGATATTACCAAGTTTTACCTGACCAGAAAGCAATAAAAATGGACAATTTCATGCACAAATTAAAAGACAATCTTATTTGTAAGAAGGGAGCAGTTTTAGGAGGAAGATGACTGCAACCACCGAGTCCTTGCAGAAAAGGTGTGAGGAGCAGCAGCTCCAGACTGGTGCTGCAGTTCCCTCTTGCGACAGCCAGAGCAAATTCCTGTTTGCAGGGAAGCAGGAGCTCAGTCAGCAGAGCCACACACAGGGGCGAGGGCTGGGGATTCCAAACAAACCAAACCTGCCGGTTTTCAAACACCCCTCGGGGAAGGTGTGTTCTCTCTTTTGGGCTTTGGAAAAGGAGATTCCCCACCCGGGATGCCTTTGCCGCTGTTCACACGAATCCCACAGCAGCTGGAGGGAATGAAGCACCTGCACCCCTTTGCTCAGCCCGAGGTCCCTCTGGCACTGGCCAGGATGCTCCAAGGTGACCCACAGGGGCACTGCCTGCTGTTCACATCCCTGAGTAACCAAGGGCAGATTTACAGGCAGAAACAGAGACTGGGGTCCCTCTGGCACTGGCCAGGATGCTCCAAGGTGACACACAGGGGCACTGCCTGCTGTTCACATCCCTGAGTAACCAGGAGCAGTATGTACAGGCAGAAACAGAGACTGGCTGCTGGCCTGGCATGGCCTCTGCTGCATCCAGGCAGATTACAAACAGAAGGGGGAGGCTCTGGCCCAGGTGCCGCGGGCCTGCCTGCGTTCACACCGAGCTACCGGACAATGTACACCCAGAACGAGACTGGCTGCTCCTGGCAGAGCTCTGCCCTGCACTGCCATGCCCGCAGAGCTTGCCCGCATTCCCCGGAAGCTCCTTCAGAATGGACTGGACAGATGAGGCTTCTGGCACCCAGAGCCGCCTCTGTCACTGGGTGAAAGCTTTGATGCCTGTAAATTCTGGAAGCAAACTCTCCGGACAGCTTCAAGAGCAATACATGCAGCGGCCTTCCCATATCTGGGGATAGCCTTTAACTGGATGCAAACAATGAACATTTCTAAGTAACCTACAAAAGGAAAATGAAGCCGGATTTTGGGATGCAACGCCGCTGGGATAAGAACCGACAGGAAGGGAAGGGAAGGGAAGGGAAGGGATAGCAGGGAGGAAGGGATAAGTGAACGAAGGGAAGGGAAGGGAAGGGAAGGGAAGGGAAGGGAAGGAAGGGAAGGGAAGGGAAGGGAGGGAAGGGAAGGGAAGGGAAGGGAAGGGGAAGGGAAGGGAAGGGAAGGGAAGGGAAGGGAAGGGAAGGGAAGGGAAGGGAAGGGAAGGAAGGGAAGGGAAGGGAAGGGAAGGGAAGAGGGAAGGGAAGGGAAGGGAAGGGAAGGGAAGGGAAGGGAAGGGGGAAGGGAAGGGAAGGGAAGGGAAGGGAGCTCCTCCTGCAAGAGCCCTGCCCTGGGAAACATTTTCATGTCCCGCATTTCTGTTACCCCACCTCTCCACCCCTTCCCTTGTTTTTAGGGAGCAAAGAACAATGCCTGAACTCAGCTGTCTCTCCTCAAAATCAGCGTGTTTTGCAATGCTCCTCAAGTGACAAAAGAGGTCACAAGTGACATTTCCCCAAATTGGTGCTGTATTTTGAAGAATGATGGGTATATAAAACCCTCCTTCAGATGATAAAAGGCCAATGATCCCTTTTCCAGGCCCTTCCCCGCACACAGAAATTTACCACTTCAATTACTCCACTTTTAAGTTAATTGCTGCAAAAATACTGAAATTCTTATTTGAGTAAAAGGCTTTCCTCGGAGTCAGTTTATTCTGGGTTCATTTAAATTAATCTGAAATAAGCTATCTTTAAACCTCATCAAGAGCATGTTATCTTTTGTAAGGGCTTAAGAGCTTTACGATCATGCTGCCAGTAAAAGCACAGGCAGAAAAGCCTGAAGGCTGGGGGGGAAAGAGAGTTTTGAAGGTTTTTATAGGCATATCATCTCTAAAAATAGTCTTTTGGCCAGTTATCTTGCAGTTTGGATTTAAAGCAAAAATGGAGGCAAATCACCCTCCTGGGGGTGTGATAATCTCTGCTGGATCATCTTCTCAGCAGATAGCAAGATCTTGTTTTCTAAATGTGTGTCACAACTTTTCATGGATTTTTACCTGAGCACCAGCCTTTGCCACTTCAGCAGGTGCAGTGAACTGCCATCGAGTTTTCTAGGCTACAAAAATCCCAAAATATCCTGAAGTCAAAATATTCCATGTGTTACATGAACAGTTAGCATCATCATCAGCCAGCAGCAATAGTTTAGAATATACAAAAACCCCAAAAGAAGCACAAAAACCACTTAATTCCCCTCTCCAGAGAAACTGATGCTGCTGGTAACTGATACAAATATATTCAGTAAATATTGTTGTTATTGTTGATATGATTACTGCTGTTGTTATTGTTGTTATTGATGTAATTGTTGTTATTATTATTAGATACATTCCCTCATGTAAATTGATTCTAAAACCCCAAGGCTTATTTTTGTCTGAGCAGACACATGGGAAGGGAAGTAAAGCAACAGTTTAATTTCCAAATACTTTGGGATTTTTCAGACATTCCCTAAGTGACTTTTTTCCCTGGGGAGTTACTTCTGAACAAGCAAAATAAAGTTTAAATGCTGCCAAATGCCAAAGGATGTTTTCTTCTAAATGAATGCTAATTAAATTAGTAGCAAAGGTAATTACATTGACCTTAAATTCTGGATGCATTAAGCGACATTCAGATGGAGACAGTTAATATTCAGTGTCATGTCTTTCTGCACTGGCACATTAGCATACAATTATTATGGTGCAGTTATTAATGAAGGATCTGTGATGCACTGACCACGTCCTTGATCCCTGTTTGTGCAGCTCCTTCAGGCACTGACTGTGGCACTGCCAGGGCCTCATCCCACAGGTGACCAGGGCAGGTTTGCAGGGCAGTGCAGGAATTGGTGCCACGGCTCTGAACTCCTAAAATGAGCTCAGGTGAGTTAAAACTGATCCCAGAGTGTCACAGACATCTTTTATGGAAAATCCTTTCCTTAGGATTTTTCCTCCTGAGAAGCTGAGAGGCCTCAGGAACAAAATGCAAACATTGATTATCTGCTGCTGTGGGATGCAACAGGTGCATCTGGGATTGGTCTCATGTGGTTGTTTCTAATTAATGGCCAATCACAGTCAGCTGGCTCGGACAGAGAGCTGAGACAGAACCTTTGTTATCATTCCTTCTTTTTCTATTCTTAGCTAGCGTTCTGATGAAATCCTTTCTTCTATTCCTTTAGTATAGTTTTAATGTAATATATATAATAAAATAATAAATCAGCCTTCTGAAACATGGAGTCAGATCCTCGTCTCTGCCCTCACCCTGGGACCCCTGTGAACACGGTCACACCAGAGAGCTCCATTCAAACAGTGTCCTTCACAGAGCTTAAAGGAGCCTTCAGGCCATCCCTCCTGTGACTCCTTCAGGAGTGTGGAGCTGTCACAGGATGCCACCCTTGTCCTTCCAACAGCTGCACGGCAGCAGGGCCCGGGAAAGGGCCCAGGAACCTGGGAGGACCAAAGGGGCTGGAGGGACAGGACAAGGGAATGGCTTCCCTGTGCCAGGGGCAGGGCTGGATGGGATATTGGGAGGGAATTGTGCCCTGCTCTCCATGGGGAGGAACAAGGACAGCACAAACCCCAATGTCCAGATTTACTCAAATCCCGTCACAACCTCCAGTGTGCCAACGCTCACGGCAATGACAGCATTAAAAACCCACTGAAAACAGAGTAAAACAGTCTTAAAAGGCCATTCTTTGGCCTTTGTGCTGTGCCTGCCAGCTGTCCCCTGCCAGCTGGAGAGACAGGGGCTCGGTGACACCGGCTCCTCCCAAAGCATCCGTGCCCTCTCGGGGAAACAATGCCAGACTGGCATTTGGGCAGCAGGGCTGAGCAGGGCTGCTCCCTCCCTCCCTGTCAGGGCTCCTCTGGGACAGCTGACTGACAGCGTGCCGAGTTCCAGCTTTGTGGATGCACAGGCTATCTTTAGCTGATTTATTTTTAATTTGCTGTCTGCTCTACACTTACTGCTGCAGGGTCCCTGCACTGCATTTCCCAGTGCAGTGCTCACCCCTGTCCCACTGCACCTTGCCCCCAGCCACTCCAGAAGCATGAACTTAGGCATATATAGTATATATATTATATATTGGTGTACACAGGAGTCACTAAGATCACAGCTTTGCTCTCTTTGTGCTCTGCCCTAAGCTCTGACACTAGAATGATGACACAAAAAAACCTACACAATGGAGATATTTTAAAGTATTATTCTCTAGCCTTCCCAAAGTAGTCAATACGTTTTTAAATGTCAATAAATTATTTTCTCCTACTGAAATTAAAAGTTTTGGATGGTTCTCTCCAGGCTGGTCAATAATACTGACAGAAGGAGCTGCTTTTGGAGCTCTTCACTGACTTTGACAAACATTACAGGAGAGCCTGGGCCTTAAACCACAACTATTTCTATTCCCTCTGACAAATGATTGATTTCCTTGCTTTTGTGGCCATGAGGAAAGCTCTCCCTGCCCAAACAGGTATATCCACAAAGCTCCTGCCCACCTTGTCTCACACAGCAATATCCACCCACAGCACAACTCAATGCCATCCCTGCAGTGACAGCTCCAGACACAGGGAAGCCAATGATCCCATCACTTAAACATCCTCAGCTTTAAATGCTGCACCTGGAAATGCATTTTAAAATTTAGCATGAGATAATATTAACAAATTCCCAGTATTGCACTTATCCCTTATTTAAAAAGGCTTAAGATATATCCCTTTCTCCTTGTATAAACCAATTCAAGTTATATAATGTATGTGGATTTACTTTGCCCCAGTTCCAGCTGGCAATATATTGCTAAGCCAAGGCTGTACAATTGCAATTTGGCAGAAAACAGGTCAGGGATATATTACACATCAAAACTCTCCAACTGTTCTGAATGCTTCAAATTAAAAAGGCAAATATAAACAACACTTGTGTCAGAATGATCCTATTCCATTACCCTGCTCATAAATTTATACTGGGACAGTTTTTACTGGTTCTTTTGCTGCTTTTCCACATCTGTAGGTGCAGTTTGCTGTGACAGATGCTGGGACAAAGCCGGGCTGGGAGTGCAGGAGGGGGGACACCTGCACCTGGCCACTCCTGCCCTGCCTGCTGGAAGGGCTCCAGCTCAGGTCCTGCAGGGAAAAGGGAGTTTGGGGTAAAGAGTGATGGGGGAAACACCTCACAGTGCTGGGCTGAAGGTTTGCTCATCCAGGCTGTGACCCAGCCATGGCAGGGACACCGAGCTGTGATCCAGGCATGGGGGACACAGGGCTGTGACCCAACTATGGCAGGGACACTGGGCTGTGACCCACACCACAGGGGACACTGAGCTGTGATCCAGGCATGGCAGGGACACTGGGCTGTGACCCACACCACAGGGGGACACCGAGCTGTGATCCAGGCATGGCAGGGACACCAGGCTGTGACCTAGGCCACAAGGACACTGGGCTGTGACGCAGCTATGGGGGACACTGAGTGTAACCCAGCCATGGGGGACACAGGGCTGTGACCCAGCCATGGGGGACACTGGGCTGTGACCCAGCTATGGCAGGGACACTGGGCTGTGACCCAGGCCACAAAGGACACTGAGTGTGACCCAGCCATGGGGGACACTGGGCTGTGACCCAGCCATGAGGGACACTGGGCTGTGACCCAGCCATGGCAGGGACACTGAGCTGTGATCCAGGCATGGCAGGGACACTGGGCTGTGACCCAGCCATGGGGGACACTGGGCTGTGACCCAGCTATGGCAGGGACACTGAGTGTGACCCAGCCATGGGGGACACTGGGCTGTGACCCAGCCATGGCAGGGACACTGGGCTGTGACCCAGCCATGGGGGACACCGGGCTGTGACCCAGCTATGGCAGGGACACTGGGCTGTGACCCAGGCACGTATGCCTCCCCAGGCTCATTCCCAACGAGCTCCTCTCTGGAGCAGAGCTCTCCCAGCCTGAGGGCCATCGCTGCCTGCCCAGTGCCATGCCCTGTGAACCAGAGCATGTGCACTGCCAGACTGCTCACTGCCCTGCAGCCCCAGGCTGCCCACAAATTTATACTGGGGATTATAAATTTATAATAAACTCATCCTCAATAGATACCCAGGAAACCCAAGGATCTGCAGCCCTGCCCTTGCCTGGCACACGGGGTCAATGCTGCCTGTGAGCCCTGGTGCTGCTTTGGGCAGATTCACTTTGCCTTGTGCCACCCCACTGCCCAGCCTCTTCTGGCCTGCCTTAATCCTCTCAACTATATTTTTAGTATAATTACAGCTGCTCACTAATTTGCTGCTAACAGATGATTCCAAGTTCATTGAAGGAGATACCAGAACTACAGAGAGCCTCTTTATGCTCCACTGCCAATTTTAACAAATATTAAGGAGTCTCTAGTAAGTCATGTTAGTACTGAAATTAAACTGCATATTGGCTCTTTTGGGAAAAATATCTTCCTAACAATATAGATCTTGAACTAATTACAGATCTTAAATTACGGGATTGTCTTCCACCAAACATGACATCCCAATATAAGCACATTTCAATACAAGTTCCTACTGCCTCTGAGCTCTGCTTACTGCACCCTTTTACCTCTGTGATGTCACACTGTGTGTGTGCCTCAATTTCATAAACAGCAACTGCTCCAGGAAAACAAAACACAGATCATTTCCTTCCTTATTAAATCTCCTTCCCAACTTGTCTTCTGGCTTTTTAAACAGCCTGCTGCTGAATGATCCCTCCACACATGTTGATATCCTGAGCCTCAGACTGCTTCCCTGCCACACCTGCACATTGATTTTTTAAGGAGAAAAACAGGACTTTATAAAATTTTTCCCCAATACATTGCAAAGCTGATAATCTAATGTTAAAGGTAAATGAAAGCATGCAAAGGCTGGAATGCTGTCACCCCGCTCAGGGGCATGCAGTGTGGTATGGATGGCACCCAGGGGTGGGCACAGGGGTTGGGGCAGGAAGGGAGGCAGGGCGGGAGGGGACAGAGGCAGGGACACAGAGCAGCTGCAGGGGGAGGGCAGGATGGAGGGGAGCACAACTGTGGCCACTCGCTGGGCCTGCTCTGGCTACCAGCAATGCTTTGCTCCAAGGGCACCGTGATGCACAGGAGCCCACCTCTCAGTGCTGCCCTTAGGGCCAGGGAGGGATTGCTCAGCCTGCAGCCAGGCACAGCTCCCCAGGGAGAAGAGGAAGGAGCAGCACCTCTGTCTGCGTGGCTGCACAACCCACACCTGAGGCTGCCCACCCAGGCAGCATCCCAAGGCAATTCCAGGTCCTGCCACGGCTCCTTGGCTGCAGAGAAAAGCATTCACAGCCCCTCTCTGCCATCAAACTGCCTGGAACAGTAAGGGTGGCTCAGGCCTGTCTCAACAGTTGTCATTTATTAACTTATGTTTTATGGCACCAGCTCCACTGCTGCAAGGAATTAGTCATTTATTTAGTTCTGACATTTCCTCTCCTGTCATTAAATTCAGTCTTCTGTATAATACAGAGAAAAGAAAACAATTCCCCCATAGCCACTCAAACTTTATGTATAACAATTCTCTGAAGGAGATGATCATTGTGTGGGCTGAAATCTCACAGAACTGCAGTGCGACTCAGGATCGTTTCCAGATAACTTTAAAAATCCCATTAAAATTCATCCATATCCATTATTCGTGCCTCCTGACATGTGACAACTCATTGCACCACAAATCAATGAATTTTCATTGCCACAAACGCATTTCCCAGCACATCTTTGTACTCAGGGCTCGTTCCCTTCTCCCTCCCTGCTGGGAGGGATTGCTGCCACACACAGGGAGCTGTGAGTCCTGCTGCACACCAGCCAGACCTGCACCTGCCTGGGCTTTGTCATTCAGTGAAACACACTCTGCTGCACAATCCCCATTTCCTGCTGGCACGGGGAGGGGTGCTGGGCATTCCCAGTCCATTGGGCATTCCCAGTCTGCTGGGCATTCCCAGCCTGCAGGGCATTCCCAGTCTGTTGGGCATCCCCAGTCTGCTGGGCATTCCCAGTCCATTGGGCATTCCCAGCCTGCAGGGCATCCCCAGTCTGCTGGGCATTCCCAGCCTGAGGAGTGAGGCAGCTGAGGAGCAGGAATCCAAGGGCTCTCCTTAAGGGCTGGCTTCATTGCTGTTTCACAGAACAATCTGCTCCACATCAGGAAATATCCTCTCTTCAGTTTACCTCCCTCCATGGAGGGAAGCCAGGACTGCTGGAGGTGAGATGCTGCTGGGATCTGGGCCAGGGCAGCTCAGCTGCCTCAGGGATGTGCCCTGGACACTGAAATCACAGATCCCATCTCTCTGGGGGACTCATCAGCCACAGGCAGCAGTGAAACTGAGCTCCTGCTATGAATTACAGAAATAAAACACCCAACATTTTTCTCTGCTGCCATATCCCAAGATTAAACACACTGCAATTCAATGCTGAGGAAATAAATTCTGCTCTCTGAACACGGGTGTAAGGAACTGAGGATGACAACAAAGTTGTTGATCATCTAACAGAACTAAGGCAGGACTGTGTGCACATCTAGCAAAATGATTAGCTCAAGATGCAGGAATGCTAAACAAAGTCAGGCCTCACTGCACGGATCCATCTGAGCTCTCCCCTTCAAGCTGGACCTGGCACAGAGCAATCCTGTCACAGAGGGAACAATTAATCATGGGAAGTCAGATGACAGAGACTTTCCTATCCCTATCCAACAGTTTACAGATTCAAATATATATGACTAATGAGATATTTTCCATCATATTTTTCCACCTCCTCAGTTTCTGTAATTTCCAGGTACAGGTCCTCTTGCTTTTGTTTTATAGAGAATGAAGAGATCTGCTGTACCTGCTCATTTCCTTGCCATATACCCTCCATGTTCAGGGCAGGGGCTGTGGGAGAGGAGCTTTTGAGCTACCCTTCATTTCCAAATGCAGATCCACTCAAGTTTATCCCACTGAACTTTAATTTGAAGTGTAACATTCTGCAGGTGCTGCTCTGATTCTTTGTTCCAGTTTCCCGACAGCAAAAGGATTTGACAAGGGGCCAAAAGAGGCAGAAATGTCTGAGCGAGTTCCAGCTGCACCTCGAGAGCTCCTGCTCTGCTTTAGGAAGCTCCTGGTCTCCATGGTTACAGACGAGTTGAAAAACAATGATCAAATCTCACCTTAAACGCTCCCATCCAGCATGGAAAAATAACCCTGCCCAGGATGCAGCACACTGACAGCGCAGTGCAGCGTGACCCACACCCAGGGTCCTGGGCACGAGGTGCTGCTGGGCACTGCAAAGCCACCCTGCAGCTCCTCCAGCACAGGTGTTATTGCTTTCATTTATAAAAGGACATAGAACCAAGCCTCTGATTCACATTTAAAAAAAAAAACAAACAGAGAACCAAACTCCAAAGCCCAAACCAAACCCCCAGACATTTCAGAGAGCCCAATTCTCCCCACACAGCTCTCCTGGAGCTGTGATGGAGCCAGGGAAGGACTGACCCTGCTCACCTGGTGTGACTCAAAGCCCATCTCTACCGCCAGATCCTCTCTGGCTCCTCCTGCCCACACCTGGGGTGAGGATGAGCAAGAGACCAGGGCTGTCCCCAGGGCGGAGGGGCACTGACCTCATGTGTGCCACCAAGCACAGCTCACTCATCTCTGGCTCCCAAAGATGCTGACTGCTTTAACAGATATTTATGTTTTCCTGCCATCCCTGCTGATCAACAGGTGTAGTGAGTCTTGACAACATAATGAATTCACCAGTGAGAAGGGACATTCACCAGTGAGAAGGGACATGTGCCAGGGATGCCACATGGAGAGGCCACAAGGGCAGCCCAGTGACAAAAAAAAAACCACACCTTTTTTTTTATCGCATGGAATAGCAAAAAAAGAGAGACCCTCTCCTCTCATGGGGGAGCCACCCATGAGAAATGGAGGAGAAAAATTCCAGACAAATTCTGACCTCAGAGAATACATGACTTCATTGAATCCTACAAACCTGCCACCCCTAAGTATCTCCAAACAGGTTTAGTAAACACACTGAGGTTTAACTGTCCCCTGGAAAGCAAAGGCTTGTTTCAGTCTGGAGGAGCTGTGTTTCAGTCTGGAGGAGCTGTGTTTCAGTCTGTGTTTCACTCTGAGAGACACTCACAGAGAGCCCAAGGCAGCAGGGTGGCACCACAGCTGTGCCAGTCTGTTCTGCAGACACTCAGTGTCCCTGCCAGCACTGGCAGCAGACAGGACAGTGACAGAGCCCGGGTGTGCAGCCCCAGAGCTGGATCCACACTCAGTCTGAGTGATTAATTAAACTTTAACGAGTGTCTGTCTGGCAGCTATTCAGTTCTTGTGCCCAGCTCCAGCAGGTGTTTGTGTGGCCCAGTAAAACCCAAGAGGTTTCTGTCAAATCCTCCCCTGCTGCTGCCTCTGAGCCCTCCAGGCCCAGGTGTGCCCAGGCGTGCCCAGGTGTGCCAGGCCCAGAGTTGGGCAGACAGGCTGCAGTTGCTGAAGGGACACATGGTCTGGAGAGACTCCAGCTTTTGCCAAGCAAAGCTTTGTGTGTAATGCTGGGTAGCTCAGGAGCTGCTGGATGGAAAAGCCTTTGGCAGGAGGGTCAGATCCATGTCAGAAGGGCAGCCCTGGGCTCCCCCAACCCCTGACCTTCCCCTCATATTCTGGATTGGTCTTGGAAAGGTCTCCAGCCATCCCTGCTCCTTTTTTCCTCTTTATTTCTTGAAGCTTCAGAAAAGGCTGCTGCCAATGCATTCAGCAAAGCCCTGTCAGCCAGTCTGCCTTGCTGTGAAATATTAGCAAACAAGCACTGATGGTAACACAGCCAAGTTTAACAAGATCTCCACTTATTATCCTGTCAATTTTGGTGGCAGAATATGGCATTGCTGTCAGATCCATCTGTTCAGTGCACAGCCCGTGCATAGAAATCACCCTGTCTCACACTTGGGGAAAGATTGGGGAGAAATCTGAAGGCAAGAGTGGAAGATTAATTAAAGATCTGTTAATCAATATGAGAAGTCAGTTAAGGTAATTGACCATCTGAGAGCAGCCAGGGTTTGTTCTGGAGTGGGGGGGTGAAAATTCTGTCTCTCTGGTCCCGCACAACGAGGATTTGTTGCAGCCTGCACAGATCAAATGTTATCCACAGCTTGGATCACCACAAAGTGATACGGACAGGAGGCACAGGAGCATGGCTGGGAAAAGCCATGGAAGGAAAGCCTCTGAGAAGGTATCAATTTACACATGTTTTTTTTTAAAATCAACAAATTAACCTGATCACTGGCCATGAAAATCACTGCTGAAGTTGGAGTAATTTCCTTGGATGAAGTGGAAATGAAATTGAAAAACTAACAAATGCTAGAGAAACTTCAAGGGAAACAACAACAAAGAAACTTCAAGAAACTTCAAGAAACTAACAACATTCCATTATTGTTTGTCCTGGTCCAGCTAAGAGGTTGAAGGAAAGTTGCTGGGCAAGAGAAGAGCTGGTGGAATGATTTCCTCAGCAAAAGCAGGAGGCTGCCATTGGATTCTGCTGGGGTGGAAACTGTGACTCCAAGGGGTTGTGTTCCTGTCCCTCCTGCAGAGGAGATGCCTCAGGAAAAGTGACTGGGAAATCCAAACTGCAGATCACAACCCAGCTCTCACCAATCAATCAATATGGTTTGACTAACTCTGACACCATTTCAATAAAAACTGAACAGAAATACATTCAGCAGCTGCAGCCTCTGGACTGTTGAGCCTGGGAAGGCTTTGGTGGATCAGGACTGCCAGCACTCCCCACAATCCTTCCACTTGGTAACAAATGAAAATATATGGGATGTCAATGACCACCAACTCAGAATCTTGGCCTGATTTAGATTATTATATACCTGAAACCAAACACATGGAGTTACTCCTTGTTTAAAGCTTCCCCTGAGAGCAGCACAGGGCCTGCAGTGTGAATTCCTCCTGCTGAGCTTTCAGCATCTCCATTATGTGCAGCAGGAGGTGCTGCCAAAACCATCCCAGAGAGAGGAACCATTTCCTCTGGCTCTGGGCTGAATCCCTCTGCAGCTCTCCCAGCACAGACCTAGAGCAGAGCAGGGCCTGCTGATGGGTGGGCCTGAGTTACTGCCAGAGGAACACCTCCTTTGAGCCAAAACAAGGCTTTTGTGCGAGGAAATCCAAGGGGCAATCCTGGACATGTGTGCTCAGCCCCTTGCCCTCGCTGCTGCTCTCAGGCCAGGGCACTCCTGCTGCAGGGCTGCCTCAGCTCCGTGCTGGAACAGACCAGAGGAGCTGCTGAGGATTTATCCTTCCAATTAAAAACTGCACTGATTGGTAAATCTTGGTTTCTCTCATGGACGCACACGCTGGCCTCGGGAAATGCTGAAAGATGGAATCCTCTGCAGTTTTCTCTCTCAGTTTGGGTGGGGAAGGATCCCACTGCAACCAGGGCTGCAGGGCCACAGTGCTCCCACAGCTCCACCTCTCAATTAGCTTTAGAGAGCTAACGAGCACCCAATTAAGAACAGTCCCTTTCCACACCCTGTGCACACAGCCCAAATCCATCCAGGAGGCTTAAGCCATAGCAGAAACGTGGGGTTCAGGCCAATATCACTAGTGCTTATCTAAATTAATTCAAACAGCACATGCAGTCACCCTTAGAAGGCCAGACACATTCTAAATATTTAACATTATAGTCCCAAGACAAAACAAATACAAGAATATTAATTGCCAGCTTACTCACTCAGCATCACCTCTGTTTGGAAATCAAATATGAAATAGTACAAGAAACATGCTTTAAACCAAACTGCCATCTCTGGTGCCTTTGGAACAGCTTTGGATGTACCAAGCCTGGAGAAGCAGACAAGAAACAGACCCACCCCAGCACACACCTGGGGAAACTCCAGCCATTGCACCAGTTACACTGATTCAAACTGCCTAAAGCATCCAAATTTAACTCAGTTGTGTTCCCTCATCCTGCTGAACTCTGCACTGCAAGGGGATCCTCTTGGATGCAGCTGAATTTCCATGTTACTGAAAAAATGTTATCAGCCATGGAAATAAGAAAGTCAAATTAACATGACTTGCAGCACTCTGCAACTATTCATATTCTGTTCTCTGAGCAGTGTTCATTTGCAGAACTTCATTGAATTTAGAAGTATCACTTTAGACAAACACATCCTTAACTGAAATAAGATTTTGACTATAAATGTTTAAGACGTGAAACACTAAATTAAAAAATCCACTTTAAAGAGCTTGTAAGTTAAATGAGTGCTTGAAAACTCAGCACAAATTAATCATCTGCTTCCAGACATCTGTTACCTTAAAAATGTGCTTCCTTAAGTCTATTACTCCTTGAAATGGGATGACATAAATCCTGTGTGACTGCACTGGGGAGCTGCAGCCTGCCCCCAGCTGCACTTTAATTACCCACCCAAGGGATGGCTGGAGCAGGGGCTGGAGCAGGGCTGCAGAGCTCCAGGGGAATCAGGGCCACCCCAGGCCCTGGGGAGCTCAGTGCCCCAGGGCAGGTCCTAAAAGGACGCTGCAAATCCCACCTGGTGCTGCAGCAGTGTTTGGTCCATCCCAGCTTCCCCAGGAATCTGCTGCTCCTCATGGAACCACACAGAGCGGTGGGCCTAGGGGATGCTTCCTCAAGGAAGGAGGTCACAGCCCTCCTCACAGCCACAGGGCTGTCCCACACCCAGTTTGGGGCTGTCAGACACCAGAGTTCCCACCCCAGGGTCACTTTGTACATGGCTGCGTTCCCTGTGTGCTGCCATTAGATCAGAGAATAGCAGGGTTTGGAAATGACCTGACTGGTTTGACTGTAAAGGAACTGTTTCTGTGTCATTATGAAGTCTAACACAGCAGTTCCCATTTCTTTTAAATGCACCCACCAGGAAGAATGGGATTTATCTTTATTTGCAGGTGCCCAGCCAAGCAGCCAGTGAGATCCAGGCTGTTCAGAACCTCTAACCCCCTTTTCAGCATCCCTTTGCTGTGTTTTCACTGCAGACACACACACATGGAACCAGAGCAGCAAATCCACATGCCTCCACCTGCAGAGAGGCTGCAGAGCTCCTCAGGCAGGAGCTGGACCCTCCAGATGCTGCTGGGGCTGCAGCAGTGACAGGGCAAGGCTCTGCTGCAGAGGGTTTCACGTTAAACCCCCAACTGCTCCTAAAGCAAGGACTAACAAAGCACTGCAGCTGCTCTCCCTCCCTCCCTGCATCCCTGCCCTCACACAAACACAGCCATGCCCACCTGCCAGGCCAGCACTGGGGGCAGACACAAGGCCAGGTAACTCAGCTGTACCCAGGTAACTCAGCTGCACCCCGACTGCAAACCCTCCTGGCTGGTCCATAGCTACACTAAAGTCACATGCAGAAGAAGATGTTTCCACTTCCATGGCTTTCTACAAGCACAAAATCCCACCTCAACTAGGCCAGCCAGGCACTGTTCATTTTAATTTCTTTCTGTCTCAGTCAACACAGGACTTTAAAAGATAATCTCTGGTAGAAATTCAATTTGTTTCTCCTCCCGCATGTCTAAGCAGATCTGTAATCAGTGTAATCACTGTGCCACTGTCTCATGTGACTGAGGGTCCTGCATGATTTTCCCTGTTGCAAAAAGGAACAGCATTAAAATCTTATCAAAACAAATCCAAATGAGCATCAGTCCAAGAACAAAATTGACCCAACATGCTCCTGGGTGAAAACCTGGCTGTTCTTTCACAAAATGTTTTATTCTTACATACCGTAATCTTATTTAAGTTGCAAATGGGAAACTCAGGATGAAAGCCTTCCTACCAAAGCATCAGAACAGGGGCTCCTGTGCAGGAGTGAGGGATGTGGAATGGCTCCTGACACCTGGAACATTCTGTACAACTGCTTAAAGCAGGGGCTGTTGATATTCCAGTAAACAATCATATAAATGTATCTGGACACTCTTCCTGGCTTTGAATTAGAAAATATATAATTTCTCAAAAGTAATATTCCAAACCCATCTGTTCTCTGCAGATTCTTGAACAGCTTAATTTATGCCTTCTGTCATGAATTAGCAAAGCAATCTAAGCCTGCTACCCCAGGATGTGAGCCACTAGCCTTTACTAGGCTGAAGTGGTTGTTTATTCTGTGTTGGTGCAGATTCTGCACCAAAAAAGTCTTCACTAGATGGATGTTCAGCAAGCTGCAGTTTGTTCAGACAGTTTAATTAATTTTGGGAGAGGACTAAATTGAGTGGCCATCTAGATGTCTGAAGTGCAGATTGCTGGTGTGTCCCACCCAGAAATCTAAACCCCTGGCTGTGTACAGGGCTGCTGGGACCCACACACCAGCTGTTCCCAGAGTCTCAAGGCTGAATTTCTGAACCCGGCATCCCTTCAGTTCATGATGCAGGGCACAAAGCTGGAGAAGGAGGTGTTTGCAGTTCTCCCAAAGTGTCCCATTCCCACGGGGTTCTGGAGCTCCTGCTCAGAGCATGTCACCCCCAGGCTGGATTTTCTGGGACCCCAAATTGCTGCTGCAGCACCGATTCACAGTGACACAAACATTTCTGACCCACAGTGTCCCACCCCAGCTGGGGGCTGGCATCGCCAGTACTCACAGTGACACACATCACCTGGGCACAGGAGGATCAGCAGGGTGGTTCAGGTACCCCAGGACACTTCATGGCAGGAACATCCCCACGGGAGCAGCTGGATTGGCAGCAGGTGCATTTGTTTGTATTGCTTCCACTCCGTGAAAGAAAATGAAGCTTGTTCATTTAAACTAAAAACTGAAGAAATATTTATATATATATATATATATATATATATATATAAAGGCTGATGTGTATTTGGCTTCAGCTGCATTACAGCAACCCTGCCCTGCTCCATTAGCCAAATGTCACTGTCAAAGAACTGTCCCCATCTGGATTAACTTCTAAAATTTAGAGAAGAGTATAAGAAATTATGTGATAAAACACTGCTGCAATAATCTATCCTTACCTCCTGCAAACACCATACAATTTTTCTAAATTAATTCCAATTAAAGCAAGTTTTTTCACCTCCCACAATGGAGATGTTCTCATTTGCTTCCTTACAAGGCACTTTTGCTAGGCCTCAGTCACACCTGCCAGACTGCATCCTGGCTATGAGAAATCCAGATGCAAAGCTTAAGGGATTCATCCAGTGTCTGGTTCTGGTCCTCCATGGAAAAATGCTTTTTGTTTAGAAAATCCACTGTTCTGTCCCAAGTGGTAGCACAGCCACTGTGCTGTGTTAGAGCCTGAGTGGGACAGTCAGACAAACTCAAGTGTGGCTCCTGTCCCAGAAAGGAGACCAGAGCTCAGCTGCCACCTCCAGCCAAGACCACCCTGTGAAATGAAGGATCCTCCCTCCTTGCATCTCCTGCCAAGACAGATGTGTGCAGCCACTAACTGCTGCTGGATTCAGCACCAATCTATTTGGATAGATTTTTTTTTGAGAAAACATATAACCAAGTGCTTAAAAATCTATTTTAATGACGTTTTCAAGAATAATAATACTCTGCATTACAAAAGAAAGAGGTAAAAGGTACGTCTTTGACATATCAGAAAAACTTACAGCAAAGGCATAGAGTATCTTCCAACCAAAATAAAGCTATGTTGTTCCCTACAGGGAAGCTTTAAGTATCTGAGATTCCTTCACCCAATTCACTTTCAGCCTTCATAGAAAAAGGTGAACAGTCAAAATAGTCACTCTACCATGTCAGCTTAAATATTCCACTGACTGTCGACAATTCAGCAATAAAATTACAAATATACAGAAAATGGATCTACTGTACCGAAGCTACTCACACAACCAACAGCAAAAATACATAACAAAATAAGCAGAAATAAAGTGTTTTCATTCATAAAAGTATAATTACTCCCACATTCCACTCTGTCCCAAACCAACACAGTAACCAAAGAGGAAGACAACTGTTGTCACACTTTGTAGAGAGGGCAGAAGACAAATCTACACAGGACTCACAAATCTGGACTAACCCTAATTCTACAAACCATTTGCTGCAGACTCACAGTTCATACATGAAAACATGTAAAATTTATAGTAACAATTCAGAACAAGTGATGCTAATGAAGGGTTGCTGCCTGTCGGGCAGAACAAGCCCCAGTCCAGCATTCCAGACACCACAGTGCTTTGGAGAATCCTCACAAAAGGCCAAAAGTGTTTTTCCAAGCTGGAGGACAAGACACAAGGAAACCAGTATTGCCTTCAGTGCAATGTCAGGCTTTGGAGCACGGCATTACGGACACAGAATGCTACAAATGCACACGGGCTCCATCAGCAGCACCCCAAAGGATGGAGGGCGGCTCCTGCCTCCCTCAGCCCTGCCAGGAAGGGGCACGTTAAACTACCCCTGACTTACTGGCATGAAACTGCTTATTTGAAATACACTGTAAGCTCCAAGCAGCTCCTGTACCCTGCAGAGCAGCAGTCCGGGCCGGGCCGTGCCTAGAGCCGGAGCAGGAAATAGATCTCGGGCTGCTCCTGGGCGCCGGGAGGCAGCGGCAGTTCCCCGCAGCCGTGCTGCCGCAGTTCCCCGCAGCCGGGCAGCAGCTCCCCGCAGCCGTACCGCAGCTCCCCGCAGCCGAGCTGCTGCAGCGCGGAGCAGGCTCCCTCGGGCACGCCGCGCCGCTCGCCGGGGCAGCCGCGCAGGTAGCGGCCGATGCAGGAGCCCGTGGAGTGCCGGTTGGCGGCCAGCGGCGGCCCCGGGGCCTTGCTCCGCAGCACCACCCCGGGCACGGCGCTGCCCCCGCACGGCCGCGGCTTGCCCGCCGCCTCCTGCCGCTCCCGGGCGCGGCTGGCGATGTTCCGCACCCGGCTCTGGCTGCGGGACGACAGCTTCCTCACCAGGGCCCGCGGGCAGTCCTCGTCCGGCTGCCTGGGGCACGGCGGCTCCCGGCCGTCCTCCTGCTCCGGGGACAGCAGCCTCCGCAGCTGCTCCGTCAGCGCGTCCGTCGAGTGCGGCCTCACGCCCTGCATGGCGGCCAGCTTCCCGTCCCTCAGGCCCGAGGAGATGAAGCTCCTGCTGATGTACTGATACTTACTCTCGAAGTTGCACGAGATGTCCTCCGAGGTCAGGTCTCCCAGGCTCTTGGACTTGCAGGGGCTGCTCTGCTGGATGGCCGGGTGTGTGGGGAACGGCAGAGCGCCGGGGCACAGGGGAAAGGCTGAGCCGGCCTGGGGGGCACACACGGCAGCCCTGTGCTTCTCCGAGGGCTGCTGCCACGAACCCGCAGTGCTCTCACACGCGGGGACAGCCGGCTGGCTCCCTGCAGCCCCGCAGGTCCTGGAGCAGTGCCGGGCAGCGGCACAGGGCGCAGCGGTGGAGCTGCTCCCCGAGCTCCTGTCCCCGCCGTGCCCGGTGGAGCTGCTCCCCGAGCTCCTGTCCCCACCGGTGGAGCTGCTCCCCGAGCTCCTGTCCCCGCCAGACGAGCTGCTCCCAGCGGTCCTGTCCCCGCCGTGCCCGGGCTCCTGTCTCTGCCTCAGGCTCACGGGCGAGGCCAGCTGGCTCATGTCCTCCCGTCGGTACTCACGGGCGGTCACCAGGAGCTCCTGGCAGTCCCCATCCAGCTCCAGCAGGCTGCTGCTGGCCGAGTGCTCCCCAGGGACAGGGCGCCCCAGCACCTCCTCAAAGATGAGGCTGTTGGACCCAAAGGAACTGGCAGGCTCGGGGGCTTCCCAGCTTGGTCCAGATTTTGTAGCACAGTTCCTTTTGGGATTTGCGTTTAGCAAAGAGAGGGAAGAAGAGCTGGGCAAGTTACTTTCTAGATTATTTAATCTTTTCTTGCAGACTAGTGCCCTGTGGCTCTTACATTCAGAAGGTGGAGATGCCTCATGGAGAACTGTGTATGTGGAATACTCTGGATCCTCCAAGCTGGAGAACATGGCTGTGTCCAGAGTGGAGAATAAAGAGGATTTGTTGGATTTTGTGGGAGTGAAGTTGTGCCTACAGGAGCTGCTCAGGTCTGCAGCAAACACGTGTGGGACTGCATTCCCCACCCTGGGGGTCTGGCTGCCGTGGGGGCTGGAGACAAGGGGAAGGGGTGTTTGGTCATCTGTGCCATCGAGCTGCCCAATGAGAGTGGACACAGCGCTGTCCAGCTCGCTCTCAGTCGAGAGAGAGACTTCATCAATGAGGTGAGAAATGTCACTGTCCTGCAGGGCTGCTGCGGAGTGACAGTCAGGGCTCCCAGAGCACTCGGCAGAAGAAGGGGAAAGAGGTGCTGCAGTGCTTTTCTTCATGTCACATTTGTGATTCTCCACCTCTGTGCTCTGAGAAACAGAAGTCCCTATGAGACTGGTCTTCCCTTCCTTAGATCCTGTTGTGTCATCTTCCTTTTTACTGTCTGCACAGTTTCTGTGGTGTGATTTTTCTGTGGGAAGTTCAGAGTCAGAGTCTTGCGTTAGGGGGACAGTTCCATCAGAGAGATTATCCTCCTGGTAGTCCACAAGGTGATTTGCTTGAGCTATACCATCTGCAAAAACCAAATGTTCAGGTTGCTCCTGTGGAGGTGGTGCTAAACAGTCAGCTGTAGAATCCCTCTGGTCATTCTCCTTCTTGAACTGAGATGCTAAATGTGAAGCGTTTGACTTTTGCTCCGAAGGTGGAGAACCCAATTCTTTCAAGCTTGTTTCCTTCTCATTTGTATTGTCATCACTGTTGGCTAAATTAAACGAGAAACATATTAGTGGCATTAAAGACTCTGCTCTGTCTATCAACAGCTATTTTGTCCTTAGACAGACAAATGGAGAACGCAAAACTAGGTACAGTTGTGACAGAACTTAATCATGGGGTTGTGCAGGTTTAGTACAAATTATCTGAGTGACATGAATAAATGGAAAAATACAACCGCAGGCACTTCATTGAAATTTCCTTGGAATGTCTATTACATCAGGCAGGTGATGTAATATTTGTTGTAAGTAATGTTAATGAGGTACCACATCATAGCTTGCACGTGGCATTACCTTCAGCTGTGTTCCTAGTCACATTTGTACTATAAAGAAGCGTGGCAATAAAGACAGAACAAAACAGCTCTGTTAAAACACACAACACTTGAAAACAAGATGCATGCTTCAAGCTGAGTCAAAAGCATCGAGTAGATGGACTCCAGACTGGTTTATACATGTGGCTACTGCAAAGTGTTACAGTACAAGGATTTTGTTTGGATCTTCTACCAGCAGGCAGCATTCACAAGGGCAAGGGTTTGAATTCCTCGAAAAACACATATTGGGTGTTTTCTCCACAAATCCTCTTGTCTTTTTATGCCAGATTCGAGCTCTGTGACTCACTCCTTTGGAGATTTAATGAAGCAGGGACTATAGAAGTAAACTCGGTGCAATAGATACTGGTTTTAATGATTGCTAGAAATCAGGTACTCTTGGAAGAAGCGAGGGGAGCCCTGACCATTCACCAGAGGTAATTTTGGAAGCACCTTACCAGATGTGTTGTCCTCTGCCTCGGCCTCCTGGGCAGTGTCCTGTGCAGGGCAGGGCAGCTCCACCATGAGGAACCTGTCCACGGGCATGGAGGCGGGGCGCGCCTGCGAGGGGCGGTTCGGCCGCCGCAGCACCCCGTCCTTGTCCTTCAGGTCTGCCGGCTCCGAGGCGCTGTCCTTCATCTCAGCAGCCTCCAGGAAGCCCATCTTGCTCTTCTTCCTGCCCTTGGCCGGGGCGCTGGCCGTGCGCCGCAGGATGCGCTCGCCGATGGAGCGCTTGCGCGCGTGGTGCCCGCTGGGCTCGGCCGTGCCCGCCTTGGGCGCCTTGGAGAAGAGCCCTCGGAGCCCCATCAGCTGCTTGCTCTGCAGGGACACAAAGCACAGCCTGCCTGAGCTCACGCCCGCTCACGGGGCAGAGAGCTGCTCCCACAGCGCCGATGAGCGATGACGGCAAAGTTCAAAACGCAGCAAAGCAAAAATTCACACCAAGCCACTCACAGCTACTCTGAGCAAGGAGCTCCAGCACAGGTCTCCATGGATTCATGCATGCCTGCCTTTCTCCTCATTAGGATGGCAGCCTGCCACAGTTACCAGAGAGCTTTGCTCAGCCTCCTAATGGGACCTGACAAGGCTCTAGGAAGTGCTCGGCAGTGACAGGCTGCACATGAACGTGGAGTTTTCTATGCATGGGTTTCATCAAAGCAATATTCAGATGTTTCAGAGCCTGCATGGAGAATGGTTCCAGTTTGGCAGTTGCAGATCATGCGATTGTGAACCACTGGAAAGTGTGTGCCCAGCAAGTGCAAAGTGCATGCTCAATGAGCTCTACCTTGGTGGCTCCTAGAAAGTGCATTATTGTGTAACTGGGATTGAGGATTAAAGGGCTCCACTGAAAGGCAAAAAGAAATGCAAATCCATTTGGCTAATGTTTTCAAGACTGCCACACAAGCAAATAAGGTAACAGTACATCAGCTGTAAACAGAACCACTCTACAGCAAACCATTTAAAGCTATTTCTTAGTTGAATAGGTGTCCCCCAGGAGCTGAGCAGATCTCCTCACTCAGCCTATGAGAAACAGCAGTGCAGCCATCATTGATTCAGAGCAGCATCAGGGGAACAGACCCAGGGACAGAGAGGGAATCCCAGCAGGTGTCCCCTCCTGCTCCCCTTGCCTCCCCTCTGGAGTTACACTGCTGGTTTTCTTGAGCAGATTTGTTCTTGAAAAGGCAGCAGCCAAACAGGCCTTGCAAGGGATGTGATTGGCCTATCTGCCCAGATGTGCACATACCAATACATGAGATCCCATCCCGTGATCCGAGGGGATCAGGGAGGAGAAGGGAAGTGGAGCTGGGAGAGGATCTGGACAAGAGCAAACCTCAGCCCTGGGCCCTTCTCCCTGCTGTTGTCTCTCTGTTCCCCTGAGCTTTCTGTGGGTGCTGCACAACTTTGGGTTCATGTTTGTCATGACATTCTCTGCATCCTCTCAGAAGGCACAAAGACTGAGGGCTGTGTCCTCTGCAACCTCAAACCTCACAAAAGTCAGGGTTTTGTGTTTATCTTTGTTTCTTAAATCACTGCTAAGGTGCTATTTTACTTTATCCTTCTGCTGACCATGGCCTTAATTTCTTTGTGCTGCTTATCTCCAGATGGAAACAGCTAAGGAAGGGCAGCTGAAAACACAGAAAAAGCACAGTGCTTTCACTTTCACTTTAAAATCATTCTAAAATTAGCAAACTTGCAGAAAAGCAAAATCTACGCACTAAAACCTAAAAGTAAATTAGGTTAATTTAAATTAATTTAATTAGCTGCTAAAAATAGCTTGTCAAATATTATGATCTGGTGCAGCTACAGTTCTCAGGATCTACTTGCAAAATAAGATCAGTGTAGCACACTGAAGAAATGTACCTCCTGTACCTAGACAAGATCATTGTTAGGTGCTAACAGTAAGAACATCTGCAAGTATGTGCACACCAAGAGTGGAGTCATGGTATGGTGACCTTTCCTTGCTGATCTCCTGCAGGGAAACCCCACACACTCTGAGCCTCCTGGGCACTCCAGCACAAATCCTGGGAGGTTCTGGGCTACATTTAAATCCATTTTTATCAGAAGATGTAAATTTCCAGCTGTACCTACCTTTCCATAGGTCTCATTAATGATTATATGAACAAATATGGAAGCTTCTGTGAGTCCTTCTAAATACACGTGGCGATAGCCTGGGGAAACAGAAATAGGAATATTTCCACACAAACCTCCACCAAGAACCAGCAGTTTGCATTTTATGCCCAGCTAGGAATGACTGCCTATAAAAGTGATGTACACACAGGAAGCCACCTGGTGCCTTCAGTAAACTTCTCTGGGGTCCTCACAGGTTTTCTGAGCCCCAGTACAAATTGCCTCCAAGTTACAAAAAACACCACAGCAGTAATTTCCAAAAGCACAGACAACCAAACTCCTTTTTGGGATGGTGCATAAAGCACCCTAAGAGAACAGAAGAGTTGTCCAAGTTTCACATGAAGTCACAGAGATAAAGGTTTATAAAATCTATCATCTCGTGCTGCTACCATCCTCCTTGGGTTTGAGGGAGGATTTGCACAGCCAGGAGAGCAGGGGGACTCACCAGGCACGAGGCTGCTGAAGGCCACAGTTCTCTGGCCCACAAAGTCCCTCCCGATGGGGTCGTGGTCCCAGACCAGGAAGCGCACCAGGGCAATCTCGGGCATGTGGATGGTGAAGGTGAGGGTCTCCTCCCACACAGGATTGAACCCTGCAGGGCAGACAGACACACTGGGGAACAGGCCAGAGCGAGTGCCTGCCCCAGTTCCAGGAGCACAGGGCACAAGGACACAGCAGCAGCAATGACAGTTCCATCATGCCAGCCATTAGATGTGACACATCTGCCTCTAGGATTGCTTTGAAAACAAAATGGGTCTGCCTGGGAGATACCCAGGCAAGCCCTGAGATAGATACAGATATAGATACAGATAGATTTGAGCTTCTGCATAAAGGAGATCTAAGAACAATTTGGTTAAAAGGCAATGTGGGGGACAACTCCTGCCCTTCACCTCTAACTTGTTTGTCTCCACACCAGAATTTCTGTCTGGGAAGCAGAAATAATTTGTTAAAATACAATAATTTGATTTCATCAGATAAGATGCTTTGCAATTTAGAAAGCAATAACAGACACTAATTCATTTACACTTATTTAATATTTTACTCTAAGAAAAAGAAATCTCTTAGATTATCTTACCATTGTCATCCACCACTCTGGTCTGATCTTTACAGCAGTCAACAGGTAACCCAATAATCTCCACCTCAACAAAGGGATCTATGATCTGTTTTTCAAAAACACAAGATTTTAAAAGCCAGCCAGCCATACAAATGAAGGTGAATTTTTTAAAAATTAATGGGGAGAGTTGATTTAAATTCATATGAGAATTCAAACTCCTTTGATTGACATGAATTTTCAAGCAGCACTATCATGGGAATTGGTTCCATGGAGTACATGTTGATGCATGATTTGCATCAAGAGCTATGGACAGCTATGACTAATCTTCATAAAAGTCACCCTTTAAAATACAAAACAAATCACTTCTTAAACATCACAAGTAGGATACAGGCTGGGGGAAGTGTAGTATATTGTGACCAAAAGCTTAACATTATCTGAAATTTACTGGTGTATTTGAATAAGGAGAAGATTTGAGTCCCACACTGCCTGTCACTGCCGAGCTCCCCTGGAATGCACCAGAGCATCTCACCTCTCCTCTGTCCCCCAGCATTGAGTCAGGGGGCTTGGGGAGCTGCTGCCCACTGATGATCTTCAGAATCAGCTGCTTCTTAGGACTGGCAGGAAGTGGATCAGCAGAGTAGGGGTTGAACGTGCCTGAAAGATGGCAAGAATGAGATTGTAAGGGAAAAGATAACACATAAAAATATCTCCCCCCAAAACACACACAGACAAATTCAGTCAGAAATGAGAAACTATGAGTATGGAGCAGCTGCTCAGTAATTTTAAAATTCTCTTTCTCTTTTTTACAACCTTTTCTGATACAAGACCCTTGGTTTTGTGATTCCAAGGCAGAGCTAGACCAAGCCCTGGATACTTGCTCCTGGGCCACTGCAGAGCTGCAGAGCTTCCTCTACTTTACTGCAGCTGGTCATCCTGGGACCCCTTTTTTCTCTTTTAAACTCATGTTGTTAAGGCAAAGACCTCGAAATACATATATATATATATAAGTATGATCACAGTAAGAGATTGCACACTGATACAAGTCTAAGAGCTGTGAGTGCATGGATATATGAGATTCTAGATTTGCTTGCACTTTCCTTTCTTGTGCCTTCTCTGTGAAGGACACTTTGTGAAAGGCCTGGCAGCTACAGTGATAACTACACTGAACCTTACCTTTACACATCTGCTGAGGTTTGAGGACATAACCACAGTTGCCATTTACCCTGAATTTTGCTTCATTTAACTGCATCACACGTCCCTCAGACTGGTAGTTTAGGGCCACTGAAAGGGAGAAGTGGGGTGCCATTAATAAAGACAATATTATTAGGCACATACACACAGAAGGGAAGGAAGTCTTTCACACAGCTCCTACCTAACTGGCAGCCCACATTCCAGTAGGGAACAGGGTTGAAGTTGCTGGAGTCGATCCGGTAGGCTGAGGGATAGACCCGGGTCAGCTGCCTCTGGTTGTAAAGCATGAACTGCTCAGCCTTCTGCTGCACTGCCTGGTGGGCTCTGGTCTCACTGAATGACAGCACGTTCCCTGTGGAGCCTGTGTGCCATGGCACAACCAACAGACAGGTGACAAACAGTCCCGGGGCATGGGCCTGAGCCCAGACCTCATTACCTGGCTATTCATCAAGGGCAACCTGAGATTTAGTCCTGTGTTCCAGATTGTCTTGTCTTACACAAATCATGTACCCTGAGTAACTGCAGGGCACCAGCTCCCCCTCTCCCCCTTCCAGGAGGGTCTGTTGTTCTCCCCTCAAGTCTGCACACTTGAAAGGAAAGCCAAGTGGGAGCTTGGCAGCTCTAGGGAACCTGCAGCAAAATCCTCTGCTGGCAGCAGGGCCAGAGGAGTCACTGCCAGGGAGGGAGTGCCCTGCTGGGCTCTGGCTTTGCCCTCGTGCCACCCTAACAGCAGCACTCAGTCCCCCCTCTCACAGGTGACAAGGACATGCCAGCCCTGTGCCACCCTAACAGCAGCACTCAGTCCCCCCTCTCACAGGTGACAAGGACATGCCAGCCCTGTGCCACCCTAACAGCAGCACTCAGCCCCTCCTCTCCCAGTGACAGGGGACACATGCCAGCCCTGTGCCACCCTAACAGCAGCACTCAGCCCCTCCTCTCCCAGTGACAGGGGACATGCCTGGCACTGCCCTGTGCCAGTCCTGTGCCACCCCATACCATCATCCACGATGTCCTGGGCTGCCACGGAGTTGGTGTACACCACCAGGTCCGACAGGGCCCGGCACAGCTTCACTGTCTTCCTGCGGCGGGCCAGCCTGCTGGGTGAAAGCAAACATAAACGGGCACTTGCAGGATTGAAGTGTATTTCAATCCCCCTTTCTGTTCTTTTCAACAACAAGGAAATGAAGAATTGTGAGCAGGGAACCCTGTGCGGCAACTCTCTTGGAGAGGGTTCTGGGATGACTGCTCCCCTCTATCTCCACAGCCCATCCACACAAACAAAATTTTTCATTTAAAATATAATGGAATAGCTGCACCATGGCTGTTCTAGACAAAACCAAGGAGCATTTCAGTTAGAGCAGACACATTCTCAGTGGCACTTTTCTGATTGCTTTTTTTCCCATTCTCAGATGCAATGAAGTTGCCTGGGCTGTGATGCACGTTCTGTAACCTGCACAGTTTGCTCTGTTTGCAGCAGGTGAAATAGGGCCTGGCACCTTTCCGTGAGCAGTGGCACTGTCACACTTCTGTGCAGTTAATTGCTGCTTGCAGCCTGTGACAGGTGACACAGCCACAACACCGGGCTCACAGCAAACCCAGCTGACAGCTGTCACGTGTGGCAGACACATCACACGTGACACAGACACACAGGACCTGCTCTGGCACAGCCTCACACGCTGCTGGCACAGAGCAGCCCTGGCCCCACCTGAGGGGCTCCAGCTCACCTGTGGGGCTGCCCCAGCTCCTTGCCCGGAGGGTGCTGCTGGCCGTCCTCATCATCCGAGGCACTGTAGGCTTTGGCTGCTGCCTTGGCAGCTCTCTGTGGGGAAAGAGCCAGGCAGGGTCAGTCACTGTAACAGGGGCTCCTGTTACTGGGGCTGGGGCTGGGCAGGAGGCTGAGCTGGGCTCTGCAGCCCCAGGGACAAAAGTGACCCCTGGGGCTGGGCTGGCAGAGCTTCCCTGCTGTGGAGAAGAAAAGGCAGCACAGAGCACCCCATGGCAGGGATTCCAGCTGTGGGCAGGAGCGGCTCTGGGTGCTGCCAGGCCTCAGGGGTCGTTTCTGTGTGCTGCCAGCCCAGCCAGGCTTCAGGGCTCATTTCTGGGTGCTGCCAGGCCTCAGGGGTTATTTCTGTGTGCTGCCAGCCCAGCCAGGCCTCAGGGCTCATTTCTGCCAAGGATCTGTCCAGCACAGGCCACTCTGTGCTCTGCCCCTGCCCTGCTCCCTCCCAACACCAGAGGACAATGCTGCTCCCCTGGCTCCAGGGCACTGCTCCTGCTGGAATCCCAGTGGGTTGTGTCCTGTTTAACAAACAGCAACACACAGCAGGGTCTAAATATACAGAGCACTGCTAATGCCCACCTGTGCCCCGCCTCAGTTTAGAAAATTAAACATATTCATTAGTGAGGGTGTAACAGAGTCTGGGCAAAATTTCAAACATCATCTTCCTGCTCCATTTTGAGCCACTTACAAATATTGAAGTGATTCTAAATTATTAAACTATAAAGAAAATAGCTATGATAAAAAGATTAAATCCTCAAAATCCCCTTTTTTCATAAGCATCTATGATTTAACAGTTTCTGATTTCAACATTACATCTTTTGTAATGCTAAACACAGCTTCAAGTGAGAGTTACTTAATCCTCTTCTCGTCAAGAGGTAATTAATATAACTGAGAGCTCTTTATCCTTTTGCACAGGGCTCTTTCCTCCTCTTGTCCTACACCCTATTGGACATAATTCAGTTTGCTGTGTTTGGTGCTGACATGAAGCTGACTGTATTGGAAATCATTTACATGGTTCACTTTGGAGTCTGAAGGTCTGCACTGAGCATGTTCCACGCAGTTAACTTTCAGGAATCGCCAGCTTTAGTGTCTTTGTACCTCCCCAGTAGTTTTTAAAGTGTTTGTTCATTTGGCACAAGAGCTGGCTGAAAATGTCATGTGTCAATATTGTTGGGGGGATAATTCTGTATCTGCAAAAAGATCAATAATAACCAGTCTTCCCAGGCATCCCTTCAGCTGGAAAGGCATCAGGGAGCAGTTACAGGATGTCTCTGTTGCCTCAGTCTACAACACAATCACTATTTTCTAAAAAAAATCTATATATACCCTTATTTTTTTTCACCAGAGATGAAATGAACAGGCTTTCCAAACCTGCTATATCCATTAGGATAACTAGCTGAAGTAATTAAATTATTGACAGGCGTTCAGCCCTCAGCAGAAGCAGCAGATTCCAGTGGCTGACATTTGCCTGTGCCATGTCATTCCCAGCATTTGTGTGGCCAGCAGCAAGCACAGGGTGCCAGGGGCAGTGCCCACTCTCAGGTGCCCACGAGGGAGGAACATGCACTGAGCTGAAGGTGCTGAAGGGAACACGGGCACTGTAACTGATGCAAGCTTGGAACTGAAGTGTAAACATGAGCCCGGGTACTCTCTGCTTGGGGAATTTTGATGGCTCCTAGCTGGCTTCAGGGCAGACGGACTGCTGGCTGATTAAGTTCTTTGAAACATCTCTTAATCACAAAAACCCACTCAGATTCTCAGTCCTGAAGCTCGGTGCAGCCCTCACCACGGAGAGCAGAGTCTGGATGGCTGGGGCAG
Organism: Zonotrichia leucophrys gambelii; assembly: GCF_028769735.1. Classification (NCBI taxonomy): domain Eukaryota; kingdom Metazoa; phylum Chordata; class Aves; order Passeriformes; family Passerellidae; genus Zonotrichia; species Zonotrichia leucophrys. The sequence continues at coordinate 24,675,902 of NC_088179.1, read as the reverse complement.
AGGGCTGCTGGTGGGACAGGGGCTGGCTGGACTGCAGAGCTGTCTCTGTGCTCAGTGACCACTGCAGCTCTCACTGAGGGGCTGCAGAGCTGTCTCTGTGCTCAGTGACCACTGCAGCTCTCACTGGGCTGCAGAGCTGCCTCTGTGCTCAGTGACCACTGCAGCTCTCACTGGGGGGCTGCAGAGCTGCCTGTGCTCAGCACCACTGCAGCTCTCACTGACAGGCTGCAAGCTGTCTCTGTGCTCAGTGACCACTGCAGCTCTCACTGGGCTGCAGAGCTGTCTCTGTGCTCAGCACCCACTGCAGCTCTCACTGACAGGGCTGCAGAGCTGCCTCTGTGCTCAGTGACCACTGCAGCTCTCACTGACAGGGCTGCAGAGCTGTCTCTGTGCTCAGTGACCACTGCAGCTCTCTCTGGCTGGGCTGCAGAGCTGTCTCTGTGCTCAGTGACCACTGCAGCTCTCACTGACAGGGCTGCAGAGCTGCCTCTGTGCTCAGTGACCACTGCAGCTCTCACTGACAGGGCTGCAGAGCTGCCTCTGTGCTCAGCCATGCACTGCAGCTCTCACTGACAGGGCTGCAGAGCTGTCTCTGTGCTCAGCACCCACTGCAGCTCTCACTGACAGGGCTGCAGAGCTGCCTCTGTGCTCAGCACCCACTGCAGCTCTCACTGACAGGGCTGCAGAGCTGCCTCTGTGCTCAGTGACCACTGCAGCTCTCACTGACAGGGCTGCAGAGCTGTCTCTGTGCTCAGTGACCACTGCAGCTCTCTCTGGCTGCAGCAGGAAGGGGGATGGCAGCTGCAGCAGCTCAGGCTGAGGCCGTCAATCCAGGCTCAGGGTGCTGTGGGAGTGTGGCAGTAGGGGAGGCAGATGACAGAAGCACATGTGTCAGGACATGGGAACGGGAGGAAACGTGGCACTGTCCCTTGTGGGGGCTGCTCTGTGCCCAGCTGTGAAGCGGGAGCTCTCAGCTCCTGCCTGGCCATGGAGACACCCCTGAGGAGCAGCAGGGCAGGCAGTCCAGCCCAGCAGCTGCACAAACATAACCAGCACAGGAAAACCAGGAGGAGATCATGCAGAACACATCTGCACAGAGCAGGAGCCCAGAGCCAGCACGCAGCCATAGCAGCCCCTGGGAGCAGGGACAGTCCCAGCACGGCCCTGCCCAGGGTGGGACACAGCAAAACTGGGTCCTGACTGAACCAGGCACCATCAGCTCTCTGGAAAACAAGGTATGCCAAGACATTTGTCTCTGCTGCTCTTCTGCTGCTGCAGGTTTGATCAGAAAATGAGCAATTCCACAGTTCAATCTTCTGAACAGATTAAGACACCAAGTGTAATCACACAGGCTCCCTCCTCGCTGCCCCCATGCCCATCACACTCGTCTGGAGCAGTAAAACATTGCCAGGGTCTCTGGAATGCTGCCAGTCCTACAACAGCAACCTCAGCTCTCATTTATTTCACTCACCTTGTGTTTACTGAAGTTCCCCATTAATGATCGACCATGAGACTTTTTTCCACCTTCTTTTGTGTCTAAGTTCTGTGCAGAAAAAGTGCAATAAAAAGCATAACTAAATACCTTCAGAAATGTCTTTAAGGAGTCTGCTACAGTCTCCAAAAAGCGGCATTTCAACCTCATACAAGTTCCTGTATGCCACCCTGGCTCACTATTAGGAAAATAAAATTATTGCAAATGAGACAAAGTGAGTTAAAGTCTGATCTGTGAACAAATTGAAATCCAAAATCTCATTACAGGACTTTTCTAATTTCTTTGTACGCTTCACAGTTTACAATCATCTAACTGTAAAGCAAAATACTAACATTAGCACTCAAGACAACAACAAGCCATGTAGAAAAAGCAGTCTAGCAAAACCAGGCAAATAACAACAAACCAAGACATCTGAGTGTTCTTGAAAGCAGCCACAAAGGGAAAAGGGAGAGGAAAAAGAATCTCCTAGCAGATAAATGTGGACTTCTCATAGGCAGCCTGCAGGCTGAGTTCCACATTCCCAGCCATGCCCCCAGACATCAGCTGGATAACTCCTGGCAGCATCTCACTTCTTCTGTCAGGAACACACAGCCCTTCATCTTCTGAAGAGCAAAACAAAACTGAAGAATATTCCCCCAGCTTCTCAGCTGGGTGAGTGTTTCAGCGCTGTGAACTCCAGCTACTCCCTGCTCAGGGCTGAGCTGGACTCACTCTGGGCTTTCATGACGATGAGGGCACTGGGGGCCCAGCAAAATCAATAACCTGGGTTCAGAAATTTGCTCAGAGCTCAGGCTTTGGAAGTCTCTGCAACACGCAGAAATAATCTTTAGCAGATTTTTACTTCTTTTAATAGCAATTATTTGGGAAAAATCGAAGGCAGACCACTAATGAAGGAAAAATAAATGAACAGGAAAAAAACAGGAAAAAACCCAACTGCTCCCTTTCTAGTCCATCAATTACACAGTAACTCCCAGAAAAGAGTTCTGTGACACTGGTTCATGAGCAGGCACATCTCCACAGAAAATTCCCTCTGTATTTAATGTCCCTGGAGTTTGCATGCAGTTCCTCAGTTCCTGGCTCTCTCATCTGAAACATCTGCAGCACATTGCAATGTGCCCTCCTGCACAGCCCACATACCTGCTTCATGTTCACACTGAAGCTCTGGTGAGTTGCCTTCAGCAGGGCCCTCACAGTGAAGCTGTCAGGATCCTCCTTGTCCCTGATTTGGGATTCTTTCAGCAGAGACTCCAGTTTCGTCCGTATGAAGGATTCCACCTGGTGCTGAGTTGCACCATTGCTCTGAAAGGCACCAGGAAACCCAGCTCAAGCAGGCTTTGTGTCCATCCCATTGCACACTGAGGGTCACACAGTGCTCCCATTTCCTCCCCTCTGCAAGAACAGACTCCTTGCACAATCCTGCCTGATCCTGCCCTTTCTGCCTGTGCCTTTCACTGCCATTTCCCTTCTCCTTTTCCCCTGAGCCCTCCCAGCTCAGCTCACAGTCCCCCCACAGATCCCCAGGACCTGGCCATGGGCTCTCTCTGCCCCACAGCTGTCACAAGCCCCCCTTCTCTTTCAGAAGAGCATGAATTCCCAGCTAATGCACTTACAGACACCCTAAGCATTAGATTCCTGCTCCAAACAGTGAAAAAAGGAAGTGATTTCTGTTAACAGTCATCCAGACTATACAGACTCAAACCAGTCTCTTACATAAGGCACTTAAAAGTAAAAGTGAATCCTATGGAGCAGCATGAACGTGACACAGGAATTAAAAACTTAGGAATGAAAAACTCTGCTAACTCTAAGTAGGACATGGAGTGTGCATGCAAGAGATGCAGAGCTGTCACACTCTGTGAGCTGACTGTGTGCACATACAAAGCAGGGCTTTAACTTGCAGTCGTCCTCAATTTCATCAGCACTGTCCTCTTCTGAAACCTCTCCTTCCTCAGCATCTGCTCCAAGGCTGCAGGGCAACTTCTTACCCTAAAATGAGGAAAAAACACCCCAATAAATGTGGTCAGTGTTAGTTAGTGCACCCAGTCTGCTCCTCTTGCTTCACCATCTGCTCCTAAATAAATCACCTACTAAACTTCTGTGATATTGCTCCTGTGCACAGAAATGTTCTCAGCCTACCTGCTTCATCAGTGGGAGACAGGAATGACATTCAGGATTTCTGCAGAAATGCAGAGGATTGATTTTTAGGCTGCATTTTGAAATTAATAATGCTGCTGCTAATGAGGGGTCAAATTCACTTCATGCTGGTACCTTTACACTGGCTGAAATCCCTGAGTGTAACTAGAATGAATCTTTATATATACACTTACAGGATGAAAATCATGCCATTATTTGAAATTGTTTGGCTAGTGAATCAATACTGCCTTTCAAAGGAAAATGTATAAAAAGAGCAAAACCAATAGCAAAAAGATGAGAAGCTGGCTTACTTCTCAACAAGGCACTGATTCCTAAATCTGATTTCATGTTTTCCAACAGAGCTGCTTAAATTGAGCAGGGGATGGGAGACAGGGCTTTGTGCAGGGATGCTGGGATGCTCGAGATAGAATTTCTCATTCTGAAAGCAGCTCAGCTCCACAGCAGTCTGCACCCAAGGGCTCCAGCAGTGAGAGCTGGAGGATCACCCTGCAATGACAGCTCAGACATGCTGGAAAGGCAGCTCAGAAATTCAGGTAAGAGCCCAGAGCACCCAGCCTGTGCTGCCTTTGGTGCAGTGCCAGGGGATTTCTGCAGGAGTGATGTTCCATATGATTTCCTGTGGATCCCTCAAACACCAAACTGTGTTTGCACAGTTCATTAACCAGCAGCCACCCCAGAAAACGGATGCAGTGAAATGCAAAATCACGGCTGAGCACTCAAAGGGCTCCTAATTCAGGGTCAGCTCTGTACTGTGCACTGCAGCATGTTCAAACTAACATCAGACAAACTGAGAATCCCTGCAGCCAAGAACAGGGGGAAAGCCAGAGTATCCTGAGAGTTCACACAGAAGTAATTGCCCCCCTGTGTCCAAGTAAATTAGACAATCTAATGGGGCAGAACTCTATTAATCATCCTCCCAAAGGTCTGCCTTGTGCTCCTTCCCTGTTTTATCCGTCCTGGCCTTTGGAATTCCTTTCAGAGCAAATCTGTTTGGAGTGAGGGGCTCACACAATTAATCCTGCACAGAGCTCTGGGGCCTCCTCCAGCTCCTCCTGAGCTGCTCTCCTCCCATAAACACAGCAGATGAACCATGAGCAGAGCTCCATCCCATGAACTGCAGCTCCCTGCTGGCTGAGGGGAAGGGCAGGAGAGCTTCACTTTTCTACCACTCCAAAGTACTTTGTCCAAGGAAAGACTGTCAGATAATGTTTAGATGCTAAAGGGATATGAACTGGTCCTCGAAAGAAAACCTACAATAAACATCACAAGCTGACTTTTGTTGCATTCTCAACATGCCCAGCAAGTTACCTTCACTAGGATTTTCCCTTTTAAATCCTGAGGGCTGGGAAGCTGCCTGGGGTCTCCAGTGCTCACAGATGACAAGTCCAGTTTGTCACCAAATATCTCCTTCAGGTACTGGGCGATCTTCTTTTGCTGTTGAATACTGCAGTGGTTTTCAATGGACAGGATCACTGGAAACCTGGAAACAAAGCCCCAGACACTCTCAGAGCTGCACCCTTACCACCCACCTGGGAATGGAACAGCCAGGTTCTTGCACAGATTTGCCCCATTGTTCTCTAAACTCTTGGCAGCCCCAGGGCTCTATAACAAGGAGTTTTGTTTTCTTTCCCACAAATCCATTTCTGGGTGCTTTTTATTTAAATAGAGAAAAGGAAGTATTTTCCTTTTATTGTCTTTAAACTACTCAAAATTCTCGACACCCACTCATAATTTGAGACTACTCTTTACCTCATACTCTATATGGGTACTACTTTACCCATATATATATATGGGTAAAATCCACAGTTTTCATAATAAACTCTTATAAAGCACCGTGGCAAATGAAACAGATTCAGAACACTACCCCACACCTCAGTATTTCCTCAAACTACACATGACAGCTTTTCAATTTTTCTGCTGAAATAAAGTATTTTCAGTAGGTAAAGAAGATCACAGTATCGATTTTTCAGGAGAATTTCCCTGTGGATGTGAGTGGGAAGTTCTGTTGAAAGATAATCAGCAGTGTCAGACTGTCCAAAGCCTTACTGAGTTCAAGAGCACAAAAAGGTTCAACTTAGAGAGAACTCTCTCCCTCAATTGATGGGAAGAGCTTGTGCAGCTGAACAATAAACACAGCATGGGCAATAAACAGGGGAACAGAATCTACCCTGATGTGCCTGAAGGAATATTTGCACTTCCTGGGCTTGATGGTTGTTTTCAGTGTGGGATTAACTACAGAAAACAGGTGTAGCTGCAAAGCTGGCTGCACACTTACTCGTTTTTGATGAAGGCATATTTATTGATGGTTTCTGCCACGTCCCGGAAGAGGATTTTGGAAGTCAGGGTGTAGCCATGGTGCACCACTGGCTCCCCATCTGGGCCATCCCAGCAATCCACTGTGCAGACCAGAAAAGGCACACATTAAGGGATGCCCCCAGTCTCACCCATTCCTGTGCTCCTGCTGCCAGCAGAGCTCACCTGCTCAGCCATGCAGGTTCACTCCATCCCTTGGCATCCTTCATTCCATCTCCCCTGCCCTGCCAGCTGAGCTCAGACTAACAGGACAGTCTTTTCCTAGGTCAGATGGCATTTCTGCATCCTAGAACTGTTTTCCTCCTTGTATTTATTTGAGCTTTTTTCCTCATATATAAAACTACAAAGGTGTAATAGGTCAAATAATGTTTACAGCTACCTTGGGAATGGAGTTTTTGCTTCTGAGGACATATTATTTTAAAAGAACTTATCTTTTCCCACTCCCAGTTTAACTTGCAGCTTTATAACTGACTGTATGAAGAGTAGCATCAAATCCAGCACATGCAGAATGGACCAGCATAAGAATGCTTTTCCTAATGAATGCCTGTTCCCTGAATTTGTACCGATCTTGTCACTGCTGCTGCCTCTACAGGCAGTTAAACTTCCCAAGGAGAAAGCTGCAGAGCTAGTCCCTGGGCCCTCAAGTAGCTGCAATAGCTTTGGGTTCAAGGAAAATAACACTGCTGAGTGTTCTTGGGAGCTGCTCTGCAGAAGGCAATCACCCAGTTTTCTCAGGTTCATTTTCTCTAATTAATTTTTAAATAGAGATTAACAATATTTTTTTTCCAGATGACCCTTTGTAACGCTATTCATAAAAAATTAATGTTGAGTCTAACTTTGCCAAAAGACTTTATTTATTTTTGGAAAAGAAAGATACTAATACTAATATAAAACCACTAATGTTTTGTTATTATTTAAATCATGCACAGCTTAAAAAAGAATCCAGTGTGATCCCTATGGCAGGGGGTTGGAGCTGGACGATCTTTAGCACCCTTTCCAACCATTCTGTGATTCTCTGGTGTCTTCGATGCCTGCCCAAGGTGATCATTCCAAACAGAAAAATCCAGTTTGGAGTGGTCAGAAAGTGCCTGAGGCAGCCCTGCATCGCTGCTGGGAGCGTGGCCCTGAGGCAGTGGCTGGTGCAGCCCCTGTGCTGCCCCATGCAGCCAGCCCCACATGCAGCCCTGTGCAGCTCCCATGCAGTCCCTGTGCTGCCAGCCACCCGTGCAGCCCTGTGCAGCCCCCATGCAGCCCTGTGCTGCCCGCCACCCCTGCAGCCCTGTGCAGCTCCCATGCAGTCCCTGTGCAGCCCCATGCAGCCCTGTGTAGCCAGCCCCATGCAGCCCTGTGCAGCTCCCATGCAGTCCCTGTGCAGCCCACATGGGGCCCCCATACAGCCAGCCCCTGTGCATCCCCATGCAGCCAGCCCCCATGCAGCCAACCCACATGCAACTCCGTGCAGCCCCTGTGCAGCCCCCCTTGCAGCCCTGTGTAGCCAGCCCCCGTGCAGCCAGTCCCCATGCAGCCCCCATGCAGCCCACCTTCGACGCAGCGGCAGCCGGCCTGCAGCACGCGCGCGTACATGTCGGCGCGGGACTGGGAGAGCAGCTGGTCCCCGCTCAGGTAGGTGTTGTGGGACGAGGCGATGAAGTAGTGGCACAGGGGCTGCTGCATGTCCTGGTGCACGTGGCGGTGCAGCGGGTTGGACACCTCGCACGCCGGGCTGCGCATGAAGCTGGTGAAGCCTGCGGGCACAGAGAGCGCTCTGAGCCCCCGGGCTGAGCCTCCGACAGTGGGCAGGCACTGCCGGGCACGGTGAGGCCGCCCTGGCTCCGACACAAACGCCCTTCCCAGCAGAGCTCCTGGGTGGCACTCCTGTGCTGTGCATGGCGCTGCCCTCAGCACACGGGGGCACGCAAGGCAGCAGCTGCCCAAAGCACAACCGCGCATCAGCAGCCAAGGCACTGACCCATCACCCTCACTTCACAATTTCCTTTTTCCTGCAAGTTTATTCAAGAAGATGGCACTTCATTTATAACCCTCTAAATAGAGCAGCACTGTACAGAGAAAGTTTTAAAAATACCTCCTTTAAGAATGAAGCATGTAAAACGTTTGCAAAGGACTGTGCAAACAATACCAGCCCTGAAAGCAGCTCAGAGATAAAAGCAGCTGCAGCAGCAGGTTAAGAGGAGCAGAAATGCTTGCAGAAATATTGTTTAAGTGTCACAGCTTGTTTGTTTTACTTTCCTTTTTTCAGTTTGAGTGCAGTGCCCTGGGTCACATCAGAGGCTTGTTGAAGGGAGGCCATACCCAGGATTTAAATACCATGTGGAGGAAAATTCCTCCTTTCCCCCTCCCCAAATCACCACGAACATAATGCTGCTCCACAGAAGCTTCCTTCTGGGCAAAGGAGCACAACATGGCTTTTAATCTATTTCATCTCAGCTCTGAGGCTGATCTGATACTAAATTGGATTCTGAATAAACATACAATTTACAAGTGCTTTCACAAGCAAAGGGAATCAGGTATTTAAACCCAATGAAAATGCAACTATCTGTACTTTATTTCACAGAAGCATAAAGGAATGGATTGTGCAGGATCCCAGATCCCCAGAGCTGAGGCAGAATGAACACTTTGCTTTCATTACCTCGCTGGGAGCAGGCTGTAGATAAACCGCACGGTCCAGGACAGTTTTGTGAGAGTGAGCAATAAATCCCCACAGCCTCAGGCATCCAGCCCCTCCGCTGAGGGTGCCTGTGATGGATGGCTGAGAGCTGCTGCCTCACCACACCTACTCACAGCTCCCCCCTGACTCACAAAACGCTCCCACACTGCTGATCCAGGGGACAGCAAAAGCCTCACCAACACACATCAAAGCACTTCCACTCCCCTGCAGCATGGCAAGAGAAAACTCACTCTGAAAACAAAACTTTTACCTTCAATCCCAAGAACATTTTGCTTCTTGTTTTCTTCTGACACTTCAAACTTCTGTATGATGTCCAGACAATATTCTGGTGTCACATTATTCATCTGCACAAAAACAGCAGCGGAGGTACACTCATTTTTAGCATCACCAGCAGGTGAAAATCTACTTAACTTGGAGGAGACAAACAGGAGTGAGAGGTAGCCATCAATTAAAACCTATGTCATTTTAGTCTCAAGAATAAAATTAGCTGTTTAGCAGCCTTAATAGTTGTACTGGCCAATACTGAAATGAGAACTATGACATTATATTCTTTAATACAATCTTCTTAGACATGCAAAAAGATTTGGCAGGCTTGGATTTCATTTTCATGCGTTTTCCACTCTTATGATTTCATTACTTCCAAGGGAGTTCACTGTAACACACAGGCTAGGAGAGAAATAATTACATTCTGAAATGAAAAACAGCAGCTTTTCTGAAACAAATAGGAATTTTGTCAACAGCTTCAGCTAGGCCACAGCTGAGGTTCTAACTGATTTGTGGGGCAATTACAAGTATTCACTTATATTTCCTTCAGAGCTAAAGGGAAGGAGTAGCTCCTATTTCATCTTTCCTCACTGCCTTGAGTTGTAGAGAACCAAAGGGAGAATGAGGATGGGGTGGATTTCATTTCTCCCCTACCAACATCACAGGAAGACAACACTGGCTCTCAAACCTCTGGCACCTTCCTTGTGCCATCATCCAGTTCACTGTTTGTACTGTCCCAGCTAAGCCAACCATCCTGAGAGGCTGCAGGAATTACATAGGATAATAAAAGAGAACAATTCAGAAAGAAAAATAACTGATTATCCTTGCTCAGGTTGGTGTTTGATTGCAAACACTGCTCAGAGCAGGCCCTGTTCTGGTACAAGCTGGCTCAAATTCACTTTTCCATTATCCCCCATGGCTCCTTGCTGGCCCAGTGTGGGCTTCTCATGTGCTTGAGGAATGGAAATGTCTAATCTAGTCCAAAGCTGCATCTGCTGGGGAAAAGTCCACACATTTGTGCTTTTTAATTGTAGCTTGAGAGATTATGAGTTTGGCCATTCTTTTTTCTTGTTACACTTTACAGAGTACTCCACTAAAAATAAAATGGGTTGCTCTCCTAAACAAGAAGCCAGTTTAGCAAGCTAACAAAAACCCCAAGCCGCTTTTGTTCTGTCCTCAGGCTGCAGAGTGTTTCATATCCTGCCAATTGAGTAGCAGATGGAGCAGAACAGACCGTCCACAGATTTGCAAGCATCCAGACAACAGCAAAACCAAGATGCTGTTTGGGTGCTGAGGGCGCTGGGGAGCTGCTTCCTGCCTGGGAGCACAATCAGGTTTTGGGGCAATGTCCCAGGGGAGCAGGGAACATTCAGGAATCTCCTGACCTCCAGTGCTGGGCACTGGGAAGGGGCACAGGGCTGCAAGGTGCCCAGCCAGGAGGAGCTGCTGCTTTCACTGTTTGTGGTTTGCTGCTGGAGCAGCGCTGAGCAGAGCAGCTCTGCCCACACAGGGCTCTCAGGAGGGCACACAGGGCACTGAGAGGGTGCAGAATGCCAGACCTGACAGTCAGCTCCAGCTTCTGCTGCAGCAGCAGCTCCATAATGTCCCTGTGCACCCCAAAGGCAGCTCTGCCACATGTTCCTCTTCCTGCTCCAGGTCCCTGAGCACCCTCTCACACCGCTATCCTGGGCACTGCAAAAATCATCCAAAGCAGCTCAAACTCTTTCTAGAAGCATTTCAAAAAACAATAAAACCTTCCGAACTCTCTTCTGTCACATCTGTGCATTGCCCTCTGCCCCAAGTTAATATTTTCCATAAAATCCTTTCCCCACACTTGGATGTAAGTGCATGGCCATAGGCATGGGTGCAGGTATTGCCCTACCTTCTGTTCCACCCTCAGAAACTGGGCCAGCTCCTCAGCAGTGAGATGATCCTTCTTGTCACTGTAGCTTAGGAGCAGCAGGTACAGATCTCGACGCAAGGACATCATCTTGTAAAACACTGAGAATTCTTCGAAGTTCAGGGTTCCTTGGTTCTCATCTGTGTCTGCCTCCTAAGAGGTAATGACACTCAGGTAAACATGCTCAGCACAGGAGAAATCAGGGAATAAAACAGAGCAGGACTTGTGTACACCAACAGAAGTGTAGTAAATTCTAGTCTGTGAGACTGTTCAGACACAAATCCTAACAGGCTAAAATAACTGCAAAATTATATCATCATCTCTGGGGTTTCTGGTTACTAAACTAAAGCCACAGATTCCCCATGAAACTCTAATTTCCTTCTTTAATTCCATATTTATTTCCCCCAGAAAGAGGCTCACCCTGGGCTTTATTCTGATCTCTTGCCCTCCTGTGTGCCCTGCAGTTATCCTGGATTAAAACACAGCAAGAGGCATAACAATATCACCCAAGGCTTCCCCAACAACAGTCTGGTATCTTAAACCACTCAGGACAGTGTCAGAGTCTCCAATGCACATTATTTAATGTGCAGCACTCTGCAGAGGGGACAGCTCTGCAGCAGCTCTGAGACTCCTCACCAAAACACACACCCAGCATCTCCAGGCTGGATTTGCTGCTTCTCCTCAGAGCTAGGAAGAGAAGAAAACAGTACTTAGCACACACTAATGCAAGCTTTTTTCCTGTGAACATCTGCCTAAGAGGATTGCTGTGGATTTTGAAAACAAAGAATATATTCTGGAGAATGGCTGGCAGGCACTGTGTGGGTCCCCATGCAGAGAGGAGCTGCAAACTCGGATCACAGCAAGTCAGCTGAGAGGAAAGGAATTCTCAGCTAAATGGTGTTGAATGGGGTTTTAAATCATTTTAGATCTATTACATGCCTTAGATTACATTTACAATCTGTGGGAACGAGTACAACCCAAACTAATCTCTGCAACACCACTCCACCATTTTCCAGGTCTTTGGGAGTAACTCCAGACTCCAAAGATGTACCTCTAGTGGGGAATTTATGAAGAATAGAAGATTCTTCAACTTTCCCATGTTTTACAGCAAACCAGCTTTGAGCTGGTACTGGTTTAGAAAAGTGAAGAGGGCATATTTTGCTCTCCCTTATGTCCTTGGTTTATCTTTCCTTTCCTACAGTAAACACAAGGACTGGTGGAAAATGGGAGCCGTTTTCAGACAACAGAAGTAAAAAATTGATTCTAAATCCATCAAATCTGGATGGCTATATATGAGGAAGTTGTTAAAGAAAACCTAATTACTTGCATCAAGCCAGTTTCTATAAAATAATTTTCCATAAAGGACATAAAAAATATTTTAGTAGCAACAGAGTGACTTCATTGTCCATCAGTGCCAGCATCGAACAGTTCAGTTCACAGAGCTGAAACCAACAATGCAGCAGAAAGAGTAACATGGGTAACTCTTCTGTGTGCTTCATGTAATTTAAACAATGTCTGATCCTTTTTGTCTACAATAAGGTAGGACATTGAAAAGCCTGTGAGTGCTGTGTTTTTGGTCCCAGGCTGCAGAGCCTGCCCTGGCTGTGCCCAGAAATGGATGTTACCTGGTTATGCAGGTACACACCTGGAACATCTGGCGGACCTTCCTGCGGGGCAGGCTGACGTTCAGCTTGTGCATCAGCTGGTGGATCTCCTCGATGTTCAGCAGCCCGTCCCCGTTCTTGTCAGCCTCCTCGAAGGTCTGCTTCACCCAGCTGCCAGCGTGTCAAGGACAGGCACACAGGGCTCTCCCCGGGCACAGGAGGCAGGGCAGCTCAGGAAAGAACCTTTTGCCCCTGCCCTTACTACAGCTCAGCCAAAGGCTTAAACCACCACTGGTTTATGGCAATTATTCACAGCTCAGCCCCTCTGCACTCCCATTTCTGGTGCTGGTTCCTCCTCTGAGAATGTGCTCCAAAGGTTTCAAATATTGCTGGGATCTTCTTCCACCTGTCCCTTCATTCTACCTGAGCTTCACTTCCCAACAGCACCTTTCACCCACCTTTCACCCCCTCCTTGCACAAACATCCCTCAGCACCTCCTGCTAAGTTCTTGCAGCAGCTGGGAGTGGGACAGGGCCATTCTGGGTGCAGGCTCCCAGCTGCCACACTGGATAAAACAAACAGGACTTGCAGTGATGTTTCACCAGGAGAGAAGACACAGCAGACAGGAGCAGCTCAGAAAAGCCATGGTTAAATATAGCAAGCTGAGGACAGGTGCAACAGAGCATGCAATACAACCCCAATGGACCTGTGCCTGCTGTGGATCAGAATCAAACACGGCAGATATAAATTAAAAATACCTGAAATATGTATATTCTCCAGGAGTAGCACTGGAGAGTTCCATGAGGCAGAAGAACAGACAGCTTACAATTTTAATTAAGATGGCCTTGGGGTTTGGTTTTTGGGGGAAGAGTGTTCTTTGTGTATAACATTTTAGTCATCACTGTTGTGAAAAAAAAACTATTGGGAAAAAAAAGGCACATGAAGAAAATATTCAGAGAACATGAGGTTCACTTTGGCTACAACAAACATTTAAGGAGCTTTATGGATCTGTGCTTCCGACAAACAATGGAGGCTGGGAAGAACACAGGCATCTGACTTACACAAGAGCAACAGAGATGGCCAGGAGTTATTGAGGTACTGAGATAACTAGAAATAACTGGTCTGCCCCTTCAAAAGGGAATTCATTACCAAAATGCAAACCTATCCCCTGACTCCCATGCAGTTTGATCCAGCCCCCAAGGCACAGCCCATGGTTTATCACACACAGAAGTGTCCATGTCAAACCCACTGCTCAGGTTTCCATTGCAATCGGCGGAGGGGCTTTGGTCACTCAATAGGAGGAGAAGGGACGGGCTGTGCTGAGGTGCAAACCAAGGCAGGAACATGACCCAGGAGGAGGCTGGCCCCCAAAGGATACTGGTCGTGCGTCCTCTGGCGCTTGGCCAGCGAGTCCTCGTCGCTGATCCCGGCCAGGAGGTACTTGAGCCCCGTGACCCAGGTGCGAGCCTCCTCGGGGTTGGACGTGATCAGGTCCAGGCTCTCCAGGTGGTTGCCGTGGTAAATGGTGAAGCAGCAGCTGGGGTCGAAGCTGCCCTCGGCGTGGCGGTGGAAGATCTCCGACTGCCGGCCCTCGCTGACTTTGTAAATGGAGTCGATGACAACTGGGGGGAAAGGGAACCAAAGGCCACGCTGGGACACCAGCCAGCCTCCTCCTGCTTCTCCCAGTCTGAGTTATTCAGGCTCAGAGGCATTAAACTTTACTGATGTTACATCTGCACATCCCAAAGCCCTCGCTGGGACAGCCAGGCAGCCTCCTCCTGCTTCTCCCAGTCTGAGTTATTCAGGCTCAGAGGCATTAGGCTTGATTAATGTTACATCTCCACATCCCAAAGCCCTGTGGGACTGAAGGTTTCCCTGCCATGGCTGTGCCAAGTGCCGGCTGCCCTGGAGGCTCTGAGCACTGCCCAGAACATCACAGGGCTGAGGTTATAGAAAGGGAGCCGGGGAGAGACCAAGCATCTCCCATCAGCCCACGAGCCCCTGTGCGGCTCTGTAAGTCACACTCCAATACTGAACTGCCCCAGAAATTAGAAGAAATATGAGGAGTTTACTTTACTTTTTGCCTTTTCGCTCTTGCGGGAGGGCCTCCATCGGATGCAGGTCCTGTGCTCGTCCAGGTAGAAGAGACGGACCAGCCCCTTGGTTCCACTCTTCAGCTTCACCATCTGCGTCCCAGACTGCATCACACTCATGCATCTTTCAACTGTGGGGCAGAGCAGAACAAACTCAGCTGAACGGCCACCTCACCCACTAATGCCATGGCTCACGGGCTGCCCAGCATGTGCCCCAGCTCTGGCCTGAACCTCCAGTGACACAAAGTGGGCACTGCTGGGAGACTGTTCCTTCTTCACTGCCACCTTCTGCACACAGGAAAATGGGACAGCTCATCTGTCTGAACACCCTCACAACAAAGGAGGCAAAGAAAACTTTGATCTGTGTTGAAGGAAAACATTTTATAGTTGTTTCATGCTCATCTTATTTACATTTTTTCTATTACTGCACACAGTGCTGTAATTTAAACCCCAGCACTCCATGCACTTGGACTGGTGAGATGCTCATTCAAACCCTGCAGTCCTTTGGGCTCAGTAGCCCTGCAGTTTGTCCCTCGTGCTGTGCCACTGGCAGAGCTGCTCACAGAATGACACAGACCCATTCACACCCTCTCCATGCTGCCACCGACCTTCCAACTCACACTGGGATGATTTCCTTTTATCCACCCGCCCCATCAATGATAAGGCTTTTTTCCTCCTCTGTGTTTTGACTAAAATAAACCCATTTCTTCCATTTCATCTCCCATCCTCCCTCCTGCAGCCTTCCAAACACAAGGATCAAGATAAGATTTCCTCTTGATCTCAGTACATATCCATGCTCTTAAATTACCTTCTGGTTTTATCCATTCACAGCCTCTCCTCACTTGGTATGACTCCAAATTCATCTCCCTGGGTGATTTGTTTACACTCTGGCTGGCTCCCAAATAAACTCTCTGGGTCTGTCTTTATTTCTTATCACCCTTCCTCTCTGCAGCACTTCTCTCCCCAGTGCTCCTCAGAGTCACAGCAAAGGCTAACCCACACTCCCACTGCTCTGCCAGAGCTGGGATTTATTTATTTATTCTCCCAGCAGCTCTGACACGCTCACAGGCAGTCAGAGCAGCATCTAAACACTGAGCAAAGCAGGGCTGAACAGCCCTTGGCACTGGAATAACCTCCCCTGGCTCCTTCACTCACCAGGAGCTGGCAAGACAAACCCCACATGGAATAAACCCATCAGGAGGAGTCTTGTTCCTGAGTTCTCTTTTTGGAGAAAGGAGGGGACTGAGGCTGAGCTGAACAGAACCAAATTCTTCTGGAAGCCTCATGTGAGTGCAATAAATGTGTCCTTCATTATGTCCATAAATAATGGCACCCCGCGGATCAGCACATGCTGAATGAAGGTGAGTTTGGAAGGGCTTTAAGATAAACCATAAATGTGACATAAATCAAGCCAGAAGGTGATGTTAGACCATATCCACATGTTGGCTGGGGCAGCATTAACTTGGATATATCTAATACACACAAAGTACCAGGAAGACAAACATTTACACCACGAGGGATGGAAAACTCTGAACCTGAGAGAAGAAAGATGAACTGAAGCAAAAGGAGTCTCTAAAAGTCCCAATGTACACCCACACAGGAATGCCTTTTCTTGGCAGAGCCACCCCTTCCCTGTGGACCTGAGTTTAGAGCAGGTTTGCCTTGGATTCCTACCAAGACAAACAGGACCTGTCCCAGCCCAGCAGTGAGGTGGGTACCAAACGTGCCCTGCTCCCCAGCCTGGCACACGCACCAGCAGCACCTCTGCTTTCACCAACAGAGACATCACTCCAGCAGGGCTTTAGCTCACTAAGAGCTTTAGCAACAAGCTACTCAACACAGCAAATCTGCTTCTTTGCACCTAAGGCTAGCAGTGACTGGTGAAAGTCTTACAAAAAGATCTAATTCTCACATAAGTCTCTCTATTAGCACCAGCTCGGTTGTCATAGAAAAAAATCCCAGCCCGGTTTCACTGAGATGCCGTTGAGGACAGCCAGCAAAAGGCAGAAGGGAGAAGATCACATCTATTCAATACAAGAAAAGCAGAGAATGGGCCACGGTCAGGTAACTGCAGCCAACAAAACTGCGGGGAAAATAAAAACCATAAAAGGCAATCCAGTTCCTTCTTCACCATTTCAATTGCTTAAACATTTCTACACCACATTTGGAATTGTTATGGGTACAGTCACATTCATGCTTCAGGCACACTTCAGTCACAGGGAATAGATTTGAAATCACTTTCCTTTACAAAGTGGAAGAATCCCAGTTCCTGCCCACTATCTCAACAGCCTCCACTCCCAAACCCCACCTGCACTGGGTCCAGTGCCCCAGGGAGCACCATCTCTGCTGCTTGCACCTTCCCAGTTCCAAGGAAGTACCTCGAGAATTCAAACATTTAAAGAATAGTAAACATGAAAGAGAGTTCATGGCATCATTGCTGCTGTGTAGGTGTTAATAACAAAGGCTCCACGTTCAAGAAGGGACTGGGGTAATGGAAATGCCACAGCAATCACGAGCCCACTGGATCTCAGCTCTGCAAACCATTTACAAAACACCCCATCCTCCCCTTCAGGCTATTTATAAAATATAAGCACGCAAATAAAAAAGGTCTTTTTCAAATCTATTCTCAATATGCTAATGCCGGTCCCTTGCCAGACACCACACATTAGCATCTGAATCAGGGAAGGTATTGAGCAGTGCAGGGCAGAATAAAGCTCCAGAAGAGCAGTTCAGGAAGGATTGCACTAAGGAATAGGGAAGCTGGTTCCAGAAAAACATCTAATCCTGTAGATAAACCAGGAATACAGAGTAAATGAAGCAGCTCCTCAATGCAGACATAGATTAAAATTTGGGGAAGCGAGACATGATTCCCATTAAAAGCTGTTCTTTCAACACAAAGACTAGCTGTGCATTTTTTGCTCAAAAGTCTGAAAATGAATTAAATTAAACTAGGACACAATGGAGTTTATGTTACAAGATCAAAGAAAATTAATCTGGAAGTTTAAATAAAAAAATTATGCTTATGCAATGTATAAGGAAGATATCCCTGCCCATGGTGGAGGGCTGGAACTGGGTGAACCATTCCATGATTCTATGATAGTTGAAGCTTTAATTTAACATTAAAAACCCCTGAAAACTACATTCACTTCTGTTTGCAGAGTTATGCAAACTTGACAGTCTAAAATCATCCCAACAGACATTGTGGAGTTTAACGGGATTTAATAATGAAAGACCAGTCTCCTTTTCTTGCTCCCAAAATAACCCTTTAAAGCAACACAGACCTGAATTCAAATAGCCCTTTTTAATTTAGTTTAGGCAGCTCTGTGGGTGCCCCTGCCCAGGCTGCTCTCATTGCCCACTGAGCCAGCACTGCTGGGCAGCTGTGGCCACTGCATGGCACCAATCCCCAAAGCAGCCCACGCCACCCTCTGTCCCTGTGCCACCCTCTGTCCCTTCATGCCACCCTCCATCCCCTCATGCCATCCTCTGTCCCTGTGCCACCCTGCATCCCTTCATGCCACCCTGCATCCCTGTGCCACCCTCTGTTCCTTCATGCCACCTTCCATTCCCTCATGCCACCCTAAATCCCCGTGCCACTCTCCATCCCTGTGCCACCCTCCGTTCCCTCATGCCACCCTCTGTCCCTGTGCCACCCTGCATCCCTTCATGCCACCCTCCGTCCCCGTGCCACCCTCCGTCCCCTTGTGCCCTCGGGTTATCCTGACACCCAGGGATGGCTCAGCATCAGCCCCCCAGGATCCCCACAAACCCCCATCGTTCAGGGGCCATTCCCTGCATCCCAGGAGCTGGGAATTCTCTGGTTTAAAGTTCCTTTAATCCCAGCAGTCACGCTGGTGAGAGCACTTCTGCCTGCCCTTGTGCCTTCACCACAGGGACTTCAGGGTGTGCAGGACCCTGCAGTCAATGCCAGAAAAATGATCATTATTTAGGGAAGTAAGACATTACACTGAGCAGCATTTCCCAGCAAACACAAGAGCATTTTGCTACACAGGGCACATCCCTGCAGTGAAACAAACACCCCCTCCCATAAAACAAGTTCTCTGAGATTAACTAAACATCCTGGCAATTTTTTGCTACTATATTTTGGTGTTTAGTTATTCAAGAAAACACTATTACCTTTGCATTAGCAGCACAACCCTACTGCCAAGAGTATACAGCAAAAGGAATTATCTGTCTCACCCCTGTTGTGAGACAGATAATTTTACTTAAAGTCAAAGATCAAAACAAATTTCTTATTGCTGTCCACAAATGTTCTTTTATTTTCCTGTATGTTAAGAAATTAATATTTCAAAGTGCAACCAAATGACAAAAGGTCTGGTCTCATCTTGCTTTTATGGACTTACTGTTACAGCCATCTGACAAAACAAAAAGATTAAATAAGGTATAAAGAGCATTACCAAACACTGAGAAGTATAATTATGAAAGAGGATATAAACTGGGCTCCTAAATGATAGGCATCAACTGCATTAAGCCAACATTAAGCCTGAAGAGATAAAAGGTACCCATGAAACGCAGGGGTTACTTTTCTAAGTGCAGCAGCAGCTCTGGTCCCCTGCATTCAGTATTTGGGGTTTCTGTGTGTTCTGTAAGGGCTGTGAAGCCCTGGCACAGCTGCCCAGGGCAGTGCTGGGGTCACTGGCCCTGCAGCGTGTGGAAATGAGTGGATGCAGCTCTGGAGGCCCCAGTGTAGTGCTGAACACTGGTGGTGCTGGGCTATGGTTGGATTTCATTGTCTGAAAGGTCCTTCCCAAAAAGCCCCATCCCTGCCCTGGAGCCCGCACACAGCTGCACAGCCCCATCCTGCAGGGAAAATACCCCGGGTCCAACCCGGCCCAAAGCAAAGCCCAGAACCCTGAATGCTCTCAGCCCTCTGCACTCTCCATCATTCCCCCACCCTGAGCACGCAGTCTGCCCTTCCAGTAATGCCATCAAACACCATTTTCTGCTCTGCCAGCTGCACCCGGGAGCACATCCCATCTCAATCCCACGGAGCAGCACTAATGCCAGCAGGGTGCTGATTGTTGGGGTTACATAACAGCCCAAGGGCCCGGGGCACAGGGGGCAGACGCAGGTCTGGGGCACTCCCCAGCAGGATTGGGCTTTGGTTTAAACAGGCACAGCTCATATTTTATGCCAGTTTAATTTGCCTCGCAGCAGCTCTTGCAGCCTCACGGAATTTCACATTAAGCTTCTTACAGTGGGTTTAATGGTAATCTCTGGGAGTCCGTGGACATGAGATGGACAATCAATCTCTCACACTTCTGCATTTCCCAAGAAACCCTCGAGGAAGCCACACAGCACCAGCAGAGCCACCAGAGGCTGAAAAGGTCACGGGCAATTCAGCTCAGCCCTGGAGAGGCAGAGCATCATCAACACCAGTAACCAAACACAAGTTGGGACTACTCAAACAACTGAATGGTGTCTAATCAAAGGAAATCACTAACTCTGGGAAGCAGCTCGTGCTTGTAAAGTCACTAAATAATATGCAAACAAAAAAGGGGTGAAGCTGAAGAGCAAAACCATTCACTATCCAGAATGGAGAAACAACCCCAAGCACAACCAAAATCTATCAGCGTGTTTCAGCTCCTTGTAAGTCTGGGAACTGTCTGGTGGTGTCTTTTTTTCTTTCAAAATAACCCAAAACAAATGCAAAAGCTGGGGAGCAGCAGCTCCCAGAAGTCATGTCTGAGTAACACATATTTCACAGCAGCTGCTCTTTCAGCCTCCCCTATTGACACTGCGGGCTCTGTGCTTCCAGGACGGCCAATAACTCATCTTATTTTCACATTACAAGTGAAAGGTCTCTGCTCTTCACCTTTTCAAGCTGATCCCTGACAACCCTTAGTTATTCTTGCCATGGGAGAGCCCAGAGCTCCTTCCCAGGCTGAGCCCCCTCCTCTTTTGCTCTGAGAGATCAGAAAGGAACCAGAAGTATCCAAACAAAAGCTTGGCACTACAGTATAATCCAAAAAGAGCCTGAATGGTCCTTAATGACAAGCTTTGTTCCTTCACTGAGACTTCAGAGAGCACTGTGCAGCGCAGAAATGTCCTGCCAGGCCAGTGCCTCTTTCACAGGGGCTGTGCTGCCCTGTTGGACCCCATGAATAATGCATGTTTTCCAGCCCCGCCCAAGGACCCCTCCTTCTGCCAGCTCAGCAAAGTTCCACTCATTATCTTCAAGCAATTAGCCCAGGTTTCATCCTTTCTTCAGAAACAACTCCACCAGAGCTGGGCATTGTGAGAGCCCTGGTGCCACAGCAGCACGGCGTGGCTGGGGACTGTTCGTTTCCCGTTAGGACTGTGGAATTAATCCTTTGTCAACACTGAAAAGCACAATCGTTTAAGCACAGCCATGGCCGAGTGCCAAGGCACATTGTCACATCAATGGGGTGAACAAGGAGCACAGATTTATTAAGCAAACACTGTTAAGTTTGCACATCCTAATCCTCTTTCTTCCTCGAGGATCCCTCAGCAGGGAGGGCGCAGCAGTCGATTATGACACTCCAGAAAGTGGAAAAAGCAGGAGGTGCAGGAGGAGGAGGAGGAGGAGGAGAGTTTCCGCTGCCCCTGCCAAGGGGAGGACGAGCACACAGGTGTGTGGTGTCAC
Source organism: Zonotrichia leucophrys gambelii (assembly GCF_028769735.1). Lineage (NCBI taxonomy): Eukaryota > Metazoa > Chordata > Aves > Passeriformes > Passerellidae > Zonotrichia > Zonotrichia leucophrys. The sequence goes on along the minus strand of NC_088179.1, from coordinate 24,654,771 downwards.
TGTGCCACATCCAGGGTGGCTTTCGGGACAAGCACCCTCCCTCTGTGTGACCATGGCCCGGAGCACCAGGCACCATCCCCAGGTCTGTCCCCGTGTCCCCACATGAAACCTGGGGCTCCCCAGGCCAGGGTAGCTCTGCCCAGGAGGGCAATGCCTCCTCACTGCAGCTGAGCCACCCCTGCAGTGCCAGGGGCTCCTCCTTGGCAGAGAACATCTGAGCGCCCCAGGAGCTGAGCCTCTGGGTGCAGAGGTGGAGAACAGTGAGCCACGAGCTCTTTCTCTGCCAGAATCCCATATCTGCCTTCTGAAAAAATCAATAAGTGCATAAATAAGGATCATACATCAGTGAACCAGACCTTGTTCTCAGCCTCCCTGTGTTGTATGATGCAACAAATACAATTCCCACCACAGCACACTGAGCTAGGGCAGAGCTCCTCATTCACCACACTGGCCTTTGCATGTCACACCTCCCACTTAACTGCACCAATTTAACAAAAAATAGGGGGAAAAAAACCCCACCACCAAAAGGCCCTTCCTAGAGCTCACCCCTGTGCCCACACAGAGACGGGCAGAGGATAAACTGTGCCAGCCTCAGTGCAAGCAGCCAGCCCTGATGTCTGCAGAGTGATCAGCAAACAGCCACGTGTGGCAGCCCCTCAGCCCTGTCAGCACCACGGGCTGGCATGGGAGTGCCCTGATGGCACAGAGCAGCTGGAAGGGGATCCAGTGCCCAGCACCTGGGGCCAGGCTGAGGGAGCACTGCTCCCCTCCAGGCTGCCAAGCAAAGCCACATCTGGGGCTCGGCTACAGGCTAGGAAGAGGGAAAAAGGCAGAATAGAATGGAAGGTGAAGTTAATTAACCTTTAAAAATAATGAATGGAGACTGCAGTGCAACAGATGATATGAACTAATTTATTCACTCTCCTCAGAAATAGTCATTTTGCTAAAGAAACATGTTTATCTATTCTATTTTAAATTGCCTCGGTGCAAGTCACCGACAGTGAGTCATCTGTGGGCAAACAATGAACTGACAGTCTCAAACACCAAAGTGATTTTATTACTGAAAATGATGCTGCTTTGTGCATCTGAGTTCCAGGCTGATCGATGTTTCTGCTGGTAACGTGGGAACACCTGTGAGCCCGTTCTCTGCTGTATTGATGACCTGCCACAGCACAGCTCCAGCTCCCTGCCCTACAGCAGGGAATAGCCAGCCTGGGCTCCTCACAGCTCCCACCTCACTCAGGCAAGGAGGCACGAGCAGCACTCGCTCCCTGAGGCACCAGCTGCTGGAGGAAAGAGGAGAAGCCAGCACACACACCCCCCTTGCAGCAGGCTCAGTGCTGGACAGAGCTGGGAGGTTTCTGTCGGCACGTTCTGCTCGCAGCCCCTGGTGTCCCCAGGCTGCTGTGAGCCACCACTGACCCCAGCGTGGCACTGGGGCAGCTCAGGCTCCAGCCAAGCACTGAAGGAGTCACCTCCACAACTCTCATCTACGCTGCCCCAGGCTTTTGGAAAGACAGCAGTTCTTCAGCAAATGACAAAAACGTTTCCCCTAACACCATCACTGTGCTCTGTGGATTTACTGAAATGAGTAGATTTCACCCATAAGCACCAACACCACGAACACTAAGCAGTTAGCAAGCACAGAACCTATTTACTCCCTGGCCAGCCACATCTCTGCAGAGCTGGTGAGACACTGCCCCATCAGCATCCAGGGCCATGCAGGGACACTTTGTGGTGCCCCACTGTGACACTGGGTCAGGCAGCACTCAGGGCAACACGGGGCAACCTCCCCAGGATACCCCAAACACCTGGAGGCTTTCCACCTGCCCAAGCTGCCATGTGCATGTGCTAACTTCTTGTGAGTGCATTTAATGCTGAGACAGATTTAAGCTGTTACTGGAGCGAAACCTGTGGATGGCCAAGTTCTCCCCAAGAGATTGGTGCCTTCCATATGCACTCAGACCAGTTTGCTGTTCCAGGCTAATTCCCTTACATACCAGGATTCCAGAGCCTGCACTCAGTGCCTGGACAGGTGCCTGGACAGCTGCAGGCACACGAGTCCCAAAGCAGCACTAATAAGGACATTGAACAGGGCACTGCCATGGTCCCTGCTACAGGGGGAGCCTGGCCATGACCCCACCTCAAACCTCAGTGCCAGGGACAGCCCAGGACAGCAGGGACAGCCACTCACTGCTGCACAGCCCCGGCTGCCCTCCCCACACAGAGATGGCACTGCCACGGCCAAGGGTGACCAGCTGGCATTTGGCCTTGCTGTCACATCTGGGCGAGGAAGGGACTGCAGAACGACCTGGAGCAGAATTCCACCCTCAGCCGAGTTCCCTGCTGTGGAATGAGCTCACCCACACACACAGGACCATGAGATTCAAAACCTGAACCTGATGCTTTCCTTGCAGGGCTGGTGCAGCCCCTCCAGGAGGGCTGGCTGCTGTGAATTATTCAGTGGGGCCGTATCCATTACCTGGGGAGGCAGATGGAGTAACACCTGCCCTCCTTTAGCCACGGCCTCCATGGAGAGCTCTGGGTACCCAACACCAGCAGCCCTCCCTGCAGGCCATCCTCAAATAACTCATTCTGCCTGAAATAGGCTCTGGTTTCTATACAAAAGCTGTCCCTATTCCCAGAGACTTCCAGCAGATAAAAAATATCTACTAAAATCAACCATGACAGATACAAAGAAAAAAAAGTATCAACTGCCAACACTGCCCTGAAATATTTTAACATCTTATAACGGGAAAGATGATATTTCAAAGTATAATCCATGAGTTTTGATGGCTTTATTTTAGATTAGCTTGTTTGATTTTAAATTACAGACAATCTTGTCACAAAAATTTCTTCTGCTCTACACAATTCTGGCAAGAAAGCTCTTATGCTAAATGTATTTTCTAAGTGTCTTCTATAAAAGAACATAATCCAACGTCCTTAAGAATTAGCAAAATACAAAAATTAACTTTAGTCTACCATGATTTCTCCTTCTCTCTACAGCATTCACTCTCTATCCACTTAGAGGCTTAAGCTAACTGCCACTTTCCATTCAGCACTGACTTAAACTGAAAAAAATAGATGTTATACTACAAGATACTGAAGAAAGTTATTCAAGATAAACTGAAAAAAATAGATGTTATAAACTACAAGATACTGAAGAAAGTTATTCAAGATGTCTTCCTTTTTTGTACCATCTCCTGCAATTCTTGGAAAGACATCTTTTTATCCAGTGCTTTCATTCAAATTTTACATACTACTTGCAAATGTGTTATACTATTATAAGTGCTACTAAAAAAAACTCCTCTCCACTGAAAGCCACAGCAAAATTCCCAACAGATGAAAAGGTCAAGAATGTTTTCATTCAAGGCAAACACATTTGTAATAATTTAGGCTAACACAGAAGTGCAGTTTGTTCTCATCAAAAGAGCAGTATCTCAAACACAAGCTACATGTTTTCATAGAGAAGCTGACTTGACTTTCAAGTCAATACAAACCCACCGGGTTTTCTTGTTAAACATTCAGGAATAGATGCACACTTGTTATACCAACAATGTCCACATAAACACTGCAATTTACCAAACCCAAGGGTTAAGTTACCTGATTTTTCTATAACTATTTCCAGACAGATTACAAGTTTGTCTTACGGCAATTCCAAACTCAAACATCCTTACCTTTTTCTGGACTTAAATTCTTATATACTTCAAGGTCTGCCATTAAATTTGTAACTCGGGCATTATTGGCAAGCAGAATGGAAATTCTCCCTTCGGGAAAGGCTCAGTTTGATCTTCACGCCTTCAGAGCCAACACATTTGGAAAGCAAATCCTTGGAAGCACAGCCGAGCGCCGCTCCTCAGGACGAGCGAGGAAGCCTCGGCGATCCATAGCTCAAATGCGGAGGGGAGAGGCGGTCACTGGGCTCCCGCTGGAGGAGCGCAGGCTGCGCGGGAGCCGGCGGGGTCTGCCCGTGCTGCGGCTGCGGGGCGGCGCTGCTCCGGCATCCCCGCACGCAGCGCTCCGGGCTCGCAAGGGGCTCCGGGCTCCGCAAGGGGCTCCGGGCTCCGACACAGCGCCGGGCACCGCACACAGCGCCGGGCACGGCACGCTCCGGCCTCGCAAGGGGCTCCACAAAGGGCTCCGGCCTCCGCAGGAACTCCGGGCTCGCACGGGGCTCCGGGCTCCGACACAGCGCCGGGCACGGCACGCTCCGGCCTCACAAGGGGCTCCGGGCTCCGCAAGGGGCTCCACAAAGGGCTCCGGGCTCCGCAGGCACTCCGGGCTCCACAAGGGGCTCCGGGCTCCGCAAGGGGCTCCGGGCTCGGAGCGTGGCCGGCCCCGGGAAGCGCAGGGACTCCCGCGGGCAGGGATTACCACACTCCGGCTCGGAGCGGCGGAGTGACGCAGGCTGAGTGCGGGAGGGGAAACCCGAGCCCGCTCCAGAGTAACCCCCGCATCTGCAGCCGCAGGGGAGAAGCCCCCAGCACCTTTGTGGCCTTTGCTGTGCCCTCCTGCTGCCGCTGTCCCCAACTCCGGGAACAGCCACCCTGCAGGGACAGTCCAGCTGCGGCACAAACGCACCCGGCTCGGGCTGAGCATCCCTGAGCAGGGCAAGGAACAAGGAACAAGGAGCAGGAGTGCCCCGGGAGGGGCTGAGCGCCAGCTCTGCCAGCAGCTACAGAAACCCCCCGTGCCCCTGGCGAAACCCTGGGCTGGTTTAAGGCATCCCGTGCTCCTGAAATCAGGCAATGTGGAACAAGGGGCAGAAGCACTCAGACTTGCATAAATCGCACTTCCTTACAACGGAGCCCACAGGGCTGGAAAGCACAGCAAGAATGAAGTCAGCTCCACATACAATGCTTCACATCCTTCATTTATTGCATTTTCTAATTCTTTCCCTCTTCAGCTGGCTCTTCCACTGTGACATTTACATCAGCACACCAAAGGAATTCCCAGCTGTATTCCTAAACATTGTGACAGCAATAAAAGAGACAGAATTTGTCAAGCACAGGCCAGGAAAAAGTTACACGGGAGACAGCGTGACAGAGGAGGAAAACAAATAAAAACCACTCAAAAAAACCACCCATGATAGTTCCACATCCCTGCAGAACTTCAGTGGGATGGGAGACAAAATCCAAGTGGAGCTGACGTGTTTTACTTGCTGAGATATCATAATTTCATAGCTGTGGGTAACACAGAGAGGCTTCCCACAGCCCCCACGACAGAGCTCAGCACTCTGTGGGTATCCATGGACCGTGTCCAGCACCCTGGCACGTGAAACGAGACCCCAGACCCACTGCAGGATCTCTTGGCTGCTCAGCTGTGGCTCTGGTGGCACTGGCAGGAGGTGGCACAAGTCCCACGCTGAGGAGGGAGTGTCACCCATTGCAAGGGAAATGGGGTGGCCATGGCGTTACCCCAGCTCTGGTTCTCAGCCCACCACGCTCGTGGCTGAAACCACCACTGTGGTGCCTCTAGACAGTTACCAGTGCATTGAAATTATGCAATTCAACAACAAAAAATAAACTGTCACTGCTGTACAGTTTAATTATTGATATATCAGATTGCACTTGATAATGTGTTAAATGCAAATTACCCACACTCCTACTGTTCTGTTAATTATAATACAAGCTACACACAAGCACCTTCAATGCCACAGCTGCTCTGTAAGAAACCTTACACAATCACCAATACACTCTTCATTATTTTGTCTCCAAAATAAGCTTCCTTTTAAAACCAGACATGCCTAAATGCTACATGTCTTTAGAAATTCAAGCATGTTATGTAGGTTAGAAGCACATTACAGCAAACAAATGAAGATGTTTTCAAGCATGTTATGTAGGTTAGAAGCACATTACAGCAAACAAATGAAGATGTTATGTAATTTAGTTGACAGATGCCAAATGGTATAAGAAGACCTGTAGGTTTATCCAACTTCAAAAAAAACTCCAAAATCAATCCCCATGACAACTCCTCAGTGTCAAGCCAGGTTGTGCACTGAATCCCAAGCCCTGTCAGTTGGTTTGGCTTTTCCCTTGCTCACAGGCTCATTGTCCTGCTGGGAATGCTCTGCAGGGCCACAGCTCACACGGTTCCAGCAGTCCCAGAGGTGATGGTGACAAACGAGTTTCTGAACAAAGAACCCACTTCCCTTTGCCTGCAGCTGATTGACATCAATGGTCACTGCAAGCCAAGACCTTTTCGGCCATCACTGCCGTCCTGGGGGGGCTGCACAGTCCCAGCTAAGGGCTGGCACAACAGCAACAGCCTCACCTCCACGCCTGCTTTTCCCACCTGGGTTTCCTGCCCACACCTCACAAGGCTCCGATTACTGCACAGAGACACAACCCTGCAAGTCCTACTGCAAAAATATCCATTTTCCAATAAATGAGAATATGATTTAACTAACAGTTTGGAAATTACAGCATCAGAGGAAGGTTCATTTTCTAGCTCATTGGGTTTTCCTTTATCACTGTCAAAATAGCTGGAAACCAGCACAAAGCTAATTCTGCTAAAGAGCAAGAAAAGCTGATTAGAGAACTAACACCTCTTACGGGGAATAGATAATGAAATAAGGAGATAACAACATCTTCATAATCATCTTCCAAGTGTAATCTTAGATCTGAACTGTAAGACAATCTCCTTGTGAAAAGTCAGCCAGCAGTGAATAAAACTTTGTATCAGCTGCACAGAAAACTTGCCATTTTTATCAGATTAAAGCTTTTATCAACTCATTTATCGTTAATGAAGACATGGTTCTATGGAAAGCTGAGAAACACTCAAAAATGAAAGGAGAAAATAACTTGGCATTAGAACACAAGGACCTGAAATATTGTCTGGAGAGAGATCCCACATGAGACTCCACCTTTCATTAACAGATGCAGAGACAGACACAGCTCTTGAACAAAGCAGAGAGAGTTTCTTCAGGCACTTCAGGCCCTTTTTAAACCTCAGTGGACTTGAATACATTAATTCCTTAATGCTCTTCTTGCAAACACATTTCCATTTACATCTGCTTGTCACAAGGAATGGATTGTGGATATTTCACATAAATCAGAACATGAACCCAAACCCAAATTCCTGCACTACTAACTCGTTCTGCTTTCCCAGCACCATTCTGAAGCAGATAAAAGGCTGAGTCCTGCAGCCCACAGCTGGCATCTGTAGCTGTGCCCCCAGCCCTGCACGAGGCTCCAGCAGAGCTAATTATAGAGCACTGCCCATCAGCAAACATCAGGCCTGGAGGATTTGTGCAATCTGGCGAAGCTCCGGGACTGCTCCCCCAAAACTCTCGTGCTCCAATAACCAAAATCGGCCGTTTGACTGCATAAAAAAGGACAACAGAAGGCATTTTCTGTTCTCATTGGGCACGGAAGTCTGAGGCCACTGAAGCAAGGAGGGGCTCTCCGTGGTTTCCTCATCAGGGTGTGGGACAGCCAAAAGCACCAGGATGTGCCCAACATGATTTAAGGACCTTCCATGGTCACCTGCCAGGCTCAGACCCACTCCCACCTTCCAGGCAATTCCCTTCCCAAGGTGAAACACAGCCTGCTCCATCCCTGCTTCCCTCCAGCCAGAGGGTCCCCATCAACCACCACAAGTTTTGGGGTTAATTCCCACAGATGGTCACAAGCATAAATGAATTCCAAAAATCTTACGGAAAAAAATAAAGCTATCAGATGCAATGAAGAAACTGGAATTATCTAGGTGCAGTTTTGGCTGGGGAAGTACTTGCCTTGCTGACTGGGAGGAACTGAGAGCCACAGAAAGGGCTGCTCTGTACACTTTGGGTTTTTCCCCTTTGTATTTCTAGCCCCGACCATCGAGCAGCAAAGTTAAATGGATGTTTGCTCTGACAGCACAGCCATTCCTACATTGTTACTGCCAGCAAACAAACAAAACATGATGCACAGTTACAGCTTAAAACCCCAGCAAAAATAAAAAAAAAAAATAAATCTCTTCTTCCAAGCCTAGAGGGATGCTGTACTTTGTATTTTGGAACTGCTTGCAAGAGGAAGGAAATGAAAGTGAGTTCATCAAATCCTCAAGGCTATTCCAAACATTCTAATTGCCTGTCTTCTCTGTTCTGCAGAAACTGCTAAAACAGCTCACCCCCAGCCCTGTCTCTGGTCTGTTATTCTCTGTGTGCACACACACTGCTGTATCTCACTGCTGCTGCTGCTGAAGAAAACTGACATTTTTGCTTCTGGGCAGATAAGACTCCCCAGAGTACAAGGCACAGCAGCAACCTCCACTTCTGTAACCAAAAATTTCAGACATAAACAGATAAGAATTTTAATATCCTGCAAATGCAGCCATTAGCAGCATTTCTTAATAAAATTATAAAATGATGAGAGAGCCTTAGGCGATGTGGATGCACCCAGTACTTCATTACACACATGAATCTCAGTCATTATTTAAAGACAACCCACCAGCGCCCGTGGAAAGCCCCACAGTTGTGTACCAACACTGCTTGTGTAACAGCCTGCAAGTGTCCCAAAGCACCATTAAACCCAGCAGAGAGCAGCCTGATCCACGGCCAGCAGCACCTCCTGAATGGAACGGGAGCTCTGCTGCTTGTAGCTGATGTTCACTGGACACAGGGATTGAATTGGGGCCACAGATAGTTTGCCAGCCTCATTTCCCACTAGTCAATACATTGCCTGCTAATCACATTTACAACTTCAGAGCAAGAGCACAAATACAATGCTGCAACAATTTTTCCAAAACCTGTCAATCTCTCACTCAAAATATCTTAGTTTTTCCTGGGCCTGTTTCATACACTTGTGGGCAATTTTCAGCTTGCTCTGGTGCCAACTTCCCCCATCAGCTCAAATAAGCCTTTTCCTCCCTGAGCTTTCCCTTTGCAATGCACTCAGAGCCAGCAGTCACATCCCCTCTCAATCTTTGATTTCCCAAACTAAACAAGCCTGACTCATCTCATCTCCCCTTCTGTACCTTCTCCCTGTTCCTGAGCTCCCCCTGCTCAAACTCTGCTGCCCCGAACTGCATTGGGCTGGGCCTTGTGGCACCAACACCTTCATCTTACTGAGTGCTCAACATTGCATCTTCCTTCACCTGGTCACAGAACCAGAGTGCTTTGGCTTGGGAGGGGCCCTAAACTCACCCTGTTCCACCCCTGCATGGGCAGGGACTCCTTCCACTGCCCCAGGGTGCTCCAAGCCCCTCCAGCCTTGAGCACTTCCAGGGATGTGACATCCCACACTAATGGGATTCTGCAAGGGCACTGCACTGCAACAGGGCTGCAGGCTCAGCCGGCTGCTTCTGCTGCAAGCTGAGCCTTTTTTCCTTCTGTTTGTTTTGGAGAGGTTTGGTTTTGTTTGGGGTTTTTGTTGGTGGTCTTTAGGGTTTTTGGTTTTTTACATTAAACAATTAAACCACTCCCAATAGAGCTTCAGCATTCTTATTAATGCAGTCCATGAGTTCTTGCCTTTGAACTCCTCAGCAGCAGGTGAACAAATGGAACCCCATCTGCTCAGGTGCTTCAACTAATGCAGGTGCCACAAGGGTGTGAAGAAAACACCAGAGATGAGCAGAGCTGGGCAGCAAAATTCCTCTCATGCACCTCTGCAGACACTTCCAGTTCTCCTAAAGATCCTCCTGTGCTTTTTAAGAACACCAGCTGGCCCAGTGGGGTGTTTTTACCTGGGCTGCCCCAAGGTGCTGCAGCTCCTCCAGCTCACAGGTTCAGTTCCAGACAATCACTCCAGACAGCCCTGGTGCCACTGACTGCCCCACTGCTCCCAGGCAGGGTGCACCTGGATAATGTGAGCAGCCTGAATTACCAGCACAGCCCTGGAGGAGCCCAGCCTCTCTGGAGCTCCAGAAAAACGCACTAATTCCTGGGACATCACACATCCCTACCCATGCTGTGGGACTGTCACCTCTGTCACTGTCCAGAGGGAATTCAGCCCCTCCATACACTCAGAGGGAAAGGAACTGTCCTGCAGTGTCTTGCTTAGGTTAAAAGAGACAAATGGGAAGCCCTGATGGATTCTGTGAGGGAAAAATAGTTAATCTTTTCTGATCATCAATCAAAGACAGATAAATTAGGCCATGAAATCTTTCTGGTCTAGGATTCCTGCTAATTATGCCCTGGGCTGCAGATGATTATCACTTTGCAGACTCATCCCTCAATAGCTGTTCATGGATTGCTGGACTCTGTGTGATGGATCATTATCCAGCCTGTGCACCATTAGCAGGATAAAGGCAAGGTGCTGCTCTGAGCTGGAACACACCTCAGGCCTCAGAGCATGGACCAGGCTCCTCTTTCACTGCTCTGCAGTGGCAGAGCTGCAAATCCACACCCCAGTCCCACACTGGTGCAGGAAAGCAGGGATTAACAGGCACCCACCAAAACACTGCCACAGTGCCCAGGGGCACCTGGGTGAGCACGTCCCTTCCACAAGGTCAGAGGGAGCTCTGAAGGAACACGATCCCACCAAAACCAGTGGGGCCGCACGAGTGGCCTGAAAAATGCCAGGAACAAATTCATTTCATTGGAGAAGCAGAGTGGTTCTGCCTGGAGATGACAGCACTCTCCCGCTAACGCAAGTCCCAAGTGCAGCACACACATGAATTAATGTGACAACACCACTGTCAGACTTACTTACAGAAAGTTATTAACATTCTTCTGGTGTCCCAAATAGGACTAGAAGTGCTCGTGGGCAAGGAAAAAACAGTACAGGGAAAAATGGGGCTTTCTCTGAGAGCTGGCGTTCATTAGGAAGATTCACAGACTGACAAATTATTAATTCTCTCACTAAGCCATTAACTTCATCAATGGTGACATAACCACAGTGACAAAAATGCAGATATAGTTTGTTTTACAGTGGGCTGCAAACCTCTCCAGTCCTGACAAACACACTGAAAATGGAGCTGTATGCTCTCTAGGTAAAAAAAAAATCACCTTTGCTTTGAATGAGACGAGCATTTCTATCTTTAATTCAAAGCCATTCCATGCCGCTGTTATTAATAGTGCCATAAATCTGCCCCAGTGATGGGGTTTAATTACTGACCTCAAAGGGAATAAAGAACACAAGGTGTGGGCCTCTCAGAGCAGCACTGGGGGTCACTCCCTCAGCAGACAGACGGGTCCAGCTGTCTGATCAGAGCAGACCTGCTGGAGCCCCCAGCCCGTGTCACCCAGGGCACAAGGAGCACCGACCCGAACGGCTCTGCCACCGGCTGGGCTGCAGCTCCTCTGCGGGGTTCGGGGCTCCACCGAGCCCTGCCTGCCCCCGGGGCTGCCGCTGCTGCACAGCCACGAGCACCGGCCACGGGCCAGCCCCAGCGGGTCCGGTACCGGCAGCACCAGGGGGGATCGGTGGCACCGGGGGAATCGGTCAGACCTCGCCCCGGGGGAAAACGGTGGGACCGGGGGGGGGATTGGTCAGATCCAGCCCCGGCAGCACCGGGGGGGTTCAGGGGGACCCGGGGGACGGTGCAATGCTGGCAGATCCAGCCGGGCAGCCCCGAGGGGGATCGGGGGAACTCAGCCCCGGCCACACCAGAGGAGATCGGTGGTACCGGGGGAATCGGTCGGACCCAGCCCCGGCAGCCCCGGGGGACGTCAGTCGGGCCCGGTACCGGGGGAAGTCAGCCACATCAGGGGGGATCGGTCGGAGCCGGTACCGGGGGCGGCGGTCCCGGAGCGCCCCCTGGCGGCGGCGCCGCAGCCCCGCCGTTCCCCCGTCGCTCCCGGGGTTCCCGCACGCTCCGAGCGCTCCCCGGGCGGAGCGGGCACGGCCGGGGCTCGGCCCCGCTCTGCCCGGAGCAGCGTCCCCAGGAGATACCCCGGGCACACAGAATGTCGGGCACCGCCGGCAGCAGCAAACACCGACAGCCGGAATGCAGAGTTACCGTAACTCACCGTGGAACACGCCGTTGTCCGCTAGGAAGTGCCGGCAGTACTGCAGGCAGCTCTTCTTATCCAGACTCCAGTAACTCATCGTGAGGCAGCGTCCCGCTCACCATCAAAGGCTCTGACCCTGCAAGGGAAACGGGAATGGGTTACTGGGGCTTCATTTACAAACAATGCCCCCAACTCCTGCTGCCACTGTAGTTATTTGAGCCCTTCATGCAAAACGTTCTGTCGGCTTCACACAAAGATGACAACAAAGGAAGTTCTTCACTCTCCAAACGTGTCCATCCCCACGGACACATCACCTGGATGGAGGCAGAGCTGTGCTGCACTGGTGCCACCAGCCAGCACCTCCCCGGGTGCTGCAGGGAGCAATGGGCACCTCTGTCACCTCTGTCACCACTCCCCGAGCCAGCGCAGGCCACTGTGGGGCCCGGAGACACGATCAATTTAATCCATTCAGTGATGCTGTCCCATATTTAACAGGCTACAGACACATCCCACACCACAGAGCTATAAATCCTCCCCAAGTGAAGGTTACAGTAATTAAAGAGGTGACTCAGAGGTAATCACCCCCTGACTTTGAGACCAGAGCAGAGTTATGAGGACACAGCGCCCCTGTGCCCTTGCCCTTGGCTGACATTGGCCTGAGGCACTCGGGATGAAATCGCCCATGGACGGGCAGCTTGAGCCTGGGGAGGAGCACTTACATCAGCCGCCCAAAATTAACACTGACGGCTGCAGGCAGACACACCAGCATTTCATACTTCTCTGAAGCCACGGAATTCTTAATCTCCTGTGCTGACACCAAATCCTTTCACTGGATCCTCCTTCTCCCTTTGCTATTTTATGAAGTTCAGGTTCTGGTTTCAGCAATCCAGACACCCCTTCCTGTTACATGCCCACTTAGGTCTCCCATTTTATCTCCCTCCCACCTTCACTCTGGCCAACCCAGCTGCTTGCTCGCCCACACTTGGCACAAACAACTCCAACTGCCTTCATCCAAGCAATTCTAGCAGGATGTGAGGACACTGTCACCCAAATCTCCTCACTAAACTACTGCCAGGGGGCCTTAGTAACAAAGCCACCCCCAAATGCAGCACCACAGCACATGAAGGGACACAGATCCATTTCATTCAAAACAACAAGGACAACAAATAACCTGAAATCCCAGCCAACAGGACTCCTCTGATCCTTAATGACCAACTTAGCCACAGTCCATTCCGGGGGTGCAGCCAGCTAACAAGGGAACAGAAGGACCTGGAGAACATTTCCCCTGTCCCCGTGCAGCCTCAGTGCCTCGGTGTCAATGCTGATGCTGATTTGAGAGCGCCAGAGACCCGCAGGGCAGTGCCAGTGTGACACCCATGGGTGTCACAGGGATGGGCTGGGGGCTGTGCTGCAGGTGGGAGCCACAAACACCTGTGTGTGCTTTGCTCCATCTGAAAACGTCCCCAGCTCCACCGAGGGTGTGTTTTGGGTATGGAGCGCGTGTTGTTTACTCTAAAGGCATGTTTTGCCAACTTTGGAGCCCAAGCAGCAATAGCCACTACCCCTGCCAGGATTCATCTTCCACAATCCCTGCTCTTTCACCCTCGTCACCCAGCAGCTCTCCTTATAGCCTGCACTAGGGCCACTCTGCTTTACCTAGTAAGGCACAAGCTGTTAGTTACCTTTAAAGCACAGGAATAACACCACAGTCCAGCCTACAGCCAGGCTTTTTGCTTTAGGCTACAGGAGTCCAAGAGGCATGGTGCTTTAATTAAGGAAACCATATCAAATATTCACCTCCAAGAATTTGCACACAATAACAGCAGATCTTATCTCCCACCCAGATCTCTCCCGTATCACAGGGAGATTTACAGGGAGCTGTGGCTCTCCACACCGCCCTGCAGTGCCTCTGAAAGAGCCCCTGAGCCCCCTCCCCTCCGTCTCACGGCCGGCTGACACAATCCTCCTTTGTTCTGGCACAAAGGGTTCTCCCACACCACGGTGGCCCCTCGGAACAAAGGTTCTCCCGGGCTCCCCAAGGGGTTGCATCAGCTGACACAAACATGCCGCAAGAAAACCTTCCCAAGAAACACCAGCGGTTCTTTGGATAGTGCTCAAAGTTATTTGCTTTACAGGGTTCCGGGAGCGCCCAGCCAAGATCATGCCTTACCCTACAGTACCAAAAAAACAGCAAACAAAATCCCAACCAACCCCACACTTGGGCCAAATACCATCGTTTCAAAGGAACACACACTTAGGAACTTAGCTGTATACAAATTTGCATCATTTCAATACAGGAGAAAAAGAACATTCTGTCTATGCCACTGACTAAAATGCAGGCTGTACCTGTGTCACTTATTTTATACATGTAGAACAAATTATTAGAGTAAAAAGTGTCCATATGTATATAATTAGCTTAATTAGGACTGCAACAGCAAAACTATTTTGGCAAAAAGTTACCAAAATCCTGACGAGATATAAATCTTGGTTCAAAACCAGCTTGATAAAGCAGCCAATTCAGAGAGAGTTGAAAACACTCCTCACTTTTCCACTCTGCAGGTTTCTCAGCTCGGGGTATCATTTTCACAATAAGCAAATTCCTGCAGGTTCAGCCCTGAGCCTGCCACATTCATGCCAAAAGGTAAAACAGTTGGTGCTTCACCACCTGAGAGCAGAGATGCTAGTGCAGCGTGTCAGGAATCCATCTATTTGTATCTGGATAAAGTGTATTAATCTGGAAGCTGAGCAAGGTGTCCATTATGTGCTGTGCAGAAACACAGCACCTTGAGAGAACTGCATCTGCTATTTCAGCTGATTCATTTCCATTAAACCTGTCAGCTGCCTTATTTTTGTGCTTTGAGCACTGTGTTCCATGAGAGACACTTTTCCAGAGAGCTTTGATTAGTTGTACAGAGCTGTACTTCACAAGAGAGTTATTAATGGAAAGATACTTCCATTAATAACTTGAGCAGTATCAGTTAACTGGTATTGTTATTAATAGAAGTAAGTTGGTATTGCTCAAAGTTGGATACAAGGAATAAGTTAACTTGTAAGTAAACTTAGATTCATGTGTGCACACATGAATAAACAATGCAGATACAGACAGATGAGATGAACAGATATGATCTTTGTTGTCAGAAAGTGGGTAAACCCCTCTCAAGGAATGTTTCATTCTACACATGCTTTATGAAGTTATTTGATTCTAAAAGCAGTGGAAATGAATGTGTGAGGCATGGTGAATGCAGCAGAGGATGCACATGCCCTGCCTGGGCTGGCAGAGATGCTTCTCATGGCAAGAGCTCAGCACCAAGAGCAAAGCCTGACCCCCATATCTCACTGTGTCTGCAGCTTCCCCTCTCACACAGAGCAAGCCCCTGTGCTGTGCAGGGGAGCAGGGAATTCCCTCATTCCAGGCAACCACAGCCCTGCCACCAGCAGCTGCAGGCTGGGATGCTCTCTGAAACCTTCTCAGCCCAGGCTGTGGGACAGGCTCAGCACAGACCTGCTCTGGAGAGCAGCAGCACAACCCAATGTGTACCTGCACAGCACAGCTCCAGGGGCAGGGATCATTCCTGAGGACAGGGCAGGACACTGGCACTTCCCTCAGACCAAACCACAGCCCCAGGAGCAGGGATCATTCCTGAGGACAGGGCAGGACACTGGCACTTCCCTCAGACCAAACCACAGCCCCAGGAGCAGGGATCATTCCTGAGGACAGGGCAGGACACTGGCACTTCCCTCAGACCAAACCACAGCTCCACTTTCAGAGCTCAGATCTACCCAGTGAACACACACGGGAAGTATGACTTATCAAATCTGATTCGTTTCCTTAGCCCCAAATGGTGTATAAAGTTCATGTTCCTGGTAATTAAAGGAAAGTCCAGAAAACACTGAATATTAAGCGGGCTACTGATTTTGGAAGTTTGTGCCCATTGATGACAAATTTTAGTATGAAAAATAGTTCAGAGATACTGGGCTCTCCAACTGACATAAAGGAAAAGTATAACAAAATAATAATATTACTTTTAAAAAAGGTAAGAAATGAGAAGAGCAATCCAGAGTCACACAAAGGCCACCCCAAGTGTGTGGTGGAAATGATGCTGTGGTGGCCCAGCTATGGCCAGAGCCCTCTGATGAGCTTTAGAGATCTCAGTGTGGGAGGGAGCACAGACCATCTGGCTGGCACTAAGCTGCAGGAATAGAGTCCAGAGAGAAAGGCTGGGCTTTGGTGTGGCAGCTGGGATGGTGGTGGGGGCATGCAGCATCTCTGATGACACCATCTCGTGTGGCAGCCACCTCCCAGCCACTGCAAACAGAAAATAAACACCAAAGGACAAATGCCACTCTGAACTTCCCCTGGAGGATCCTGAAGTGGTATTGAAAATCTAAGCAATTCAGCTTCACTACAAACCTTCAGTGTTATTAGAAGGGAGGAAGTGAAGTGTTTTATCTTCAGTGTGAGAACAAGCAAGAGATTCACTTGCTCTCCTCAGGAACAGAGCGAGGGCTGCCCACTGGGGATCACTGGGTTTTCCCCACAGTTTCTTAGCTCAATAAAGAAATGTTCCCCATCAAGCTGTACATCATTTGCCAAGGTGTCATCAGCACTCAGCACCTGGGCAAGCACACAGACACTTCTCCAGGACGAGCTCCCAGAGCTCAGCCCTTGTTACACTGGGATTGGGAATAACAGTACTGGCCAGAGGGAGAGAGGTCATCTGCCCTTCTGCTCACAGCACAACACGCAACCAGGAAACTCCATCCCTCACCAGCTTATTAAAATACGCTGCAGGCTCTCTCCTGGTTAATCAGTAGCCACCAACAGGAACTTCCCAGTCCAGGTTTTTACTTTCTAACCAAAGTGACAACTCTGGCAGAACAGCTCTCAAACTTCAGAGACCAGTTCTGCACAACAGGGGCTGGGTTTTTTGAAACAGTACCCACAAACCAAAGAAATTCTTGGATGAAAAGCTTAGCCATAGTTAGACCTAAAAAGCACAAATCTGAAGAGATTATAAAAGCCTAACATGACAATATTCCATGAGACATCCACCCATCTGCAGTCTTGGGCTTCTTATTCCACTAAGCCACCAACAGTCACCCAAATATTGCTAAGCATTTAAGCTGGTCTAAATTCATGCAGATTTAGATTTAATTGTCACACAAGCCAGGCTCCAAGGGTTCCACACATCATCTGTGCAAATCTCCACTTCAATCAGAATCAAATATCATCATTCACTCAAAATAACTTGCATAAACATTGCTAAAGTTACACATATGGGAGCCAGGCAGAATAAGCAAGGCACACAAGATGGAAGTTCCATACTGCTGACTCAAAAAGACATTTTTTCCAGTAAATTGATATAATTTTCATACTTACAAAATAAAGCTTCACCTACCTATTGTATTAACTATGTCATTAATGTATGGCTACTTTTAAGAGTTAAAGCATCTTGTATGAAACAAAAGGCTTAAAAAATATCCTTAGTGTTACAATCCCTTTTGAACAGCAAATATTTAACCATAAATATTACCAGCATGGAAAAAATATCAACAATGCTTGGCAATAGAAAATAAAACCATCCAGTATGGGATTCTTTTCTTATTTCTCTAGGAACTGGTCTGGAGGAACAAAAGCAGAGATTTTAGCTTGGTTTATTTTTCTGACAGATGAGTTCCCTAATCAAATGTGCCAAGAGGCCAGAACAGCTGTGCTGGCACCACGCTGGCAGCAAAGGTGTCTGAAGGGGCAAGCCAGAGCAGGAGCACAGGAACACATCCTGTGGATTTCCCTGGGAGCCACTGCAAACTCAGAATTCAGAGATGTGAAATCATCAAACTCAGAATTCAGAGATGTGAAATCATCAAACTCAGAATTCAGAGATGTCTCATCAAAGGGGAAAGGTCACAATGGAGTTTGGGATGCAGATACTGCACTTGCATGCTCTCAGGTAGATGAGACTTACTGAAAACGCAGATTTTTAGGAATTTTTACTGGGTTTAATCTGGTATTTTGGCTATTCCCCCAGCAGAGCACTAAACACATCTTGCATCGCTCACCAGATGAGGCCAGAGGCTCAGCCCAGCCCTGACTGCAGCAGTTTGGGGCCTGCTAGAGGACAAATGCCAGGATTTGCTGTTGAGGAGCACGAGGAGCAGGCTGGGCTCCCTGCACAGCACCAGAGCAGGCTCTGGCACACAACTCCCCAGCACCCAGCCCTGCAGGCAGGCAGGGCACGGGGCTGAGCCCCCTGTGCAAAGGCTCCTCTACCTGTGCCAGCCCACAGCAGCCCCTGCTGCTCATTCCCATGCAGCTTTTGTTCCCAGCCGTTCCCCCACTCCTTCTGGGAGCCGTGAAAAGCGTGTGTCAGCACTACTTGCTGCTGAGGAAGGCATTAGAAAGGATTTGAGCCCACTCCCCATGGCAACGGACCCTGAAAGGGAATTAGCATTTGCTCCCCATTCCTCGAGAAGCCTCGATGGAATTTGTTTTTCTGCTCTTTGAGGAATTATGTGCAGGAGGGCAGCGTGCTGCTGCCTCTAGGGTTCAGCAGGCACAGCTTCAGCTGGCACCTGCCTTGCACACCCTGTCCAGGGTAACACTCACCCGCAGACATGGGATGGGTAAATATCAGTGAGACTTTTCCATGTTTGCCTTGCACAGACCTCAGTGCTCTGCACACCTTTCTGCTGCCTCTGCCAGCTCTGTACACCATTCACCAATCCAAATCAGGTTTGGGTTCGCTGCACAGAGAGTTTCAAACTGCAAATGAATGCCGGAGTGTTTCTGCAAATGAAAATCTGAAATGTACAACTCACAATGTGATAAACTGTGGAGATAAGGACACCTGGAAGGAATTGTGCCAATGCAGCCACGTCCAAGGCATGGACATGGATGACCTGCACTTTGTGTCCCTGGCCAGTTACCAGTGTGTGTGTGGTTCCCCCAGGAGTGGGCATTTCACACCATAAGATCCTCTTTGCTGAACATCAATTAACACAGTTGGCAATTGCTAACATTCTTACTTTTTTATTTTTTTTTCACCCGTGGGTGGAAGAACAGCCAAGCAAAGAAGGAGAAGCTCGTGGGGCTCAGCACTGCCTGGTGTGACCCACACCATCCCAGCCACACGCTGGGTCACACTCGGTGTGCAAAGGAACAGGAACTCCGTGTCAGTCCCAATAAATCACACCTGTAACAGAGCACACACCACTCTGCACCACTGCCTGCCTGCACTTGAAGTTTCTTGCAAGCAGCCTTGAGTTACTTCAGCCTGAAGAGACTCACATGGGCACCTCATGCCAAGACCTGTAACACACACACCAAACACCCTTGGAGTGGTTTTACATCCTGCAGTGGTTAACTCAGCTTCCACCAGGGCACGTGGCACCCTCAGCACCCTGTGCCCTGCTTCTTCCAGCCCTGCAACTGGTATCTGCTCCAAACTCTGCCCTCCTCTGTCCCTGGGGGACCTTTGTGAGCGCCCACCTGCAGTGTCAGATACCTCCTCGCATTGAGCATCCCCAACCTGCCTTCTCATCCCTCAGAGCTGTGCTCCACAGCACTGTCAGCCCCCCAGGTACACCTGACAGTCCTTCTGCAGTGTCAGATGGGCGGCAAAAGGCTCCAGAGTCAGGAGTGCAGAGGGAAGCTCAGATCTCTGCAGTAACAACAGTGCCCGCTGTGACCGTGGAGACTGGCACAAGAAAGCCACCTTTGTCACAGAAAACAGTTCCAGCTTCCTAAAATAAACAAGAAGGAAGGAAGGAGTACACAAGCACACACAGCTCCCTGCTGCCCGTTAGACCAGTCTGGCTCCAGCTGGGCTCCACCAGAATCACCTTCTGCTCGTGGGCTGGGAAACAAAACCAGATTGGTCCCTGGCACAGCCCAGAGCCACGGGCTCAAACCAGTGAATCCACTGCCCAGGGAGCCACTGGCTGCTGGCCAGTGCCTCTGACACCTCCCAGTGCAACAGCCATGGCCGGGCCACGAGGAAAACACCACCGAAGTGCTTGTGCAGCATCCTCACTGCCACAGAGCTGAACTCATCTTGGGCAGCACCCTCACTGCCACAGAGCCAAACTCATCTTGGGCAGCATCCTCACTGCCACAGAGCCAAACTCATCTTGGGCAGCACCCTCACTGCAGCCCAGCACATCCGCAGCACCCAGGGTCACAATTTGGTTCCTGAGTTCCTATGAGAGCCCCCAGAGCAATCAGGCATCACAGTCTCACCTCCTCTGAAGGCACACGCAGAAAATGCTGTCCTGCTGCAGGCAGTACAGCGGGTCTCCAGCAGACCTGGAAATAGACGTTTGCTTTCCAAATTTGGAGAGTTGGTTTTTGTTTGTTTTTTTGACATTCAGGCTTGTTTAAAGTTATTAAAGAGCAAACAAACAAAATGAATCTGCACACCACCACACTACCCCACGTGGCTGTGCCCTGACTGTGCCACCAACGTTATCCATTTAAATTGAATTGGATCTTGGGTGACACCTTAGAAAAAAAATGCAGCCTATTCAGATTTCATTAAAGGAAAACTGTTCCGTTTATAGAAAGATTATCTTATAGACCAAACAGAAACACGCAGCTTAAAGCCTTTCCCAGAAACAAGGGGAAGCCAAACCTTGAACAGAGGACTAATTTTCGTTCTACATTTTGATGCTCATTAAACTGTTTTAGTGTCACGGGTATTTCTTGACAGTGTTTTAAATTACAGATCAGCTCATGCAAAGCTGGGAGCTGTTAATAGCGGCTGACCTCTCCTTTGCTTTTACGGAGTGAAAATTTTATTCTCCTTCTCAAATACCGGTGATTTTGATCAAAGTCATGGCGGGACACCCGCCTCAACGGCTGAAAGGACAGCAGCATTAAATCAATTCCCTAGGCAACCTCCCAAGCCGAGCCCCTATTGTTAAAATAATGAGCTGTGCGCCACTTGATCCCAACCCACCAGCTGATCCCCGTTTTTATAGACAATAGGTAGCAGAGAACCAGAAAGCACCCGTGAATGGATCATTTCCCACAAATCGTGCATCTTCAGCTGATAAAACTCAACATTTCTTTCTGTAACAGGCATTTTTAAATGTAGGAAAAGAGCATCCATCAGAGTTAAAAACAGATTTTATAAAAGTAGCGCTCTCAAACTTATTGCAGGGAGCTGAAACTTAAAGAACCAGGAAGACTTTTTAGCAGCGTGTATCCTCTCAGAGGAGAGGCTGCCTCTCACCTCCCAAAAAGCCTGGATTTTCTTTCCATATCGCACATTATCTTAACTCAGGTGCCTCACTGCAGGGTTGAACCCTGCCTCTCTTTTCAGTACTGTTACCTGCAATTATTCTTTCACATTTCAGAGCAAACACCTTAACTTTTCTTTCATTTCCTAAGTTTTGCAACATGAGGGCCAGAAGTCCCAAGGCCAAGTAAAGCAGGAGGGCCCCCTGAAAACAGGCAAACATTGTGTTTTATAACTCAGGAGTTAAAGCACACTCTAAACAAAGAGCCTATGACTGGTCCATCAGATAAGGCTTATATCTTTCTCCCTGGAATTTAATAACACTTCTTCTAAAACACTTTTTGGCCAGCTGGAGTTGGAGTTCCCAGAATTGCACAGAGTGGCTGAATCACAACAAAACGTGTACGGAGTTTAATTTGTACTTCATTTAAAAAAAAAAAAAAAAACGGTTTATGGAGTAGGCAATTAGAAATAAGGTATTTTTAGGGAAGATTCAACCCAGCAAGAGGTTTGATTACAAGCACCATCCCAGCACCTTCCAGATGGGGACAGGCGCTCCCACTGCTGTCCTGCGCTGCTCAGGGGCTCGGCATTTCCCACCAAGCC
The DNA here is from genome assembly GCF_028769735.1 of Zonotrichia leucophrys gambelii. NCBI lineage: Eukaryota > Metazoa > Chordata > Aves > Passeriformes > Passerellidae > Zonotrichia > Zonotrichia leucophrys. Next base: position 24,633,051 of record NC_088179.1, on the reverse strand, counting down.
CCGCTGCACACGGGCTGGGCTGGGGCGATCCAAGCGGCTGCGGCTCGCTCCGGTTTCAGCGCCCGCGGCCCCGGTGCTGCCCTGGCACCGCCGCGGGGCAGCGCCGCCCGGCACATGGCGAGCGGGGCAGAGAGCGGCTGGAGCTCAGCCCGGCCATCTCCCCGTGTCCAGCGGCACAAACACGGCCGAGGCACGGCGGCGGCCCCCGGGGAGCCCCGGCTCTGCACGGCGAGCGCTCGGGACACGCGGATCCCGTCTGAACGGGCTGAGAAGAAACTCCAGCTCGCAAACCCCCACCTCAAGCCCGGCCGCGAACACCGTGAGAAACCAGCACCAACCGCATGGGAAAGCCCAGGAGGCTCGCAGGGACACAGTCCTGTCCCGCCAGGAGCGGGCTCGGGGCTCGGGGGTCCCGTCCGCCCTCACTCACTCACCGTGACCGCCGGGGTGGGCTCGGTCCGGTGCTGTGCCTCGCCGCCCCGGCCGCACGCACAGCCCCAGCCCGGTGCGGGTGCTCAACCTGCTCCGTTCAAACCCCAGCGCTGCCGCCCGCCCCGCCCGGCCCGGCCCGGCGCGGCCCGCCCCCGCCGCGGGCCCTGCCGAAACCCGGAGCGGCCCTGCAGCGGAGCGGAGCGTCCCGTCCTGTCCGCCCGGGAGCGGCTGCGGCGGCCCGAGCTGTGATCCAGCCCCGGTGTTGCCGCGGCCCCGAGCCCGTTCAACCTGCTCCATTGCTCCATTGTGTGTGCGCTGCGAGCGGCGGGGCAGCGGCGCCCGCTCCCCTCAGCGCCGCCCGGCTGGGACTGAGCCCCCGATCTGCTCCCATCAGCGCCCCTAGGACTGAGCCCCCCGATCCGCTCCCCTCTGCCCGGCCGGGACTGAGCCCCCCGGTCCGCTCCCCTCAGCGCCGCCGGGACTGAGCCCCCGTTCCGCTCCCCTCAGTGCTGCCCGGCCGGGACTGAGCCCCCGATCCGCTCCCATCAGCGCCCCTGGGACTGAGTGCCCCGATCCTCTCCCCTCTGCCCGGCCGGGACTGAGCCCCCGGTCCGCTCCCCTCAGTAGCGCCCAGCCGGGACTGAGCCCCCCGGTCCGCTCCCCTCCGCCCGGCCGGGACTGAGCCCCCCGGTCCGCTCCCCTCCGCACCATCGGGACTGAGTCCCCCGGTCCGCTCCCCTCCGCACCGCCAGGACTGATCCCCCCGTTCCGCTCCCCTCAGCCCGGCCGGGACTGAGCCCCCGGTCCGCTCCCCTCCGCACCATCGGGACTGAGCCCCCCGATCCGCTCCCCTCAGCCCAGCCGGGACTGAGCCCCCGATCCGCTCCCCTCAGCCCAGCCGGGACTGAGCCCTCGATCCGCTCCCGTAGCGCTGCCCCCCGCCCGCCCGGCAGAGTCTCCTCCCGCAGGACTCACCGCGCTCCTCGTGGGGAGCGGTGCCGGTGAGACGCGATGGGAACCGAGCGAGAAGCGGCCCCTCGGGGCGGCCCCTCGCCCAGCGGGTGCCATGGAGACCCCCGGCCCTCCCACCCCACCCTGCCGTGGCAGGGACACCTTCCTCTGTCCCAGGCTGCTCCAAACCCGGTCCAACCTGGCCTCAGATACTTCCAGGGATGGGGCAGCCACAGCTCCTCTGGGCACCCTGTGTAAGGGCTTCACCACCCTCTGAGTAAAACAATTCTTAAATCCGATCTAAACCGACCTCCCTTCGTTTAAAGCCCTTCCCCGTTGTGCTATGACAACAGCCCTGCTCAGAAGTTTGTTCCCGAAGGAAGCAAAGAGCAGCCCGGTGCCCGCGCTGCCGGTGGGCTCCGAGGGGCCGGGGATGTTTATTGCCATTTGCCTGACATGCCACACCAGCAATAAAAAGTCTGTGCAGTGTCGGAGGTATTTTTCTTGGGCCATTTGGAGGCCGGGTCTCTCCTTTCACTGCCTGTGGTCTTTTGAAGATGTTGCATCGCTCACGGCACATTCAGAGTTGCGAGGGCAAAGGCACAAGTGCTAAGCGCTAAACAGTTTAATTCTTGTCCCTATTCCCAGCCACAGAACTGCCTCCTCTGTTGGAAACTCTCTGCTGGGCACTGCTGCGGCTGAAGGGAGGGATGGAGCTGCTGAGGGGGTTTATGCAGGGGAGAAAATGCTGCTTCTCCCCCAGCCTGCTGCAGAGATATTTGTCTGTGCTCCTATTACTGCTTTTCCAATAGCCAGGCCTCCCACAGAGACAGGATCTGCAACCTCTCAAGCCCTGCACAGATGGAAAGCACAGCTTTGAACTGAATTGGGCTCTTTCTGAAGGGGGAGGGTGTGCTGGTGGGTTGGGGTTTTTTTTAAAGATAAGCCCTGCGTGATAAGGAAAACAGCATTAACAAACAATTACAGGACCTGACCCTCAAGAAATCATTTGTCACTGCAACCCCAAATCCATGTGAGAGAACAACACACTCTGTTCACATTCGCCTACACCTCACCTCTGCTTGCTAGAAATGTAGCATGTGGCTTCCTGAGACTTTTCACTCAGCTTTACAGTGGATTTTTGTGATAAATCCTCCTGTGACTCATCTACAGAACAGAAGTGCAAAGTCCAGAATTATATTTAATTATTACAGAAAATAAATCATCAGTGTACAATTACGCCCAGCTTGGAAAAGCTCCTCTTACTTCCCAGACGCAGGAACACCATAAACCCCCAGAAGTGAATTGCTGCTGAGCCTGAATGCGTACTTTGGGGTTAAAAATCAAGAGCTTTGCTCTGGAGGGTGCCACAGCCAACCCCAAATCCCTGACTGCCTGATGAATTTCATGTCCAAGAACCGCGGTGGTGGCTGGCTCAGCCCTCTGCTGTCCTATGCATAAACCCAGGATGTCACTTTTCTCATTTTCCGTTTTCAAACGGGCACAGACACCTGGTTTGCTGCCTCCCCTCTCCCACACTGGGTTCCAACACTGCCGGGATTTCATGGCTCGCTGCTCCCTAGCACCAGCCCCACCCTGGAACAAAAGGACTAAAGAACCACTAACATCTATTCTTACCCAAGGAAACTGGATTTTTTTAGGGATCCCAAGAGTCACAACTTCGCCCTGAAGTCAGCAGAGAAAATGCTGATGTAGCAACTAATTGCCAGATAAGCAGTGTTCAATTATTAAGGTTTTATGTACCACACTCTTCTACCCAGTGTTTCATTGGAAAGCAATCACACAGAAAGAAAGAAAATTTGTAAAACACTTCACTTTAAATAAATATTTGGACTGTGGGAGGTTAAACAAAAGTCAAGGGCTGGTTGTATAAAACATGTAACAATGAACTTGAGAAATTCAGTCTTTATTCTGAGAATATTTACAACATAAATAATAATACACTAATATACTTCACATGTGTATCAAAAATAAAGTAAGAATTCAAGTTCTTAGCACAGTCTGATCCTCCTTGTCAAATTTCATGTTAAAGTTTTATGTTCATCTAATTTTAGATACAGAACCATCAGAAAAAAAAAGCCCACAGGTTTTTCCTCTTCAAATGAAAGTTGTCTTTGAAATATTTGGATTCCTGACATTATATTCTTTGATACACCAAGTGATGTTTTTCCCCTGAGGAACTTTAGTTATTACAACCTTATCAGCTTTTTAAGATCAACCATAACAAATCACCTTTTATATCACTAACAATGCAACCCATCATTCAAGATGAATGAGTTTTAAACCACAAATTTCACCAAAAAGTAGCATAAGAACAGAATTCAAACAAAAAGGTTGTGTTTAAAGGCATCCCACGAGCTTTGTAAAGGCCTGACTTGGGCTTTGTGTCTGGTGTGGGCTTGGCAGCAGTGGCACATTGCAGGGGTGTGAAGGGACCCTGCCCCTCAAACCTGCACTGGGCAGCACAGCCTGGAGGAGTTCAGCAGCTGGAAACTGGACGAGTAATGCAGGACATCACTGTGGAGAAGTTTGGCATCTGAACATTTTCTCTGGTGGCCTGCACACTGCTACTAAACTTCAATCCTGTGTGGGTATGATATGGGATGTATTCTAAATAACCATGAACTGGGGGTTTCCATTCTGTGTAACCATGAACTGTGGGGTTTGTGTTTGAGACAGGGACCCTCAACATCACAGCACTGTTTGTGATCACAAACATGCACTGATTCCCACGTGGGGAGCTGCATTCCCCACCTTTTCACCTCTCAGTGGAGCTTCTAAACCTGCTCACAAACTGTTTCAGCCTCTGCAGGAATTTGTTGCTGCTTATGCGCTCCTGGATTCTTTCAGAGTAGCTCTGCTCCTTCCATATGCCTTTATTTTTCTTCACAGCCTTTAACTCAGCCCGGAGGAGCCGTTTGTGCAGTTTCCAGTAGAGGCGGGAGTGGTGAGGCAGCCCCTCAATCCGGGCTGCTCTGGCCAGCCCTTGTCTCAGCAGCTCTTCATTCAAGCACATGCTGAAAAACCCACCCTGGAAGAACCACAATAAACAGATATTCACCATTGAAACGGGGTTATTTGGGGTTTGGGGTGAACTCCCTCAGAGGTACAAGCTTTACTCATGGCTGTACCTACACATGGCAGGAGAAGTTAGAAGTGAAGAGGAATCCAGGTGACTTCAAACCCAACTCCATGTGAGGGTGGGCAGGCCTGGCACAGGGTGCCCACAGCAGCTGTGGCTGCCCCTGGGCCCCTGGCAGTGCCCAAGGCCAGGCTGGACAGGGCTGGGAGCACCTGGGACAATGGGAGGTGTCCCTGCCATGGGCTGGGACTGGATGGTCTGTAAGTCCCTTCCAACCCAAACCATGCTGTGATTCTATAATGCAAGGCATTTGTGAGGGAACATTGGATAACAAACATTAGGCTAATCAGAATTACAGATGCCTTTTTGGCACTGGCAGAGAAACACATTCCTGCCATGAATCAGTCTGAAGAACCACCGCTACTACAATCAGATTTGCAAATGCAACATTTAAAATTCACACCAAGGATGATAAATCATACACAATAGCATTTGTTAAATGCACTGAGAGAACTGTGTGAGTGCAGTCACATCTAAAACCGCAGCTAAGTGCCAGTGTTTGTGTCTCTCACCTTATGGACCAGGACGAGGCAGTCCAGGGCCGAGCTGTCCCTGCCCAGGAGCTGGAACCACAGGGGCTGTTTGGGGAGCAGCTCCCGCTGCAGCCAGGCCGTGCCACCTGCAGCCAGCTCCACCCCGGCCAGGCGGATCAGCAGGAGCCCCTCTGGCTGCCCTGCAAGGGAAAGGACACGTCTGCTGCTGGGGCACAGCTCAGCCTTGCACACACCCTCGGCTGCTGGCAATGAACTGATTCCTGTGCAATAAAACAATCCCCTTTGGTTCCTCAAGGCAAACAGGAATTTGGTCTCATCTCTTCTTCAGGGAAAAAAAAATATATCAATTCAAGGTTGCCTAATTCATAATTTGGATTATTGTGCATGCAAAGAAAAAGATCTGTTCCCACTCTCAGTCCCTATCTTCCATCCACAGGGGCAGAAGCATCAGCACCTGCTGTTGTTTGCACAGCCAGTGTGAGTCACGGACTTGATGGACAGTTTGTTTCTGACAGAAAACTGTCCCCAAAAATCACTGTCTGCAAATAAAAGCACAATCCCAACAGAGGCTTTTTGCCAGGAACGAGATGAGCTGTGCAAGCAGAAGCACTGCCTGAGTGCTTACTTCTGCTGCTGGAAAATATCACAGTAACTGTAAGGATTAACACAAACACTGTAGTGACAAACTCTCTGTCTCCTCATGTCTTTTATTTCCCACCTGCAAAGCACAGAAAGACCAAAAGGCAGAGCTGGAAATGTGCCTCAGCCCTTCCTCTCAAGCTTGCAGCCACTCTAAGAGCAGCACATTTCATTTCTGCCCTTGCTCTTCACACTCTTTTCCTCATTACTCACATTTTCTCAGGATGGATGAGATGAAAGGAATGCTGATGGGAATGTGCTCAACTTCCAGCCCCTTCTCTGTGATGTGATGTAATTTCCCTCTCAGTTTCACATTCTTTTCTACAAACTCCACAGGTATTTCCAAAGGATTTGTGAATTTCGTTGTCTATTAATGGAAGGAAGAGAAAGAAAAAATTTTAAGAAAAAATACAGAGCAGTTACAGCCACACTAAATCCAATGTCTCAAAATAGTTTGGGAAATTCCACCTTTATTATTACACACCATGGGCAAGTAAATATAGATGTATATTTAATCAGCTGCAGAAGCTGTGCCAGCCTCTCCACACTTACCATTTTCCCTGTTTTACAGGACTTGCAACGTCAGCACAGACATAAAAACCAGGTTTAGGGAAAGAACAGAAACTGCCGGTTTTAGAGCAATGCCTATTGAAGTTCACTTGATTCCCCGAGACAAGAGAGTTTTAGAAGCAGCCTGAATGGGGCGGGGAGAGGAGTGAAGGGAAGCCAGAGGACAGACACGCTGAAAACAAAGGCGGAGCAGGCAGGGCAGAAACAACCCCGCCTTTGAAACCAGGAGAGGGACAAAGGCAGGTGAACAGCCCTGAGAAGATCACAAGAAGATTAAATTTGATACTACAGCCTGGGAGGATCCAAAGGGGATGGTTATGTGATCACACAGGAAAACCAAGCTGAGCAGCAGCAAAGACTTGGGCTGTGGCACGGGAATGGAGCAGCCACAGGTCTGGGGTGAGGCAGAAGGACACGTGAGACCTCAAAAAATTAAGACCCCCAAAATTTAAGACACCGTAAGAGGCCTTATCAGAGCACTGACCTGCAGAGCTGTGAAACCCACTGAGCACTGCTGTGCAACTGTGGGAAACAAACCCCCAAAACACCACAACTAAAGCTGTGCCTCCTGTGTGCCATTTATTCAGCAAAACTCCCCCTCTGCGGCCCACAGAGAACACGGGAATTTGGGACCTTTTTGGGTCCCAAAACCTCCTCCAGGCAGGAAACCTGGAGGGTTTTAGGAACAAAAGTTGCTCAAAGCTGATCGATCTCATTTGCTCCACCAGCCAGGTTAATGCATTCACAGGCCCTTGGGTCAAAACCAACAAAAAAAAAAATAGACAGAGAAAAAGCATTTTGGCAACATTTGTAGTTCAGGTTTTCTGGTAGGATTTTTAAGTAAAAACGCCACACAAATGTTCTCCTGTACTATTTGGAATTGTGCAGGGGGAAGATGAAGGTAAGTGTGATTTTTTGAGCAGCTGGAACCCTGTGGGAGCACGGTGCCTCCTGCCCGTGGAGGTTCAGCTTCTCCAGGAGTGAGCAGCGTGGTGTTAGCCCAGCGTGCCCTGACCATCCTGGCAGTGAGGGAAGATTTGGGTGCTGTTTTAAACCATTCAGAAGCAGTTCTGCGTGTGAAGGACAGAGAATACCCGAGGCAAGCAGCTGTTTCAGCTGTGTTTGGACAAGGGAGGGTGCTCGAGCTGCAGTGGGACAGGCAAAGGGGTCATTACCCCTCCCAGGGGCCTCAGGAACAGGCGAGAACAAGGGACCCGTGGAGATGCCACAGGACAGCGATATCGCGTCCCTCAGGACCTGAATCAAACAGTGCTGGCTTTTTTTTCACTTGTTAATCAGTAGCTGTAGCAGGACCGTTATGATTAAGCAACCGCATTGTGAACCTTGCACGCTTGGCTAATCTTTAGTTTTAAGGAAAAGGGAAGACAATGCCAAGATGAATGGGCTGTCTGGGCGGGAGCCACCAGCCGTGGGGGCAGCCGGGCTGAGCCGTGCCGGGAAAAAGGCAATTCCAGCAGGGGGACAGCGCGACTGCTGAGCACTGAGCACTAAGCACTGACCGGCCATTGAGCACTGAGCACTGACCACCGGCCACAGAGCACTGAGCACTGACCATTGAGCACTGAGCATCAGCCACTGACCGCTGAGCACAGCACTGACCACCCGAGCCAGAGGGACCCCGCGCTCCGGCAGAGGGAAGGGCTGGGGCTGATCAGCACGAGAAACGACAAACACAGCTGACACAGAAAGGGCTGAGTTTATAGAATTGACAGAAAAGTTACGGAACTTGTAAACAGCGAATGCTGATGGTTTGTTAAAATATATAAATATTTTTAAGTACTGAGGAGCGGGCAGCCTTTCTCGGGAGCTGGAGGCTCCCGCTTTGCGCAAACCCGAACAAAACACGGGAATGCCGCGGGAACAGCCCCGGGCGGGACAGCCAGGGCCGCGAGGAAGGGCCGGGCAGGGCAGGGCAGGGCAGGCCCGGCCCCTCCGCCGCGGGCCCGAGCGGCCGCGCCGGGCTGCCCCTGGTTCTGAGGGGCCGGGCCGGGTTCTCCCGCATTCCCCGGGCCCGTGACAGGCTCTCCCCGCACCTGCTGGTTGAGCGGCCGTGCCGTGCTTCCCCCGCATCCCCCGGGCCCGAGCCGTGCTTCCCCCGCATCCCCCGGGCCCGTGCCGGGCTCCTCCGCATCCCCCGGGCCCGCGCCGGGCTGCCCCCGGTTCTGAGGGGCCGGGCCGGGCTCTCCCGCATTCCCCGGGCCCGTGCCGGGCTGCCCCCGGTTCTGAGGGGCCGGGCCGGGGTCTCTCGCATCCCCCGGGCGCGCCGGGCTGCCCCCGGTTCCGAGGGGCTGTGCCAGGCTCTCCCCCGACCCTCGGGCCCGTGACAGGCTCTCCCCGCACCTGCTGGTTGAGCGGCCGTGCCGTGCTTCCCCCGCATCCCCCGGGCCCCTGCCGGGCTCCTCCGCATCCCCCGGGCCCGTGCCGTGCTTCCCCCGCATCCCCCGGGCCCCTGCCGGGCTCCTCCGCATCCCCCGGGCCCGTGCCCGGCTCTCCCGCATCCCCCGGCCCCGCACTCACCACGCGGAGGCTCCGCGCCAGCAGCAGCACCCCGGCCACGGCCGCGCCGGCGATCAGGCCCTGCGGAGAGAACGGGGCTCAGCCGGGCCCAGCGGCCCCCCCGGCCCGGTACCCGCCCAGCCCCGATGCCCGCCCAGCCCCGGTACCCGCAGCAGCCCCAGGTGCGCGTCCACCCACTCGGAGAGCCGGGCCAGGGCCAGCGCGGCGCGCTCGGAGCCGCCGCCGCCGCCGCCCCGCTCCGGCATCGCGGCGTGCCGAGCGCCCCCGCGGGAACGGGAAACGAACAGCGCCCGGCGCCGCCGTGCTACGGGAACCGGGAACGAACAGTGCCCGGCGCCGCCGTGCCACGGAGCGACACGGGCCCCGAGCAGCCCCGGCCGGGACACTGCCAGGGGACAGGGACAGCTACAGCTGCTCTGGGAATCCCATCCCAGCCAGGAACTCCCAATCTCCCGTCCATCCCAATGGGAGCCATTCCCTGTGTGCTGTCCCTCCATCCCTGTCCCCAGCCCCTCTGCAGCTCTCCTGGAGCCCCTGCAGGCCCTGCCAGGGCTCTGAGCTCCTGAACTCTGCATTGAGCTCCTCAAACCTGTACCACACCACCTCTGACATTTCAGATGCTCCTTTCTTCTTGGTATTTCAATTTTGTTTGATTTATTATTCTTGTTGGTTTGGGGTTTGTTTTTTGTTTGTTTGTGTTTTTAATGTTAAAGATGTTTAAGTCTGTACGAATTCCAATGTTAAAAAGAAAAACCACTTTTGAACAGAGTTGGTAGAAAAAAAGTAGCAAGATCAAAATTTTATGGGTGCTCTTCAGCAGCCTGCTGAGGGGCTGGCACAGCAGCAACATTTCCAATTTACAAAATAAGTACTTAAATTAAAAGTACTAATCCATAACTTGTTTCACCAGTTTGAAAAAGAACACAGCTATTTATTTCAGGTAACATATCTACTCCTACCTATTTGGAGTTTATGTGCAATTTTGATATTGTTGATAATCAAATTATTGATTGAGTTAATCCTTAACCCATCTTTATTAGTGACAAGTTTCACTGGCACCTTTAGAAATAGGGAAAAAAAATTGCAAAGTAAAACCCAAATCTAATACACAGCAAATTTAATTTATCAGCTTGTGAACTCAACATTTTTCCTCCCAATCAGAAAAGTTAAAACAACCCCTCTAGGTGTGCAAGATGTACTTCAATAAGCAGCCCACGGTTCCAGAGGGGATCCAGAACTGAAGAGCCTCACAGAGGCAATGCAGTGGAGCTGGTGGGACAGGGACTGAAAGGGGCAGACATAAATCTGATATATTTTTATGTTTTGTTCTCATGCAAAAGGAAAACTGGAAGACATTGGGCTTGGGCAGTAAGAGCCATGTGATTTCACTTAGCATGAGTGGTTTTGCTGTGCTTGAAGCACACTGTGAGGTGTGTCCTCAGGGGAGGGGACACAGGACAGGAGGCAGTGCCCAGTGAAGCACGAGGTCACAGTGCCCTCTGCCAGTCCCCTCCTTACCCTGATGCCAAGGAGACCCTTTGTACACCCACCCACCCACCCCCCAGCACTCCAGAGGTGCTACTGGGTCACTTTTCCCCCAAAACACATAGTAGCAGGAGATCCCAAACCCCCTCCCAGCCCAGCCCCTCAAATATTGACAAGAAACGTGCCAGGTGACCTCGTGCACCTTTGCAAGGGATGTTTAATAGTTTTCCTTTTCAATACCACTGTTCCACATACACCCAGCAGGGTCTGAGTGCCTCTCCAGCCCCTGTGGGTCCCTAAGGCACTCAGTGGGAGCAATCCAGCAGGGATGTTTCCAGCACATGGCACCAGCAGTGAATTCTGCAGCAGCTCTGCCACAGGACTGTGCCCGTTGGATTGGACTGGTGTGAGGGTGAGTCCTGCACCAGCTCCCTGGAGTTTGGCACCTCTGTCATCACCACCTCACTCTTCTCACCCTGCCTGGGGGAACTCTCGGTGCTCCCACTGCTTTTGAGAATGAACATTCAAATTTTAGTAATACACTTTGGAAAACCAATGGATTGGTCTTCCCCTATCAACTCAGCCCTTCCAAAGGCCCACGTGCCCTCCCTTGGGAAGCACCTCCAGCTCCAGCTGCAGGACTCAAGGCTCAGAGGATTGTGCGTTGTTCCAGCCCTACCTTACAGCCTTCTGCCGTCAAGAAATTACCTTGAACGTAAATCAAACTGCCTTGAAACAGCGGAAATAAATTAAACAAATGTAATTTGCTTATAAAAATAGTTTCTTATAAATCTTTAAAGCTTATAAAAGCCAGAAAATACATTTAAAAGAATCTCCGGAACATTTCATCCTTTGAGGTGCGGTTACAGTTCAGAAAGTGAGAAGAAGCAAAGCCCACAGACATCTCACACTGATCTTCCCACAAGGAATTCCACAGCACCATGCTTAACCTCCAGTCAGAAAGCCTTGGGCATCCTTCCCCGGCTCAGCTGCCCTGTCAGACCATTTCTGTGTGAAAATAAAAGCTGGCACTCAGCTGGCAATGCTGCTGCCTCTACAGCCACGGCACCAGGAGCTTTCGCAGAGGTGCCCTATGGAAGCAGAGCTCTGGAGGCAGGGGTAAGCATGGGGCACGGAGGTGCTGCTTTGGCCATTCCTTTCTGAACTGCTGTGCTGTGGGGAGGGCAGTGGTGCCACGCACAGCCCTGCCTCGGCCACGCAGATCTCCCTGGCGTGGCACAGGACACCGAGATTCCGGGGTGCTGATTATGGGGAACGTCTTTGTAATAAAACTAAAACCACCTTGCTGGTCCATCCAACACCTGAGTGCATCAATTGCTCCTCTTGCACTTCCACGAAGACTGTCCTTCGTCCTGCAGCTTTTTGAATTTTGGTCCAAGGAAGAACCACCAGGCAAAGCCCAGGACGACGCAGATGATGGACTCCACGTAGTACCCGTCCAGGGTGGTGACACAGGAGCCCCCAGCTGCTGTGCACAGCTGAAACAGAGCACAGGCAATGCACTGAGCACACAGCACTCCAGAGCCGTCTCCTTGCTCCTCGGCAGGACTAAATAGAGTTTTTTACTCTTTGTTTCCTATGCAGTTGGTCAGAGAGGCTTTTGAGCTTATCAGCAGCACGAAAAGTAACAAAGTACCAAACCTGCCCTAAACATGTGGGAAATGGAGCACATCAGCCCAAAGGGCAAACTCCAGCAAACAGACACAGCCCCGCTGTCCGTGCTGGCCTGCAGGTGCAACCACTGCTCCCAGCCTCACAGAGAAAGATGATTTTTTTCTCTAGCCATCCATGTTGTGGGCTCCCCAGACCTGGAAATGTCCAAGGCCAGGTTGGACAGGGCTGGGAGCAAGCTGGGATAGTGGAAGGTGTGGCATTAGATGGGCTTTTAGGTCCTTCCAATCCAAACCATCCCATGGTTGTGTCTGGGAGAAACACACCCAGGGTGGTTTTGAACTGGAAGACAAACACCCAGCATTCACAGGGTGATTGTACAGCCTAGGATTGTTTCTGCTATTGTTTGGCTTTCAACACTGCTCTAATCCCAGGATTAATCAACTCTCTGAGTTGAGGCTCTGCCAGCATGGTCATTATTCTGAGACATGTCAAAATCAGATTAGGAATAAGAAGGGAGTGGTGGTGGCGGTGGTGGTGGAATGTCACCAACCAGGAGGATCAGAGGAGTGAGGTGAAGGAGGAGGAAGGACTCAAGCTCAGTAGAAGCTGAGACACAAGGAACCTAATTAGTGAGAGGCTGGGAAAGCATCTGCTGCAGAAGCAGTTTCCTCTCTGCACCAACAAAAACTGCAACTCCAGTTCAGACAAGTCATGCTGGACTCCAGAACACTCTGATCATTTAGAGAACCTCCATTTCCCAGAGCATCCTGGCATTCAGGAGTGAAATAAATCTCAGTCATGAGCACAAAACAAAAAAAGCCCCAAACATTTCTACTCTTCAGCCATGTCAAATGTCTCATTTGCTGTGAGGAGGTGAATTTGAAATGTTGCTTTCCCAGCAGTTTTGTGTCCTGTTGTTTGATCTGTGTACAGCAAGTTCTTTGTTCTCTTCCACAGGGCTCCCAGAACTGGGCAGGCAGCCAGTTCCACTTGATTTCATGGGGAAAGTGGACACCAAAATCAGAGAGCAGAGCAGCATCTTGGAGAAGGTATCAAGGCAGGCAGATAAGAAGCCTCCAGGGAGACAGGAGGAAGAAAAACCTGCCAGAGAAACAGAGGCCCTGGGGGAGGGACAGAGAGCCTGCCAAGGACAGAGCCCTTGACCCCAACCACAGCTACAGGCTCCTCACACTGCAGGGAATGTGGCACCAGTCTGGTGCTTCTCCTCCAGGTAGCATGGGAACAAAGGGCTCACAACTGTGCAGCTGCAAACCCTGGGTAAGGGGTGCTTATTCTGAGTGCCCAGCTGCTGACAGCCTGGAATTTATCAGACAGGAGAATGAGCCCCATCAGTGGGAATTTTGAACACAAGCTATGCACTGTGAAGGTTCCCAAAGGAAGCCATTTAACAGACATGGAGCAGAGCCCCCCAGCCCCAGGCTCACCTCTGAGGCCCCTGCAGTGGCACAGGTGTGGCCCTGGGCCCCGGCACACTCCTTCACTGTCAGGGGGTCCACCAGCCACAGGGCCACCGTGGAGGGCCAGTTTCCCCCCAGGTTGGAGACGGTGTTGAGCAGGGTCATGTAGGTGCCCCCGATGAGCGGGTCGCTGACCTTGGCGTTGAAGGCCATGATGGCCACGTACATGCTGTACAGGGTGATCTGGGGACAGACAGACACACACAGACAGACAGGGCTGAAACCCCCAGCACAGCCCTGAGCTCAGCAGCACTGACTGGAAACGACCCCAGCAGCAGCAGCAGTTCCTCCTGCAGCCTGGCCCTGCGCTAACTCGGGGAGTGGCCTTGCTGCTTGCCTCCAGTCATGCTGCAACAGACCCGGCCTCACATGCACTGGCATGACTTGGGTTAGCAACCTGAAACACAATCAGCCAGCTAAAACAGCACCTAACACAACCCTTCTGCATCTGAAAATCACCTCTCAAGGCCCTGCATTCCAGTTCTGATGCACAGACCATGCTGTATCAGGTGCTTGTTTCCAAGTCTTTGGATCAGATCCATTATGATGTTCCTCCAACAAATGAGTTCTTTTCCTAGGACCAGGATCACCTAACTTTGTTTGCACAACCATCAGCATGCCTACCAAGCTCAGGCACAGTTCTGGGGTTTCTCCAGTTCCTCTGTGCTTTTGAACTTCTGGGTCTGGGGAAAAAGGAATCTGGGGAACTACACCAGTCACGGAGAACTCAAGTAGCTGCCAGATGATGTCCAATGGAGCACAGGGAATAGGGAGGAATACCACTGGCAAGAGTATTAGAAGTCAGTCCTGCCACACAGCACAGGTCAGGAGGGAGGGATTGCAGTGTGAGCCAGGACAAGAGAGGGAACAGCATTTCCCCTCCCCACACTGTGACTGTTACCTGGTGTAGAGCATAGCTCAGCACCACTGCAGCATAGTAGTAGACAGGAAATCCTCCTTCATGCTTTACTTTAGGAGCCCACCACACCAGGAAAGCGAATTCCAGGCCAAGCAGCAACCTGGAGGGATGAGAAAGATGATTTGTTATTCCAAGTAATCCTTCCCATGTGGTTCCCCAACACAAAGCAACCACTGAACAACTACAGAGACTACATTAAATTAGTTTAGATCCAAAGAGTTACACCTATTTCTATCTCAGAACTAGATATCAAATATTTGACAAGCAGTGACATTGCTAGTTAGGAGCAGGAGAGCACCGCTCTAATGGTGCTGTACATGCACATCCCATGCTTCCACACAGTGACACTGCATGAACCAGACAGTTCAACTCACTGTGACAATCCTGACACACTTCTCTGGACCTGGAAGTGAGAGAGTTACACACAAAACCCTACAGGTGATCTGAACACACAAACTGAGCACACTGTGTTCCACTAAAATGAGGCTTTACCTGTAAGGCATTGCTTTGTAGAAGGTGTTCAGGGGCTGGGGGCCCGCTGTGTATTTGCTGATAACCAGAGGCAAGATGATCTGCAGAGGAACCATTGGAACTGCCAGCAGAGCCAGGTGCTCTTTGGGGACTCCCTCCTCCACCAGTTTGAGTCCTGTTACAGCATCTGCTGCTGAAAACCCAATCTGCAATGTCAGGGAGACAAAATAAGCTGAGGAGAACAGGGAGTTTGGCTACAAATTCAATTTACTCCCTATCACGTAAATTGAGAAATGGGATACAGAACACACTGTCACTGAAGTCACTTCTGCCCCTGATTTGATTTCCAGATTAGTTCTGCATGTTCTACACTTGACCACTCTTACTGTCACCCCAGCCAAAACTATTCCAGGAACATTAAGCAGCACTGCCATTCACTCCTGTGCCTTCCCTGCTGGCATCCTCAGTGTCCAACCAGGAGCCATGGAAACCCAGCTTGGGCAGAGCTGGGGATTCTGAGCTAAAAACAAACATTTTCTGTCCTTTCAACTGCAGGCTACACAGCCTGTTTAAAAATGGACTTTACTTTAATGCCACACTGCCACCAAACTTCTCTTCAATGCTTGTGTCAAACACAAAAGCTCTCACAAACCTTTTCTGCTGCACAGCCCTGCTCAGCACAACGAGAGAACCCATTCTGCTTGAATTTCATGTGAAAATTCACAACTCTTGTGACAGCCAACAGCAAAACTTAGCTACATCCCAGGGACTCAGCAGCCTTCCAGACTCTGATATCAGCATTTAACAATTCTTACGTGTATTTACTTACTTTTGAAGTGAGGATCAAGAGACAGAAAGTAAGAACTGCTGGCATCTTGATTATTGAGAATAGCAGCCTGTATGTGTCAGTGATGCCTTTTGTTTCTTCCTTTGCTGGTATTAGCTCCTCGTTTTCCTTTTTCAAGAAGGCAACCAATGTAGTGGTAACTAAGAAGACAGCTCCCCAGAAAAACAGGAAATCTGGAGGGGAAAATAAAATAAAATAAAAATTTCTTAGTAGCAGCCATGATTGACAGTTGTAGAACGTAAACTTAATAACCAAAGTGGAATAAAAGCAAGCAGCAAAATCAAACCACAAGCACAGAGCTACATCCAGTGAGTGACACAGCTCTGCCCTCCTCTGCAAGGAGGTGATGCTGGAGCTGAGGCAGAGGAGCAGCAGCAAACCAGGTCACCTCCCTGCTGCTTGCTGGGTTATTACCACAGCGAGCATGCTGGAGAAGGAACAGAGGCAAAAATGAACGTGTTGAAGGATTACACACACAGCCACTACAGGCTGATAAAGGAGGAAAACCACATGTAATCGTTAGAAAGCAGGGAAGAACCTCCAGAGGCAGAACTCCTTCCCAGCTCCTCCCTTACCCTGCAGCCAGGGAAGCACTCTGTGCCTCAGCTCTACAGCCCCAACATCCATCTCCCACCTGCAGGAAACGGGCATTTAGGAGGGTGAAGATGGCCCCAGGAAAGTTTTCACAGACTTGTAAGGAGTCCTCAGATTTATCTGGCTGAAGTGGATCCTTGGCAGCATTCCAGTGCTCTGCTTTAAGCAGATCAGTATCTGCTAAATCATGGATGTGGGGCAGCAAAAAACCACCAGGAGAGTACTTTCTGACTGAGTGAATGGCCAGGTCAAGATCATCCTATCCTGTGCCTCTAGGACAGGGGCAGGAAAGAACTCAGCCTGTGCAGGGCTAGGACAGAAGCAGCATAAAGAACTCAGCCTGTGCAGGGCTAGGACAGACACAGCCTTTATTCTTCCTGGTCAGGAGCAGCCCCAGCAGCCTCCAGGAAACCCAGCAGGAGCAGCCAGGGTGGGTGAAAGTGCAGAGACAAAGGTTTGGTCAATCATTGCCCGCTGCTCCTGCACAGCAGGGAAGAAAACGTGCAAGGACTGCTCCAGGTGTGCCCCACCATTCCCAGGGTAACAGAAAAAAGGCTCCTCATGCCATTTGTGCTACTTTTCCCTTTCCTAAAACAAACATGACCTCACAAGCAATGCTGTCAGATTGCTCTCTCTTAAAAAACACAAGGTGCCCTGAGCAGACATTCTCAAGGAAAGAAGCATTTCCTGAGAGTCTCACAAATCACAGCTGCTGGCTACAAAGGATGTAGAGGAGTTCTCTAATAATAACCCTGAGCATTATCACTGCAGTGAGAGACAGTGCAAGGATGGGGATAGAAATAGCTCTGAGCATCATCACATGAGTGCTCCTGATCAGGCCAGCCCTGTCAGCTGCAGCACAGCACTGCAGGGGCTGCATCAGCAACAAAGCAAAGCAAGAAAAAAGAAAAAAACCCCACCATATATATATATATATAGTAGTTCAGACAAGAAAAACTGGGTTTTTTGACACTGTAGGCCATTTACACAAAAATAAGGTACATTTCCTTTCAAATGCAAGGAACCTCACTAACAGGCTACAAGCAGAAGAACTTTGAATGAGAGTTTACATAAGGGATTTCAAGGACAAACTTTCTGGTGCCACCACTGCTGCTTCCCCCAGCCCTATTTTGTTTCTGCAGCTACACTGCTAGCAACAAAACAAACCACTGAGATGGGGCAAGACAAGGTTTTGAACTAGATCAGGGATGGACCAGGCTGGAAAACAGCCTGAAGAAGGTACCCAGGTGGTGCAGGTACCCAGGATCCCAGGAGGAGGGGTGTTCCACAGTCCCTGGCACAGGTGAGTGGGGGAGGCCTTTAAGGGGCACCTCTGTCCTGTGTTCACTCTTTCCCTTTCCCTCTCTTTCCCTGGAATGGGCAAACCAGGCAGGAATCACAAACCCAGCCAGGGAGCTTCCCCTGCTCTTAAATAAACTGAAGCCACCTGAACAGCAAGTGCAAAATAAACCCCTGGACGTGCCAGGACAACCAGCCCACAGAAGGGTTTTTCTGTTTCCTTCTCTGGTACTTCAGCCTGACACAGCCCAGCACAGCCTGTGCTTTGGTGAGTTTGATGATGGGCTTACATTTGTCCATATTATTTCCTGAGGTTAATGAGAACAATGAATGTTGCTGCTGCTTCTCAACAACTCCAAGCTGACTCAGGATCACAGAATATCTTCAGCTAGGATGGACCCACAAGGATCATCCCAGCTCCTGGCCTGGCACAAGACATCCCTGGCAGTGCTGCCCAAAGGCTCCTGGGGCTCTGGCAGCCTCAAGGCTGTGCCCATTCCCTGAGGAGCCTGGGCAGAGCCAGCACCCTCTGGGGAAGAACCTTCCCTGCTACCCAAACTAACCCAGCTCCCTCGGGGTGCTGCCCTCTGGATCATGGAGTGGTGACTTGTTCTTTCCCTGGCACTGGGCTCAGCCTACAACAAAAGTGCTCAGAGATCTGAGCTGGCAGAGAACATTCACCTTTTCCAGCAGTGAAGTTTTCTGCTGCTTTACCTGCCCAAACCTGCTCATCACAAGCCCATTACAGCCAGGGCAAGGACAGTGAGCCCCTGTGCTCCTTGGTGAGCTGGTGACTCCTGCTGCTCTCAGCTGCTCCAGGGAAACACCAAACTGTGCCACTCACACCACTGAGAAACAGAAATTTCTTACAGTTTTACCACCTGAAAAACCATATCCTGCAACTACAGTGGCAGTTATTTGCTGTTCTTACTCCACCCACATCAATACTCCAGGGCAGGTTAAGGAGGTGGCATTGGTGCTGTTTGGGTTAGGGGATAATATCTTTTAAAAACAGCACTTTTGTAATAGCAACAAACCCATTTATACAAACAGCCCTGAGGGGAAAAAGCCCCAACCAACCAAAACCCTGGGCAGTGAGGGAAGTAGAGCCAAGCCAGGCTGTCTGAACAGCAGTGGCTGCAAGTTGCATCAGCAGCAAAGACGTCAGTGTGCACTGCAGTGAGAGGATGGACACGGCAGCCCAGGAGCTGCACAGCCCCAGGGAAAGCCAGGAACCAGCTGGGACACTTGCAGGGCCACTCTGTGCTCCCTGGCACAGGCCAGGCACAGGCTGGCAGCAGGCAGCACAGGGAAGGACTGGTTAGCGGGGTGAGAGCTGCAGAGACCAGGCAAGCACAGCAGTGTGGACGCTGCTGTCCTGGTTCATCCCTGAGGAAAGGCAGGACAGAAAGCAAAGCTCCCCTTCACACAATTCCAGCCTGTTCTGGCATCCCTGATCTGAGATGGCTCAGGCAAGGCAATCAGTGTGAGGGGAGCAGGGACTGAGAGCTTGGGAGCTGCTCTTCACTGCAGGGTCACCCTGAGGCTGCAGCCAGAATGGGGCCAGCATTTCCTGTCCTCACTCAGCCTTGCAACCAAACCAGCTGCACCTCAAGCATCTCCAGGGTAATGCCCCTAACATCAACCACCACACAGAACCTTTCTGAGAAAAATCCCAAACCCCAGCAAACAGAAACATTCCTCCACTGACAGACAGTTATGCTTGGATTACCACATTCCATTTAATTCACTAAAGAGAAAAAGCAAATTCCCCCCTAAAATAAGGCCTTCCTTCAGAAACTGGCTACATGCCCAACCCTGAACACTTTCACTTTTATTCTGTGAAAAATATCATATTGGAAGAATCTTTTTTTGTTTGTTTGATTCTTTCTTCTTCCCACATGGAGACTTTGGCTTGCTTTTCTTAAAGAGTAATCTAGTCCATGGCCATTAAACCAGGAGGAAAAAAAAAAAGAGTTCCTCCAAAGTGCTTAGGTCAGCCAAGATAATGACAAGGCAGGTTAAAGCCCAGCAAAATCTGAACTCCAGTGCATTTAGCAGAGGACTCTGCCAGCCTCCAAGCAGGCTGTGCTTTCCCACGGGGCAAGGGACACACCAAACCTGTTTGGTTCCCAGCATCAAACCACAGAGGGCTCCAGGCACAGGGAAGAAGCATCCTGAGGAAGATATAACCATTATCATTAGGAAAAAATCCTTCCCTGGCAGGGTGGGCAGGCCCTGGCACAGGGTGCCCAGAGCAGCTGTGGCTGCCCCTGCATCCCTGGCAGTGCCCAAGGCCAGGCTGGACACTGGGGCTGGGAGCACCTGGGGCAGTGGGAGGTGTCCCTGCCATGGGAATCCCTTTGGTCCCCTCCAAAGCAGCGCACTCTGGCTCTGTCCCAGCACACCGGGGCGCACACCCGGCCGTACCTGAGAGGGTGACGATGCCCCGCGGCTGCGGCTCGAAGCGCAGGTACTTGTTGCAGAAGGAGGCGGACTCCAGGGCCAGGAACAGCACGTTTCCCAGGAAGTAGCCGGCCGTCTGCCCCACGGAGTTGCAGGTGGAGGCGTAGCCCACGTTCTCCCGGGACAGCATGGTGAGCGCCCAGCCGTCCACCGCGATGTCCTGCGTGGCCGCCAGGAACTCGAAGAGGAAGAAGGTGACGGTGAGGGCCGCCACGTCGGGGCCGCGGCCGTGGCCGTCGCCCAGCAGCGCGTCCACCTGCGTGGACATGTAGATCATGAAGAGCCCCAGCACGTACTGCGTGGGCACCAGCCACGACTTGCGGCGGCCGAAGCCGCGCAGGTACACGGCGTCCACCAAGGGCGCCCACAGCAGCTTCAGGCTGAAGGGCCAGAACACGAAGCTGAAGAAGGCCTGGTCGGTGTAGCTGGCGCTCTTGCTCTGCAGGATGAGCGGCACGCTGCCCGCCAGCCCCAGCGGGATGCCCTGCAGCACGTACAGCACCAGCAGCAGCAGGATGCTGCCCAGCTCCGCGCGGTACCCCCGCGCCCGCCCCGGCCCCGGCGCCGGCAGCAGCGCCTCGGTGTCGCCGGGCAGCCCGTCGGGAGGCGGGTCGCCCGTCAGGTCCAGGCTGTGCTGGCGGGTGGCGGCGCGGCGCTGCCGGCCGCCCTCCTCGGCGGCGATGGCGGGCGCCATGTCCGGCACGGCCCGGCAGCGGCAGCGGCCCCGGCACGGGCGGGAACGGCCCGGAGCGGCCCCGGCGCCGCCGCCGCGCTGAGGGAACAGCCCCGCCCCGCGCGGGCCAGGCGTGGCTGCGTCCCATTGGTGCAATGGGAGTGACGTCATGCATAGCACCGCCCCCGAGCCTGATTGACGGGGCACGGGTAGCAGGAGCGGAACCGGGAACGGGAACCGGGATCGGGAGTCGCATGCGGATCGGGATCACTGGAGCCTCCATGCCCAGGAAAGGCTGAGGGAGCTGAGACTGTTCAGCCTCCAGAGGAACCCTTAGCCCTGACTGTGCCTGGCTGTCCCTGGGTGCAGGGAGGGTCAGAGCTCTGCTCTGCCCAGGCTCTGCTCCGGAGACCCAGCAATGGCACCGGGACTGAGCCCAGGGAGTTCCACCTCGACAGGAGGAAGATCTTTGCTGCGAGCACTGTAACAGAGCGTGTGGAGTCTCCTCACTGGGGATATTGCAGACCTGTCTGGACACAATCTGTGCCATGTGCTCTGAGATAACCCTGCCTCAATGCCAATGTAAATAGAACTGTAAAAGAATGACACATCCCAAAAAAAAAAAAAAAACAGACCAGAAATCCCGAGTTTGAACAAAACTTGTACATTTCTATCAAACTCGTGTCAGAACTGTTTGGAATCTTGACAGCAGAATCAGAATTCCTTAAACAGAATTCCTTCATTCACCCCTTCCTTCATTCCTTTTATGTACACTGATGCTCTGGCAAAGGCATCAAAACCGCCCCGAGACCGCCCCAGGAGGGTTCCACGGACGCAGTCACGTTCTCCGGTGTCCGCTGGGGGATTCACCCAGCAGGCACAGCAGGTTCAGTGTCCAAGGCCGGGATGGACCTGGTCGATGGAAGGTGTCCCTGCCCATGGCAGGGGTGGGACGGGATGGGCTTTAAGCTCCCAACGCAAAGCAGGCAGCGATCCCATGGTACCACAGGATGCTCACGCACAAACCCCACTCACTGCAGAGCTCTGGTTGTCTTTACCCTGATAACAGAGCAAAATGTGCTGTCACACCCCAAACCCCGCGGGGCGCGGGGCTCTCGGGCCGTGTCCCCGCCGTGTCCCCGGCCCGCCCCTGACCCCGCCGCCGCTCCTCCCCTTCCGCCGGAGCGGCCGTGCCGGGCGGCTCCTCCTCCCGCGGGCGGCATTAGCTCATCGGCCGCGGCTCCTCGCGGCCCTTTCTTCGCGCTGCCCGCCGCCCCCATGGCCCTGTGCAACGGGGACACCAAGGTCAGTGCTGCGGCCGCGGGGCGCGGGGCTGCGGCCCGGCCCGGCCCGGCCGGGCACATGGCGGGGCCCGCGGCCCGGGAGGGGAGCGGGACCGCCCGCGCTGCAGCCACAGCCGCGGCTGCTCGCGGAGCGCTAATTCATTAATTAACTGATTAACCCCCCGAGCGGGGCTGTTCTAACCCTAACCCCGCCCGGCCGTGTCCCCGCTCGCAGCGGGGCCGGGGGCTCGGTTCACCCAGCGGCACGGGCAGGGCTCCCCGCCCCAGCCCCGGCCCGGTTGCCCCTGCACCGCCCGTGTCCCGCCGCGGCCCCGGGGACGGGGCGGCCGCGTGTCCGTGTGGGCCGGGCAGAGCGGGGCACGGAGCGAGCCGTGCGCCGCGGGAACTTCTAGCGCTTTCTGATAATGCAACTTCCCACCGAGCTGCCTCCAGCCGCTGCTGTGGCGGGATAAAGGACTTGTTCTGGTTTCTTTATTGAGTTTGGGAAAATCCGTGTCTCGGGGGTTCGGGCGCTCGTTCTGGGAAACCGCTTGGTCCCTTGTAAGTTTCTGACACGCTTTCCCTTGGCCGTGTTCGCAACCTCCCCTCCTCCCTCCTTCTCGGCTCCATATCTCGTTTGCAAGAAGCTGTGCCTCTGGCGGGGTTTTGTGTGCTCGGTTCGTCCCTGTGTGAGTGTTCTGGCCCGCTTTTCCCCGGCCGTGGTCACGGGCTCCTTTCCTGCTCCTGGGGCTCCGGTTCTCCCTGGCCATGGGGTGTGCAGCTCCGGTTCTCCCTGGCCATGGGGTGTGCAGCTCCGGTTCTCCCTGGCCATGGGATGTGCAGCTCCGGTTCTCCCTGGCCATGGGATGTGCAGCTCCGGTTCTCCCTGGCCATGGGGTGTGCAGCTCCGGTTCTCCCTGGCCATGGGATGTGCAGCTCCGGTTCTCCCTGGCCATGGGGTGTGCAGCTCCGGTTCTCCTGGCCATGGGGTGTGCAGCTCTGGCTCGTCCTGCAGAGCAAGAGCAGATTGTGCAGGGCCTGGCTCCCTGCAGCCCATCGACACCTGCAGGTGACACCTGTCTGTTAAAGCTTCCCTGATAGAAAGATTTGGGGGCTCTTGTCCCTGTCCTGGGGATGGCCTGAGTTTGAAGGAGCTGCTTTCCTGTTATGCTGTGAAATACGAGTGAGTGTTCTTAAACCTGCTTAATTTCAATACCCAGGGAAACAGTTAAACTCTTCTAAAACCTGTGCTGGCCTGAAAGTGCAAGATCAAGGTCCTGGTTTTGGTTTGTTCTGAGTTACCAGGGTGGGTGACAGCTCAGGGCCGGGGGCTCGGGCAGAGGAGCTGCTGCTGCTTTCCAGTACTCCAGCATGGGACTGGTCTGTATGGAAATGTGGTTTATAAATTGCATTAATGACCAACCTGCAAGCATGTGGGTGTGTGAAAAGCTGAATTCTGCACAAGTGGGCTGCTAGGAGCTTGCACACTGAGTTTAAGGCACTAGGTAGGTATGTGAGGAACAGGATTTGTGGTGTCCATGGCTGGTAACCCAAACCTGATTCCAGTTGTACCTCAGCTCACTGGAGAACTCAGAATTATTTGGTGTTGGCGCAGAGGAGCAGCAGTGGTGGAAGATTTTGCCCTCCAGTGTTAGCATGGTGGAGCTGAGGTGCTGGCATGAGGCTGGCAGCACAGCTGGGGTGACACAGCTCAGGTGGCACCTTGGTGCCATGTCCCGGGTCCGTGGTGTTCAGGGCGACTTGTGAGTTGAGTTAGCTGAATAGAGACCTTCTTCTCTCAGCGTGCCCACGCTTTTAGCCCTGTTTTCAGTCCCACTCTGGGACAGCAGCGTGGTGCCTCTGCCCTGTGCCTGGACCACCTGGGACAGGTGTCAGAGCAGCTCCCACAGCCGCTCTCAAACCAGAGCGTTCTCCAGAATTTTGTGTGATAGACCAGAAGACGAGCTCTATTCCACCTGTACTGAGGGGAAAGGAGCTTTCATGGGAGGCTGCCAGCCCCAGCAGGAGGAGGTGCTGGCCCCATAAACCCTGTCTGTCCCTGCAGGAGCTGGGCTGTCTGGTGTCCTCTAAATCTGCTGGCACACCCTGGTGTGCAGGGCTCAGCTGCCGTGCTGGCTGCACAGGAACAGCATCTGTTCCTTTTGGGATTTCATCAAGTGACGTTTCCCGTGGTAAATTGGGGTTTAAAGCCCCTAGCCTTGGAACTGTGCCCTTCAATAAGTGAAGCCAGATCCTGTGATGACTTTTCTGCCCTTTTTCCTTTCTTCTTTTTGCCTGTGGTTTATGGTGGTGTGTGTTGGGCTCTCTTAGTCCTGAACCCCCTTACAGTTCTGCTTGTCTGGTGAGTTCAGAGGAGTCTGGGTTGCTGTCCTGCCTCTGCTGGGGTCTGAGGGAGGTGCAGGTTCAGGACACAGACCAAACCATGCTGCTTTAACAGTGCTCCTCAAGCTACTCCTGATGTAACTTCAGCCTCTGTTTTCACACTCCTGTCTCCCTCCCACCTGTTAACTCATGCCCCCATTAACCACACCTGCTTGCCCAAAGCATCTCGGGGTAGGGCACTGAAAACCAGATTTATTTATTTATTAGCTACAGATGTGGATGCTTGGCTGTCAGTCCAGCTGAGCTGACACCAACAGTACCTTCTGTTTAGTCTTTTTTGGTGAGGAGGCTGCAGAGCTCTGGCCCTAAATGACCCAACCTACTGCTCTGAAACACTTAAAGGCTTGAAATAAAAACCTAGCACTGCCAGGAATAGTGTTTTCTCCAAGATGGGCTCAGGAAAGCATAAGGATGCTGGTCTGTCTGGCAAGAGCTGCTAATTTAGAAATTGCCAGGTGAAAATGGCCAGAATCACTGTAACAGTGATTCCCTCCCTGCCCTGGAAGGGAGGAGAGCTCTGGTGACTCTGCCTCACTGGGGCTGAGGCGGCTGAAGTCTGCTCTCTTCCAGCATGTGCACTTTTTGTTGTGTAACCCAGGACTAAATGTCATTAAGAGCTCCCCATCAGGCAACTTGGCTGCCAGCTGAAGGGCAAAAATTAAATATCTGAGTTTAACCTGGATTTAGGCTTTTGAGGGATTTAGCACTATTTTTTCCCCCCACTTATTGACTTTAATTAAGATAAAACCTCTTGCAGCTGGTGTGAACTTTGGACATTTCCAGTGTGTTTGTTGGGAGGCTGTGTCCCAGCAGGGTGATGCTCTCCACAATCACCTGTGGCTGCTCTGGGCTGAGTTCCTGCCCCAGGTGGGCAAGGCTGAGCAGCAATGATGGGAACACAGGCGAGTCCTTGGTTGGAGGTTCTGCTGGTTTGGAGCAGGCAACAGAGCCACTCCAACCTTTCAAGTTTCAGTAAAACTTGAAATGGAGCTCCAAGGTGTTTGGAGGCAGCATTTGCCAAAGCAAAACCCTTCCCAGTTTGTCCTTCACCAAGCTGCATTGGCACGGACAGGGTAAGCTTTAAGTTAGGGGAAGAACACCTTGACAGAATTCAATTTTTTATGTTACAGATTTTTGGTGTTGGAGCGTGACTCTTCCTTGATTGATTCCTTGATTCTTCCTTGGAGTTGCTCTGATAAAGACACTTCCATGGAATAGCTGCTCTCCTCACAAGTTTCCTCAATGAGGAAACTCAGCTTTGTGTGTTTTAGCACTCTTTCAGGTTTGGCTGAAGTTGGGCAGGCAGTTCAGGCAGGAGGGGCTCAGAGGGAACCGCTGCTTTGTTCTGACGTGCAGTCTGCTCAAATGCTGCACACAAAATGTGTGGGTTTTCTTTTTTTTTTAATCGTTTAGCAGGGACATTTGTTCTCAATTTCCCCTTTTTATTCTCTCCAGGAGGTTATGTCAAGTGAAGTTCAGCATACGAGCCAGCATGACGGGGGAAAACATTTTTTGTTTGGTTTTGTGCTGTTTTGCCTGAGAAAAAGGCTGATGCTCTCAGTTCTCATGGGCTGTGCTGGGGTTTGTGTGGAACTGGAAAATGGAAAGAGATGGAGAGGCTGCAGATGGTGATCAGGGCATATGAGCTCCTGCTTGTGGAAAGCTCTGCCTTCATTAGATCATTAGCATTTTTCTTCCCTAATTTGTGCCCTGTTTGGTTTGGGGAATGTCGTGTCTGTGTGTCTGCTTGGGGTGCATGTTCTGTGCTGGTGTCCAGCACCTTTATCTCGCAAGTGCCTCAACTGCTCCTTATAACCTTTAAGATTTTTTTGTTTTGTTTTTTTGCATTTTGAAGTTTTTTGGCTGGTCTTTGTCATTTTTATCATAAATTAGCATAGCTAATTAGCAAAGTCTTGCACATGTTAGTTGTTAAAGAGATCTGGCTTAGTCAGTGGGCTGTCAGTGTAAAGCCAGAGAAGGTTTAGGCTGGATATCAAGAAACATTTCCTGACAAAAACGTTTGTAAAGCATTTGAGGGACTGCCCAGGGTAGTGATGGGGCCACCACCCCTGAGAGGATCTGAAAATGTGTGCAAGCACCACTTGAGGGCACGGTTCAGTGGTGACCAGGGTGATGGAGCTGGGTGGACAGCTGGACTCTGGCCACTCACAGGGGCCTTTGCCAGCCCTTGGTGACCCTGTTGGGATTGCTGGGCGGGTGTGGGTGACTTGGTGGGACATGGGTACTGGTGACCCCATGGGATTGCTGGGTGGGTGTGGGTGATTCTGTAGGATTGCTGTCATGGGTGTCAGTGGTTCCATGGGATTGCTGAGTGGGTGTGGGTGACCCCATGGGATTTCTGACCTGGGTATTGGTGATCCTGTGGGATTGCTGGTGTGCGTGGCCCTGTGGGATTTCTGACATGGGTGTCAGTGGTTCCGTGGGATTTCTGACATGGGTGTCAGTGATTCCATAGGATTGCTGTCATGGGTGTCAGTGGTTCCATGGGATTTCTGACCTGGGTGTTGGTGATTCTGTGGGATTGCTGAGGGGTGTGGGTGACTTGGTGGGACATGGGTACTGGTGACCCCATGGGATTGCTGAGTGGGTGTGGGTGATTCTGGGGGATTGCTGAGTGGACACTGGCGGTTCCATGGGATTTCTGAGTGGGTGTCAGCGGTTCCATGGGGTTTCTGAGTGGGTGTCAGCGGTTCCATGGGATTTCTGAGTGGGTGTCAGCGGTTCCATGGGGTTTCTGACGTGGGTGTCAGCGGTTCCATGGGGTTTCTGACATGGGTGTCAGTGGTCCCATGGGATTTCTGACATGGGTGTCAGTGGTTCCATGGGATTTCTGATGTGGGTGTCAGTGGTTCCATGGGGTTTCTGACGTGGGTGTCAGTAGTCCATGGGATTTCTGACATGAGTGTCAGTGATTCCATGGGATTTCTGATGTGGGTGTCAGTGGTTCCATGGGGTTTCTGACATGGGTGTCAGTAGTCCATGGGATTTCTGAGTGGGTGTCAGCGGTTCCATGGGATTTCTGATGTGGGTGTCAGTGGTTCCATGGGGTTTCTGACGTGGGTGTCAGTAGTCCATGGGATTTCTGACATGAGTGTCAGTGATTCCATGGGATTTCTGATGTGGGTGTCAGCGGTTCCACGGGGTTTCTGCCGCGGCTGTGGGTGACCCCATGGGATTGCTGAGTGGGTGCCGTTGGCAGCCCGAGAACGCCGGGGCAGAGCTCAAGGATGGGCAGCACCACTACGAGGGCGCCGTGGTGATCCTGGACGCGGGCGCGCAGTACGGCAAGGTCATCGACCGCCGCGTGCGCGAGCTCTTCGTGCAGTCCGAGATCTTCCCGCTGGAGACGCCGGCCTTCGCCATCCGCGAGCAGGGCTTCAGGTACTGCCCTTCCCTGCCATTCCCTGCTCCATCCTCACCTCCTGCCCCTTCCCTGCTCTCCATTCCCTGCTCACCTCCTGCCCCTTCCCTGCCCTCCGTTCCCTGCTCACCTCCTGCCCCTTCCCTGCTCTCCGTTCCCTGCTCTCCATTCCCTGCTCACCTCCTGCCCCTTCCCTGCCCTCCGTTCCACGCTCACCACCTGAGCAGTAGCTCTAATGTTGCAATAAAGCACACGGGACACAATTTTTTCACATAGGGAAAGCCAATTCTTTATTCACATAACTCATTTTATGTAGCTTTCACAGACCTTGTGTCCAGCTCCAGGTGGCTGGTAGTTTTCTTGACCAATTCATTGGTTCAAAGGTGTTTTTATGGGTATATGCTAAGATGCTCTCTTCACCTAGGTGTTTACATTTTTCTAAGATTCTCTCTTCACCAAGATGTTTACATTTTTCATTGTGGATTTTTATGGGACAGATCTTCTGTTATTACAGGTGCAACGTATTTTTCTTACTAGAATAGCTTGTTGTGCTAACTGCTTCTGTGCATGGAGTTATTTGGAGCAGGAGCACCAGCAGCCACAGAGGGGAGTTCAGGCTCTTCATGGCAGTCCAGGGTCAGGAGATGCATTGTGTCTCCAGGCTGACCAGGAGTGCCTGTGCAGGAGCTGCAGGGAGCAGCTTTCAGGGTGGTTTCAGGATGGTAAAACTGCGCCCACATCAGCTGTGCTGGCTCCAGAGCTGGCCTGGAGATGCCAGCGGGCAGGGGAACAAATGCTGCCCCTTCCAGCTCCCATCCCCGTGGGCTGAAGGGGCTGCAGGTGGCCTTGGTGCCAGGCTGGTCCTGCAGGGCTGATCCTGTTGGTGGCACAGGGAGGAGTGGGCAGCACAGCTCCTGCTCCTGCTGCTCAGAGCCAGAACAGCTCAGCTCTGTTAATCCCATTTGTGCACGTCCTGTCTGGTTTGGTTTTGCACTCCTGGCTCAGAACAAGTTTGATGTTCTCTGTGAAACAAACAGTTCTGAGTCCAAGGTCTGGTACAGCCCTGCTCCATCCCAGCACGAGGCCAGAAGTGTTGCCCAACTGGTGCTTCTGCAGTTCATGGTCCTGGAAATCACTGTGGTTTGCAAAAACTTTCTCTTCCCCTTTGAGATAACTTAATTTTCTGTTCTAGGGTAAAGTAGTAACTCCAAACCCTACATGATCACATG
Organism: Zonotrichia leucophrys gambelii; assembly: GCF_028769735.1. Classification (NCBI taxonomy): domain Eukaryota; kingdom Metazoa; phylum Chordata; class Aves; order Passeriformes; family Passerellidae; genus Zonotrichia; species Zonotrichia leucophrys. Next base: position 24,604,100 of record NC_088179.1, on the reverse strand, counting down.
TATTGTGCTTGTAATTCTCAGCTTGCTGCTAATGCCATTTCTGCATAACCAGAGTGGATGAAGGGACTTTTTTCCAGCAGATTTAGGAGTTAGGGAGTGCATTTTTTGACTGCAGGTCTCCTCCAGATGTCACAGACTTCATAAATTATGTGTATATATATACATATATAAAAATATATATCTTGGTGCTAATACTCTGCATTTGTCCCAGCCATCCTGCTTCTCTCATTGCTACTGGTTAGCTATGAGAAATTTAAAATACAGGCACTTTTTATGATGATTTATATTTGACTTTGTTTAAACTGGGGAAATCATTCCCTGAAAACCTGCTGGGTCTGACAGCAAAAATCTAGTTACATGTAATGAATGATATCTGTGTTAAAATTAAGTCTGTTAGAAAGCATCAGTTCTAAGAGTGGTGTGAGACAGTGCCAGTGCTTACAGTAAATAGATTTCAAGGTAACCAGTGTGTTTGGATTAATGATTTCTTCCTGTTCTGTCTGCAGAGCCATCATCATATCTGGAGGACCAAACTCTGTGTATGCAGAAGATGCACCGTGGTTCGACCCAGCCATATTCACAATAGGAAAACCAGTGCTTGGCATCTGCTATGGCATGCAGGTGCTCTTGGGGACAGCACAGGGTCCTTGGGGCTGGGACACACCTCCAGGAGCCCGTGCAGCCATTGGATGTGCCTGTGCACAGCCTCCTTCAGGCTCATTTCTGCGTGGGCTGCAGGGGCAGTGCTGGGGGAGCCACTGCAGCACCCACGGATGGGCTGAGCTTGCTGCGTGCTCCTCTCCTGGCTCTGCCTCACCTTGTACCTGCCTAAACTGAAGGAGGGCAGGTCTGGGTTAGAGATTAGGGAGAAGCTCTTCCCTGGCAGGGTGGGCAGCCCTGGCACAGGGATCCCCTGGATCCCTGGCAGTGCCCAGGCCAGGCTGGACAGGGCTGGGATCCACCTGGGACCATGGAGGGTGTCCCTGCCCATGGCAGGGTGGAATGAGATGGGATTTAAGGTCCTTCCAACCCAAACCAGTTTGGGATCAGTTGCATAAATGGTTTTGCTTTGCTGCAGAGCTGTGAATTGAGCTCCACACTCCTGGTTTTGTCAGGGTAAATATAACCTGTCAGTCACTCATTGATTCTGCCCAGCTGCTGCTGAGAAAGGCACCTCTCTTGGAAACAAGTGGAGCAGTGTCTCAGGCATGGGCTGTTCCTAGCAGAGTTCTTCAGAGTGCTTAACACTCCTTCATGAAAAAAGAAATAACCCTTACTTCCCTTTGGAGCCTCTGGTGGTCCTGCAGGGATCTGGTAGATCCCAGCTGGGCAAAACTTCCAGGGAGACCAGGGCTGCTTTAGGTGCATGACTTCTGCCCCTGCATCTTGGCTTCTCCAGGGTCAGTCCCAGAATAAAACTAAGGGAACAAATTCAGGTTTTTGGTGTGGTCTCAGGTACTCAGCTGGTTTGCAGAGCAGCCATTTCTGAGGGAAGGGGCTACACACTATGGAATATACATAATTTTGCAAATCTGTTCTGCTCCCTTTGTGTGGCAGTGGGGAACGAGCCCAGTACAGAGCCAGGGTTAACTCTGAAGGGAATCCTTGTAGCTTTGGGATGTGGTGACATGTTTGGAGGTGAGGGCTGGGGCAGGTGGGGAGGTGCTTTCTGATGGCTCCCTTTGCTCTCAGATGGTGAACAAGGTGTTTGGAGGTGAGGGTGGGGTGTTTTCTCATGGATCCCTTTGCTCTCAGATGATGAACAAGGTGTTTGGAGGCACGGTGCACAAGAAGAGCGTTCGGGAGGACGGAGTGTTCAGCATCACCCTGGACAACACCTGCTCACTCTTCAGGTGCACACACATTTCCACTTATCAAAGCACTGTCAGCCTGGGAAGGGCTGTCTGCATGAGAGGAAGGTTTTTGTTTTTTTTTTTAAACAGTGCAATTAGCTGATAATTTCTAATAAAACTTCTACAAGTGTGGTCACAAACAAGCAGGTTACTGACTGAAACAAATACTTAGGGATGACTTTCCAATTGGCTCTAAAAAAGCAGGTGTATTTGCTGGGAATATTGTATAAACTCCTTATTTCAGAGCCTTCACTGAGACACTGTAAGTGCACCATGATCTGACAATATTTGAGTTAAGCTCTTGTCTCCTGCTGTGCACTGCTCTTGTATTTGTGGGTGCCCATCCATTTTTGGAAAGGGCACAGAAAATCCAAACCCATTCCTCTTCTACCTTCCTTTAAAACTGCTTTGTGATGTTTTATAAACCAGAATTAGATTTCTTGATAATTTTGTGGATGGCCTTCAAGTTCCTTGTGAAAAGTCTGACAGTTTACTCCTTCCTGGTGTTCCAGTTTTATTATCTTCCTTCTGTAGGGCCCCTGCAGAGCTGTCTGATGTGCCTGGATTGCCCTGAAAACACCTAGTTTTGAACAAGAGAAGTTCACTTTGTTGAAATAAAAAGCAAGACTCCCATTATCCTGACTGTGTCCAGGTGGCTCCCCTTGTCCCAGAGGGGACCTCAGTCCTGGGGTGTGTGTAAGGAGAAACCCACAAACCCTTCAGAATCAGGATCAGTTCCCTCCTGCAGGAGGGGTGTGTTGGACAGAGACTTGGGCAGCTTCCCAGGAGGCATCTCAGAGCTGCAGATGGCTGTTCCTGGGAGGAAATCCTGCAGACATTTCAGATGTCCTGCTCCGTCTGTGGAGATGTGCTTTTGTTGGAATCCCTCAGGGCATCTCTCGTAAAGGCACAGAGTTAGGGCTTTGTTCTTCCTTGAATTGATTCTGGTTTTTAATCCTGGTTTAGAGGCCTTCAGAAGGAAGAGCTTGTGCTCCTCACTCATGGAGATAGCGTGGATAAAGTGGCTGATGGATTCAAAGTGGTGGCACAGTCTGGGAACATCATAGCAGGTATTTATTTTATCCTGAATTTGTCTTCTGATAGTGTTTGGTAAAGAATTATGGCAGACAGGCGTTAGAACTAAATGGGAACAGAGTAATAGCCCTTGTTATTTGATTGCCAAATAAATGGATTGATTTTAACAATTTCTGGAGTGTGATTGTATGTCAAGCTGCCATGATTATAAAGAAATAGACTTTAAAAGGAATGGTCCTGATTTAAATGTGGTTAAAGTTAACATTATTTATACAGTTTATATTGTTTTAAAGCATGCATGTGTTGATTGTCTTAGAAATAAAATCTCCTGTGCCCTTAAGGCAGGGGAGAGGGGACCTGCACTGTGGTGTGCAGTGCCAGTGGGGTTTGGGCTGTGCACTGTCACAGTACAGGTCAGGCACTGTTTAATTATTAAAGCTTTATTAACTTGTTACTGTTTTTAATATTGCATGAATGTTCAACTGAGCAGGAGTAATGTAGGTACTGAGAGCAGAGCTTTAACATCACACTGAGATTGTCACAGGAGATTGTGGGACATTAGAATTTGGGGTTTGAAAGCTGCTGGAGTTGCCAATCCCAAAGAGCCACTTTGGGTCTCCTGCTTGACTTGGCTATTCAGTTCCAGCTCAGTTACTTTTGTTTTGTCATGTGTGCCAGGCATAGCAAACGAGTCTAAAAAGCTGTATGGAGCACAGTTCCACCCCGAGGTGAGCCTCACTGTGAACGGGAAGATGATCCTGAAGAATTTCCTCTACGACATCGCGGGCTGCAGCGGCACCTTCACCGTGCAGAACAGGGAGCTCCAGTGCATCCAGGACATCAAGGACAAAGTGGGCTCCTCGAAGGTCCTGGTGAGTGGGGGCACAGCTGGGGGCTGGTTTGCACTGGCTGGGGTTGGTGTGGGGAGTTGTGGTGGTTTGGGTGCTGCATGCCCGGGTTCTGGGGGAGTCGCGCTGTGACCGTGTTCTCAGGGGTGTGAGGATGAGGGGAGAGATGAGGATCTGACTCCATGTTTCAGAAGGCTGATTTATTATTTTACTGTATATATTACATTAAAACTATACTAAAAGAATAGAAGAAAGGATTTCATCAGAAGGCTGGCTAAGAATAGAAAAGAAAGACTGATAACGAAGGCTTGTGTCTCAGACAGAGTCCGGACAGCTGGACAGTGATTGGTCATTAATTAGAAACAACCACATGAGACCAATCCCAGATGCACCTGTTGCATTCCACAGCAGCAGATAACCATTGCTTACATTTTGTTCCTGAGGCCTCTCAGCTTCTCAGGAGGAAAAATCCTAAGGAGAGGATTTTTCATAAAAGATGTCTGTGACATGGCGCGGCTGGGGCAGTGTGTTCACTGCAGGTGGGTGCTGTGCTGACCCCCTGCCCCCAGGCCGGCTGTGGCAGGGTGTGCCAGGCTGTGTGTGTCCCTCAGGTGCTGCTCAGCGGCGGCGTGGACTCCACGGTGTGCACGGCGCTGCTGAACCGCGCGCTGAACCGCGAGCAGGTCATCGCCGTGCACATCGACAACGGCTTCATGCGCAAGAGGGAGAGCCAGGCCGTGGAGGAGGCCCTCAGGAAGCTGGGCATCCACGTCAAAGGTACCTCCTCCTGCTCCCTGCTCCTTCCCACACTGCCACTTGTGCTGGTTTCCCCAGAACCTGCCCCTAGGGTTGGGTTTGTTGCCAGACTCTGGTACCGAGGCGAGGTTGGTGATGTGGAGCCACCTGAACCTGAGCACAGAATTTAAACCTGGAGTGTTAGGCCTGGTTTCCTTGATGGGAGCACACAGTGAGCTGCCCCACCTCATTAGATGTTGGTGTGTGTGCAGGTGGGGCACAGCAGAGCAGTGGATTTGTGCCTTGGTCATTTCTCTGATCCTGTTTAGCTGCTGCAGAGCTCACTGCATTTCCATTTTCTCCAGTATCCTGATTAACACTTTGGGCTTCCTTATCCTTATCCTTTCCTTATCCTGAGTCTGTCTCTTTGTCAGCTGTGAGCTCATTTGGGTGACTGAATGCTACCATAGGCAAAATGACTCTCAAAGCATTTTTTCTTGCTTTGAAAGAGGTGCATTTTAATGGATTTGGAGTGACTTTTTGAGAACAAGGTCTCTTGATCAAAGGCTGCACTTAATGGTCTGGGAGGTCTTTTCCAGCCTTTTTGATTCTGTGAAGGAGTTCCTGAGAGAGCAGACGGTGCCCTGATGTGGCTGATGAGAAGGCTCAGAGGTACCTCAGGTGTGAGGAGGTCAGAGAAGACCAAGTTTGTGCTGCCTGGTGAACTCCTGAGCCACAGCTGCCTCTCCTGGGGCTCTCTGCCTTGCCCAGGGGCTCTGCTGTGTCGTGGCACTGTGCAGTGCTTCCCACTGGCACAGTGCAGCCTGGGCTGCAGTGTCCTCAGCTGCATTCTAAACACATTTTTCTACATTTATCTTTATTTTTTTTTTTAGTGGAAAATCCATGTCTTATTCTTGCAGTCTGTGGAGCAATAAACCTGGGCTCTGGCAGGCAGCCAGAGGAGCAAATTGAGGGAATCCCTTTGCTGCAAGTGCTCCTTGTGTAGGTCAGGGAGTTCAGTGCTGGTGAAGGATGCCAGAGAGCCTCCCAGCTGATCTCTGGGTCGGGAGCCTCTCTGAATTAAGTGGCATAATGTAGCATGAGTGAATAGTGCATCATTTAATTTGGGTTGCAGAAAGGCCTTGGGGAAACACTGTCTGTAAACTGTTTAAAGCAAGTAAATTATAATCTGAGAGGGAAGCAAGAACTGGACTTGAATGTGGCTGCTTGATCTCACAATATGGAAAAAGTAATAGGTTAATAAGAGAAATAAAAGGCTCTTGTTAAAATTAATTTTTGAGGTATTGAGCAGCCCTCTTCAATGCAGTTAATAGTCAAAGGAAATTGTTTTTATTTTTTGGGTTTTTTTTTTTTTTAAGCAATAAAGTGAAGCTTCTATTTTGTAACCTGCACAAAAATCTTCATTGATTTTGTAAAAACCCCAAAAACTCCCTGTGGTTTCCTGCAGTGGTGAATGCAGCCCATTCATTCTATAATGGCACAACGACTCTGCCCATCTCAGATGAGGACAGAACTCCACGTAAAAGAATTAGCAAGACCTTAAATATGACTACGAGTCCCGAAGAAAAGAGAAAAATTATCGGTGACACCTTTGTTAAGGTAATGTTTACTTGTTGTTGGGTTGAAGTTCTAAATACTGTGATTCCTGGGTGCATCTTTCAGTGTTTAATCAGTGCTGGTGGTGTTTAATTAGTGGGTGCTTGTGTGAGCTGTGGATGACCCTAGAAGAAAGACAGGGAGAATATTTAACCAGGCACTGATGTTCCTGTGCTCTGGGGGTGTTTTCTCCATTTTCTGCTCAACACAAGATGGGGTTACAGGAGTGTTTCAGCAGTGGGACAGTGACATCATGAGTTTGCTGGTTGGTTGTGCTTTTCCAGCTCCCTGCTGTAAAATTCATTCATTCTTGAGACCTTTGAGAGCCCCAAAAGTGCCGGAACTCTGTCTCTTTGTGCCCCTGCTGCAGATTGCCAACGAGGTCATCGGGGAGATGAACCTGAAACCCGAGGAGGTGTTCCTTGCTCAGGGCACCCTGAGGCCTGACCTCATCGAGAGCGCTTCCCTGGTGGCCAGCGACAAGGCTGAGGTGATCAAAACCCACCACAACGACACCGAGCTGATCCGCAAGCTGCGCGAGGAGGTGAGCCCGGGCTGCTGCTGCCAGTGCCACGGCCAGCACCAAAACAGGGACTGTGCTGCTGCTGGCACTGCCATGGCCAGCACCAAACCAGGGACTGCTGCTGGCACTGCCATGGCCAGCACCAAAACAGGGACTGCTGCTGCCACTGCCATGGCCAGCACCAAAACAGGGGCTGCTGCTGCCACTGCCATGGCCAGCACCAAAACAGGGACTGCTGCTGCCACTGCCATGGCCAGCACCAAAACAGGGACTGTGCTGGCACTGCCATGGCCAGCACCAAAACAGCAACTCTGCACCCAGCACCAAACCAGGGACTGCTGCTGGCACTGCCATGGCCAGCACCAAAACAGGGACTGTGCTGGCACTGCCACACAGCCAGCACCAAACCAGGGACTGTGCTGGCACTGCCACACAGCCAGCACCAAACCAGGGACTGCTGCTGGCACTGCCATGGCCAGCACCAAAACAGGGACTGCTGCTGGCACTGCCATGGCCAGCACCAAAACAGCAACTCTGCACCCAGCAGCAAACCAGGGACTGCTGCTGGCACTGCCATGGCCAGCACCAAACCAGGGACTGTGCTGGCACTGCCATGGCCAGCACCAAAACAGGGGCTGTGCTGGCACTGCCATGGCCAGCACCAAAACAGGGACTGCTGCTGGCACTGCCACACAGCCAGCACCAAAACAGGGACTGCTGCTGGCACTGCCATGGCCAGCACCAAAACAGGGACTGTGCTGGCACTGCCTAAAGCAGGGACTGCTGCTGGCACTGCCATGGCCAGCAGCAAAACAGGGACTGCTGCTGGCACTGCCATGGCCAGCACCAAAACAGGGACTGTGCTGGCACTGCCACACAGCCAGCACTAAAACAGGGACTGTGCTGGCACTGCCACGGCCAGCACCAAAACAGCAACTCTGCACCCAGCACCAAAACAGGGGCTGCTGCTGGCACTGCCACACAGCCAGCACCAAAACAGGGACTGTGCTGCTGCCTCTGCACAGCCAGCACCAAACCAGGGACTGCTGCTGGCACTGCCATGGCCAGCACCAAACCAGGAGCTCTGGTGCTGCTGGCACTGCCTCTGCCACCGTGTGTGGCACACCTCTGCTGGGTGAGTGGCAGTGCCAGCACCAAAACCAGGGACTGTGCTGGCACTGCCACACACCCAGCACCCAAAGCAGGGGCTGCTGCTGCCTCTGCCACAGCCAGCACCAAACCAGCAACTCTGCTGCTGCCACTGCCACTGATGGCTCTGACAAGGCCCCTGAGAGTCCATTGTCATTTGCAGTTCATTGCATTGCTTCTGTTTATCAGATAAACGAACTGAGGGTCTGTTCATGTGCCGTCCTAAAAGCCCTTTAAACCCCTTTCTGTGCACAGCTCTTTAGTGTTAGCATGTCAAGCAAAGCTGGGAGGCTGCCTGGTTTGGTTTTCTGGCACTGGAATGGTGAGTTCTCTAACTGTGTTATACTCAGAAGCAGCCCAGCAGAGAGGCCTCACCCAGCAATCTGATGGAAGGTGCTCAGTTACCAACTCCCCACAGGAGACAACTAATAATCCCATTTTTAGTATTGATCCCTGCACAAAGTGTGTTCCAGGCTGTGGGACAAGAAAGGTCTGAATTCCTGCAGGCAGAGCCAGCTTGGCCTTACAGCTCTGTCTGCTCTGCTGGAGCCACGGATTCTGGCACAACCTGGGGCTGCCTGGGCTCACCCTCTGTGCTCAGCTGTTCCACAAAGCCCACATTCACTTGGGATTTCTTTCCAGTGTTTGTGGAATCGTTGGCACTGGTGCTGTGAGCTCAGGCCGGTTTAGGTGCCAGAACCTGAACATTTGAGGCTTTTTGTTTGGATATGTGAGCTGGAGTGTAAATTGCTTTTTTTTCTTTTTTAGGGTAAAGTAATAGAGCCACTGAAGGACTTCCACAAAGATGAGGTGCGAGTGCTGGGCAGAGAGCTTGGTCTGCCTGAGGAGCTGGTGTCCAGGCATCCCTTCCCAGGTATGGGGCTGGGGGGTCACAGCAGGGCTCTTCAGCACATCAGAGTCACTGCAGTGTAAAACTGATCTTCAAACACAGAAAAAATGGATTTAGGCTTTCACTTAAGCACGGTATTTCAGGAAAGATGACTTGAGAGCAGCTTGATAAATATACATCATGTTTTATGATTGAGCTTTGGTGGGAGAAGCCAAAGGAGGAGTTCTCAGTAAGTGCAGTGAGCTCTGCCTGAGCTGCCACCTGGATCTGAGCTGGAATAATGGCCTGATCTGCCTTTCCAAGGGGCATTTGCTGTCTTGAAAGTAAATACTCAACATTTCCAACACTAGAAAACAGCAAAGTTGGCAACTGTGGGTTGGTTTCTTTCTGTCCTTGAGGATATTTAGACAGCTGAAGCTTAGACAGAATGGCAGAATGCACAGAACTCAGTGACTGACTCACTGTTCCATCCTTCCAGCTGAAAACAGCTTCTGTTATTTGGTATAATATCTCTTCAATGTTGCTTTGCAGGTCCTGGCTTAGCAATCAGAGTGATCTGTGCTGAGGAACCTTACGTGTGCAAAGACTTCCCAGAGACAAACAACATCTTGAAAATAGTGGCAGATTTTTCTGCCAGTGTGAAGAAGGTAAGGAAATCCTAAATTTTAATTTTGAGTGATGGTTCTGAAGTGATCTGCAGGGAGGTTTAGTCTGCTAAAAGGTTAAAAGGACTGGTCTGTGCTCCTTGAGGAATGCTGCCTCCAAATACAGCTCCATTGAAGCTGTTCAGTGGAATTTTTAGTGCTGTGACTGCTGCAAGTGTTTTGAACCATTCCTGGAAAACAGAACTTTATTTACCTTTCAAATAATAAACAAATGCTGTTGCAGTTAAACTTTGTGCAGATGAGATCATGCAGTGACAGGAGAAGCTCTTCCCTCCCTGGAGGAGTTGTGACATTCTGGGTTTGCACACCCCAAAATCCCTGGGTGTGTAAATGCAAGTGCAGGAGCCAGGAGCTGGCCCTGATGCAAAACCAGGAATTTCCAGTGGCTGATGTGTGATTTCCACATTTCCTACCTGTGCTGACCTTTGTGGTGGCTGTCAGGCATTATTGGGGTCTGCTCTGAGGTGTGAGTTCAAAACAACCTCCAGAGCCTTTCTGGTAAATCCTGAAGGGCAGGATTTCCATCTGCCTTTCCTTCAAAAGCTGTGGAATTGTGGTGCCATCAAACTGGGAAGTGCAGCTTTGTGAGGGAGAAATGAGCACAGGAAAAGAGCTTTCCCTATGGCCTTGGAGAGCTTCAGCTTCAAACTCAGTGTAATCACAGAGAAGTGCTTCAGCTGATGTTTAATTGTCAGATGAGAGGTGTGCTTTAAATAGCTCCAAGGGGTAAATGTAGACTAAGCAAACAGTTATTTAAATTACAGTTTTATTTGTGCCGTGCAGGTTGTGTTTGAGGGGCTGGGAGCTGTGTTTAATTTATTGTATTTAAGTTTTGCTTCCATCCTTGGCAGCCCCACACGCTGCTGCAGAGGGTGAAGGCGTGCACGAGTGAGGAGGACCAGGAGAAGCTGATGCAGATCACCAGCCTACATTCACTGAATGCCTTCTTGCTGCCCATCAAAACTGTGGGAGTGCAGGTACAGGGCTGCTCCAGGTGTGCAGGGAGCTGGGCAGGCCTGGGGAGCCCCTGTGCAGCTGCAGGGCTGGGAATGCAGGGAAAGCTGTGCCAGCCTGTCCTGGTGGCTGCAGGGCTGGGAATGCAGCCTGGGAATGCAGGGAAAGCTGTGCCAGCCTGTCCTGGTGAGTGCAGGGCTGCAGGGGCTGTGCCAGCCTGTCCTGGTGAGTGCAGGGCTGGGAATGCAGCCTGGGAATGCAGGGAAAGCTGTGCCAGCCTGTCCTGGTGGCTGCAGGGGCTGTGCCAGCCTGTCCTGGGCATTCAGCGTGTGCTCAGTGTTGTCCCCAGCTGTGCTGCTGTCACCTGCATGAACAGGAGGGCTGTGGGTGGCTGTGGCAGCAGGGCTGGCACTCAGAGTGGCTGTCTGTCTGTCTGTCTGTCCCCAGGGTGACTGTCGCTCCTACAGCTACGTCTGTGGCATCTCCAGCAAGGATGCCCCACACTGGGAGTCCCTGATGTTCCTTGCCAGGCTCATCCCACGCATGTGCCACAACATCAACAGGTGGGTACTGATCTGTCTTTATTTTTAATTGTCTAATTCATATGTGGAACTTCACCAAGTGCAGACATTTCTCTGTCTAATCTGGGGTGTGATATTTTTATATGTTGGACAGGTGTCTCATACAGAGGTCACAAATGCACAATAAATCAAAATATGGATTTATTTCCAGCTTGAAAGGAAGTTGCTGGCCTATATCCTTGGATTAGGCAGCCCCACTATAATTTATGCAAATCCCTTCTGCAGGGCTCCGGGCTGGGGCTGAGCTGTGATGTGCTGCACTTTGCTTTGCCTTTGTGTCAGGAGGGGATTGGTGAGGGGCTGTCAGCCCTGATGCACAGGGAGGCTCCAAAGCTGGCCAGTTTGATCTCAGCTGAGCTCTCTGAGGGTAACATTTCCTGCCCACTCCAGTCCAGGACTTCCCCAGCAGCTGAAGGTGCTTAGACATGAAATCAGCTCTGGGGAATTATACCCTCCTTGCCTGGCTGTGGGATTTCTGCCAGAAGTGCTTAGAATTGCTTATAGCAAAACTTCATTTTCTCACATATGTGACACCTACTGACAGAGCTTTTACTCTGAAAGGTGAGAGCAGGAATTGCAAGGCACCTGTTTAAATTAAGTGCAGAGGGGACAAAAGAAGGCGTAAATCAGGATTGCCTGCGCAGTTCCAGAGTGTGTCAGAAAATGAAAATAAAAGCCAGTCTGTGCCTTCAGAGCACTGCTGATTGCTTTAAGCTCTGCTGGGTTCAGCAGTGCCCTCCTGAGCATCCCACAGCTCTGGGAGCTCTGCTGTCTTTGCAGGCTCCTCTGCTGTTCCAGGCACGCTGAGGAGGCTCCTGCCCAGCTGGCTTTGTGTTCCACACAGAAATGCACAGCACAGACTGGCACATCTGTGTGTTTTGGGCCTCAGACAGGTGCTCCTGGTCTGTGTCTGCAGGCCCACACAGTGCTGGGAGCACCTCGTGGTGAGCCCATGCACGAGGCCACTCCAGCCCTGCAGCTTCTGCGACACAAGGAATGACATTAAAAGCACAAAGCTGACGTGACTGCTCTGAATTCAGGAGATGTTTTGTTGCAGATGTGCTTCTGGAGATGCACGAATTGCAGTCAGTGCCCTGTGCTGAAGCCCTCATTAACAATGAGGTGCAGCATTTACCGGGGGTTGGTGCTTTGCTGTGAGCAGGATGGAGCCTGGTGCTGTCCCAGCCCTGTGCTGCCCTGCAGGCTGTGTGTTTGCTCTGTCTCTTGCAGGGTGGTGTATGTGTTTGGGCCCCCTGTCAAGGAGCCCCCCACGGATGTCACCCCCACCTTCCTGACCACGGGAGTCCTCAGCACTTTACGGCAAGCTGACTTCGAGGCTCACAACATTCTCAGGGAGTCTGGTACGTGCTCCCCCTCGTCCCAGGGTCACACTGTGCTCCCAGGTCCCTGCAAACACTGTGGGGGTCATAGAGTGCTGCTGTCAAATCTGCAAGCAGGTGTTTGGGATGGTGTTCACAGGGGTCCCAGGATGAGGGAAGGGATGAGAATGTTGACTCCATGTTTCAGAAGGCTTGATTTATTATTTTATCATATATATTACATTAAAACTCTACTAAAAGAATAGAAGAAAAGGTTTCATCAGAAGGTTGGCTAAGAATAGCATAGCAAAGAATGATAACAAAGGTTTGTGGCTCGGCTCTCTGTCTGAGCCAGCTGACTGTGATTGGCCATTAATTACCAACATCCAACATGGGCCAGCCACAGATGCACCTGTTGCATTCCAAGCAGCAGATAACCATTGTTTACATTTTGTTCCTGAGGCCTCTCAGCTTCTCAGGAGGAAAAATCCTAAGGAAAGGATTTTCCATAAAAGATGTCTGTGACAGGTATTTCCAAAAAGGTGATCAGTTAGTGGAATGGCAGTCCAAAAAAATGATCAGTTAGTGAAATGGCAGTGAAAATTTGTGGAAGCTGATAGCCAAAGGGCAGGAATTCATTTTAGGGGATTTTGGGGACTGACTTGCTTCTTACACATCATGAAGCTCAAAGCTGTGGTGCTTCACTGCAGACTTGTGCAGGCAGCTCAGTCACCCAGATCCCTTCTCTTTGCTGAGCTCAGTGTTTACCTGAGGTGAAGGAACTTGACACAGTTTTTGAATGGTGTTGGTTCTGGGGAGAGCCCAGATACCAGGTTTCTCATGGGGGTGATGCTCACAGCCCGTGGTGGTTTCAGATTTCTTAACTTGAAATCAAAGCTGCAGCCCCAACCCTGCACAGCCAGGGAGTGTGGGGTCCCCTGGATGTGCTGCCCAGGCAGAGCCTGGGAATAAACAGTTCTGAGGTTCAGCCTCCTCAGGTTTTTACTTAATTACCTTTGGAGATGTGATCTGTGTGGGAAGCACTGCATCAGCCCTGCCTGTATTTGCTGTAAATCAAGTTACAGCAGATCCCTCTCTCTGAGGATCCATACTCAGTTTGCAGAGCTGTGTGAGCAGAATTTGTACAGAATTAACCTCAAAAGGCTGAGATAACACTGTTGGCTGTGTTGGTAAAGCTGTAGCTGTGTCTCGCTAACTTTTGGTGACACTTGGCTCTGTGTGAATGAATTGCTCCTAAAAATAAGCCTGGAGTTGTGGCTCAGTGAGAAAACCTCCCAGTGCAGCAGCTCAGGCCAGGGCTGGCACAGGGAGGGAGCCTGAGCCCCAGGAGCTCCTCACACCTGGATTTTGGACCTTCAGCTCCTTGGAACAGGGAAACTGGGGAGCTGTGCATTGCCTTTCTGGAGCAGATGTTGGAAAATGAGGGAAATGTCTGGAGTTACCTGCCCAGCACCAGCCAGGGGTACTGGAGAGCTGTGTCCTGAGTGTTTCAAAGACTATTTCAAAGAATAGTATTTCAAAGAATATTTCAAAGATTTATTTGGGAATATCTCTTTATTGGGCTTGAAATGGGGACTGATAAAGCCCCCTGGTTTTATGTTATGTGGGAAGGAAAGTGGCTCTTCCATTGTGAATTACAGGGATAACACAGATTAGCTGGGATTTTTTCTGCGTGCCTGCAAAGGCTGAGGATCATCTCAAGTGGCAATTTATAGAATCTCAGAACAGTCTGGGTTGGAAAGGACATCAGGGATCATCTGCTCCAGCCCTGGGGACACCTTCCACTTATCCCAGGCTGCTCCAAGCCCTGTCCAGCCTGGCCTTGGACCCTTCCAGGGATGGGGCAGCCACAGCTGCTCTGGGAGCCTGTGCCAGGGCCCTGCCAGTGCTGGTTTGCAGCTGCAGAGCTGCACCACTGCTGTGGGACCAGGGGGAGCAGATCCTATAGGATGAGGAGCAGGTCCCACAGGGTGTGAGGGGAGCAGATCCCACAGGAGGTGAGGGGTGCAGATCCCACAGGCGGTGGGGGAGCAGGTGCTGTAGGATGAGGAGCAGATCCCACAGGATGAGCAGCAGATCCTATAGGATGAGGGAGCAGATCCCACAGGATGTGAGGGGAGCAGATCCCACAGATTGAGGGTGCAGATCCCACAGGCGGTGGGGGAGCAGGTGCTGTAGGATGGGGAGCAGATCCCACAGGATGTGAGGGGAGCAGATCCCACAGGATGTGAGGGGAGCAGATCCTGTAGGATGAACAGCAGATCCTATAGGATGAGGGAGCAGATCCCACGGGATAAGCAGCAGGTCCTAGAGGTGAGGAGCAGATCCCACAGGATGTGAGGAGAGCAGATCCCACGGGATGAGCAGCAGATCCTATAGGATGAGGAGCAGATCCCACAGGATGAGCAGCAGATCCTATAGAATGAGGGAGCAGATCCCACAGGATGTGAGGGGAGCAGATCCCACCGGATGAACAGCAGATCCTATAGGATGAGGAGCAGATCCCACAGGATAAGCAGCAGTCTAGAGGGTGAGGAGAGCAGATCCCACAGGATGATGAGGGAGCAGATCCCACGGGATGTGAGGGGAGCAGGTCCTGTAGGATGAGGAGCAGATCCCACAGGATGTGAGGGGAGCAGATCCCACAGGATGTGAGGGGAGCGGATCCCACAGGATGAGCAGCAGATCCTAGAGGGTGAGGAGAGCAGATCCCACGGGATGTGAGGGAGCAGATCCCACGGGATGAGGAGCAGATCCCACGGGATGAGCAGCACTCCTGGTTCAGAGCGGGACGCGCAGGGGGAGCAGTGCAGAGCTCACCGTGCCCGTGTGTGCCCCGTGTGTGCTGCAGGCTATGCTGGCAAGATCAGCCAGATGCCGATCATCCTGACCCCGCTGCACTTCGACCGGGACCCCCTGCAGAAGCAGCCCTCGTGCCAGAGGTCAGTGGTCATCAGGCCCTTCATCACCAGCGACTTCATGACGGGCATCGCCGCCACGCCGGGCGCCGAGGTGCCCGAGGAGGTGAGGGCATCCCGCAGGAGGGGTCCTGTGTGCACCCAGCACAGTGCACAGGATGCACCAGAAACCTCAGGGCTTCTCTCCTGCTGCACTGCTGAAACATAGCAATTGATGGTTTTCTAAATATTGATCTGTCCTACATTGGGGAAAGCCCACATGGATTTCTGTGTGGGTACTTTACTCTGACCATAACTTATTTCATGTCTATCCCATGAGATATTTGCATATCAATACAGCAGTGTGTTCTGTGTTGTGGTTTTGGTGCTAGATGATCTTGGACAGAGCACAAAAGGTGATTCTGGTGGAAATAACGCAGAAATACAACTTTTTCTGTGCTGGCCTCTTCTGGATGGATGCATATTCCAAAGTCAGGGAGCTCATCCCTGGAGCACTCATTGCTCCTTGGTGTTCCAGCTCCTGTTCCCCTCCTGAGCCCCTGCTCTCCTCCCTCAGCCCTGCTCCCCTCAGCTCTCCTCTCACTGCACTCTCCTCTCACCCCACTGCCTTCACCTCGAGTTTCTTGCTGTTTTTCTCTGTTATAAATAATCATTAAAAAATTGTGGCGTTCTGGGAAGAAAAACTAACAGAGTGAGGGGCTGGCAGGTGGGTATGACAAATCAAAGGCTTTGCAGCAGAGCTGAGCTAAAATACAACCAGATAAAGAGGAAAGAATACCCCAGCCATTCCTGGGATTTAGAGTTAATTTTTGCATCATAATTGGAAATTGCCTGACATTAGGAATTTAGGAATTACTTTTCTTTGGCACTTTTGGTTTTACTGAAACTTGCAGTTTAACATCTCAGTGCCCTGTTTGCTCTTTAAGTCACTAAGACTACTTAAGAGTCAGGTTCAGGCTTTTTCTTTTTTTCCTAACTTTATCCATGTCCAGTCAAGTACTTTGTCCCTCTGGGAATGCACTGTAGGAGCAGGATTGACCTTTTATTTTAAACACACTTGAGGAGCATCTGAGCATTGTTTAGTAATTGTATATAATTGAAGTCCTCTACTTTGAGGCAGCCTGTCCATGAAAAGAGCAGCTCAGGTTGCCATGTGAGCTACTATCCCACTGTATAAAATGAGGATTCATTTGTCTTTACAAACAACCAAACACCACAAAACCCACCCCCAAACAAAAGCCCTGCATTCTTCAAAATGAAAAATGGTTGTTTTAAGGATAGGTGGTAGTGTAGTGGGTAAGTAATAGAGGTTATAGAGAGTAATCATATTTATGGGGGAAATAATCAAGTTTTTCTATGCAGAACAATGTAGTGTTAATTTGTGTTTTCACTATAAACAGAACAGCATGTCATGTACGTGGTGTTGGGAACTGGGGGATTTTTAAGGAAGCTGAACTTCTCAGGATCATCAAATTCCCCCCTGGAATGTTGCTGCTGCCATGGATTAACTGTGAGCTCTGGAAGATGACTCTCACTGGAAAGCAGAGGTTTCCTTCCAGCTGATTTTATTCCATGTCTGGTGGCAAAGTGCTGGTCCCAAGAGGCTCTGGTGTCCAGCAGAGCTGGTGTCAGCAGTTTGCCCTCCAGCCTTTCCAGGGTGATTTTTGTCACTACAGGACATGAAGTAACACGAGTGCATACACTGCTGTTCTCAGGGTGGAAAAGAGGGAATTTTATTTTCTGGCCCTAACATTTATAGATTTCCAGAAGTGACAGTGGATTGGAGTGCCACCTCTCCAATGACACTGGACAAACCAACAGTCCATCAAATTTCTCTTCTTTTATAAAAGAATGCAAAACAATAAGTTATTTACAAAAAGTGTGTGAGAAAGTTCGTTACAGGAATGCAAACATCAGAAGGCTTAGAAAACCTTAAAAAACCAGGGCGACAGATTTTCTTTGGGTCTGTTTCACACACGTTTTCCTGATGCTGTGTTTGCCCTGCCCCACAGGTGGTGCTGAAGATGGTGGCAGAGATCAAGAAGATCCCTGGCATCTCTCGGGTGATGTACGACCTGACATCGAAGCCGCCGGGAACCACGGAGTGGGAGTAGCTCCCTTTTCCCTCTCAAGTACTGTGTGCAGTCTAAACCATATCAGAAACCATTCCCAGTGTTGACATGCAGTACTGTGAAAGCGTGGCTGGAGCTGTGCAGGGCACCAGCCTGCCCTGCGGGGCAGAGGAGCGGCCCAGGGCTCAGACTGTACGGGTAAATGACGGTGCCAGCGCTGCCAGCCAGGCCCCTCTGCTTTGCCTTTGCCTCTCCAGTGCCCCCCGTGTCCTGTTACCTGTCATTTCGGTGTCTCTTTGTTTTTGTACACTGTGGAAAAAGAAGCAGTTTATTTACTTCTACCACAAGCATTGTTACAGCCCGGCCGTGTAGGAGGAGTCAATTCTTTGTGACCAACCGCTTTGGGACGGATTTATTATAAATAAATATTTTGCCAAACGGAGTGGTGGGTGCTGTTGAGTGGCTGTGTGTGCCGTGTGCCGTGCCCTTGCTCTGTGCTCCTGGGCAGGGCAGCAGGGGGAGCAGTGCTGGCCTGTCCTGCACTGCTGTCCGTGTGTCTGTCCCTGCTGGGCCGCAGCAGAGCTCCCAGCTCCTCCTGCCCTGACAAACCTGGGCGTGCAGAGCTGCTGGGCTGTGCCTCGAGTGTCCCAGCACTGCCCTGTGCTTCCCTTGGACCTGCTGATGGTTTGTGTCCCGCAGCTGTGCTCTGCCAGGGGATTTGGTCATGGTTTGTGTCCTGCAGGTTTGCTCTGCCAGGGGATTTGGTCATGGTTTGTGTCCTGCAGGTTTGCTCTTGCAGGGTTTTGGGGATGGTTTGTGTTCTGTAGGTTTGCTCTGCCAAGGGATTTGGTGATGGTTTGTGTTCTGCACCTTGGCTCTAACAGGGTTTTGGTGATGGTTTATGTCCTGCACCTTGGCTCTAACAGGGGTTTTGGTGATGGTTTGTGTCCTGCACCTTTGCTCTAACAGGGGTTTTGGGGATGGTTTGTGTTATGTAGGTTGGCTCTAACAGGGGTTTGGTGATGGTTTGTGTCCTGCAGGTTTGCTCTTGCAGGGTTTTGGGGATGGTTTGTGTTCTGCACCTTGGCTCTAACAGGGGTTTTGGTGATGGTTTGTGTTCTGTAGGTTGGCTCTAACAGGGTTTTGGTGATGGTTTGTGTCCTGCAGCTTTGCCCTGGCAGGGTTTTGGGCTGTGCTGTGCTCAGCTCAGTCTGTGAGATCATCCCAGGTGTCGGGGTGAGCTCCCCAGCCCTGCAGCCCCTCCTGTCACTCCTGTCCTGCTGTTGGTGCTGAAGCAATAATTGGAGCTGGTTGCTGGACAGGAGCTCTCTGTGTTGTGAGGCAAAGCCATTTCCATCCCCCTGAGCCCCTGTCCCATGAGCAGCTGGATTCTGCCCTGGGCCCCACTGGGGCAGCTGGGATGTGCACCCACCCCCTTACCCCTGGTTTCCAGTTCAAGCAGTTGTGTTCTGTTCAGCTGTGAGATCACTGCAGTACTATGGGTGAAATACTTGCTTTGAGCTGTTCAGCAACATGGAGAATTTCATGGCTGTGCCTCCTCTCTGCCCTTGCCTGCATTTGTGAACTGGAATCATACTGAAAGTGTTTGTTCCATATTTTTGGTGGCACGCATTTTCCTGCTCTTACATTCCCTGCCCACACGTTATGGAAATTGGCAATTTCTGCTCCCAGGAAATGCCCAACTGGTGTCAGTGTGTTATTTTGTCACTGGGGGGTGTTCTGCACGAGGGGGAGGAGGTGGCACATCCCAGGCAGTGCTCCAGGGCTGCTGGGGATATGGGGGCAGGAATTGGGGTGGGGGGCTCTGCCGGCCCCAGCCCTGCTCCTGCAGCCTGAGCTGCTCCGTCAGTGCCCCCTCCCAAGGGGTGGTGATGTGCACCCACAGCTGTCACAGCTCTGGGAGCTGCAGGGAGTGTTGATTGCTGTGCTTCAGGGTGGCTCTGTGCCCTGCAGAGGGGGTGTTTGCTGGGCAGCCCCCAGAGCAGCTCTGTGCCCCGTTGGTCAGCAGGGCTGGGGCAGCTGCTGTCGTCTCTGCTGCTGTCTCGCTGCAAAGGCTGCAGAGCCAGCAGCTGAATCCCTGTGAGAGGCAGAGCCCCCTCAGTTCTCACAGCAACGGGCTCGCCCTCGTGGCTGCTGCGTTGCCTTGACAGCAGCAAACAAGCAAAGCTGAGGGAATCACTAAAAATAATGCAAATAATCCAGAGAGCTCTGCAGCCCAGCCCCTGCTGCATTCTGCCAGGCTGCCCCTGTGCAGCTGCAGCTGCAGGTGGTGTGTGAGGGGTGAAACGTGCTCCCAGTGAGGGCTGGGGCTGCAGGGAGCTGCTGAGACACCCCTGTATCTCTCCTTTAATTCCTTGCAGTGTGAAATCTGCTCCCAGTGAGGGCTGGGGCTGCAGGGAGCTAAAGGGACACCCCTGCAGCTCTCCTTTAATTCCCTGCAGGGTGAAATGTGCTCCCAGTGAGGGCTGAGGGGTACAGGGAGCTGCTGAGACACCCCTGGGACAGCCCTGCAGCTCTGCTTTAGTTCCCTGCGGGCTGCAGCCCTGGAAAAGTCTTGGAGCTGCCTCCTGACCCTGGGCACCCCATCTGCCATGCACTGTCACCATTCCTGAGCCCCTGGGCTGCTCCCCTCTGTGTTCCTGGAGCTGGGCAGCCCCCCTGCCCTTCCTCAGCTCAGAAAGTTGGGTATTGGACATTCTAGGTGTAAACTATTGCACTATGAATCAGAATGTGTCATGGGAGGGGAGTCTGTGCCCCTCAGCCCTGCCTGCAGCTGTGCCAGGCCTTGCAGCCCTGCTGGGCTGTTTGGGAGGTTGGTGCCCATCCTGTGCCCATCCATCCCAGCAGCTCTGGGTGGTTTTGGGAGGTTGGTGTGCCCATCCCAATGGCTTTGCTGGGCAGTTTTGGGAGGTTGGTGTGCCCATCCATCCCAGCAGCTCTGGGTGGTTTTGGGAGGTTGGTGTGCCCATCCCAATGGCTTTGCTGGGCAGTTTTGGGAGGTTGGTGTGCCCATCCTGTGCCCATCCATCCCAGCAGCTCTGGGTGGTTTTGGGAGGTTGGTGTGCCCATCCATCCCAGCCCTGCTGGGTGTTTCTGTGCAAGCCCTGTGTACTGGACAGCCAGAGTGGAGAGGAACATCACACTCCGCTCACATTTCTCAAGAACCTGTTCTATCTAGCACCTAGTTTACAAACTGATACCTGTAGCTGCCCTGTGCAATTGTTCACCTCGAGTCCTCAGTAAAACATGTCAGCAATTAGAGGAATTTGTATCGGGGGCACTCCCCTTCAGTCTCAATTTTTAACATTTTTCTGCTTGTGAAATGATAAAGTACTGTGAGCCTTAATTTTTATCCACAAATAAAAATATTATGTTTGAAGCTTGGCGTGACTTTTTTTTATTTTATTTTTTAAGGGCTGATGTGTAAAACTATATTGTGAATAGGAGCGTATTTTGGGTTGAGAAAGCTGGTTTTATGGATGTAATTGATTTAAATGTGTGCTCAAAAGCCCCATTAGAGCTCTTCAGAGGATATTTCTCCTTTCCCAAGTGGTTGGGAATACAGAGAGTAATATAAAGCTGCTTGCAGGATTTATTCCCTTTTTAAAATATTAGTTAGGGTGGAAAAAAAACGTTGTGGGGTCAGTGAAGCTTTGGAGAGGGTCTGAGTTGT
This sequence comes from Zonotrichia leucophrys gambelii, assembly GCF_028769735.1. Classification (NCBI taxonomy): domain Eukaryota; kingdom Metazoa; phylum Chordata; class Aves; order Passeriformes; family Passerellidae; genus Zonotrichia; species Zonotrichia leucophrys. The sequence continues at coordinate 24,583,266 of NC_088179.1, read as the reverse complement.
GCTGATTGCCATGGCTGGGGCACCCCGGGCTGCAGGGCTGTGCTTTGGGGTGGGGGGACAGCTCCAGCCAGAGCTGGGGCTCTGCCAGCCCCAAACAATCCCCCAGCACGGGAGCAGGGCCAGGGACAGCGCCTGGGACCTGCTCACAGGGGCTTGGGACTGGGGAAGGGACGAGGATCTGACTCCATGGTTCAGAAGGCTGATTTAGTATTTTATTATATAAATAAAATAATTTAATAGTACATTAAAACTATACTAAAATAATAGAAGAAAAGGTTTCATCAGAAGGCTGGCTTAGAATAGAATAGGAATGAATGATAACAAAGCTTGTGTCTCGGACAGAGTCTGAGCCAGCTGACTGTGATTGGCCATTAATTAGAAACAGCCACATGAAACCAATCACAGATGCACCTGTTGCATTCCACAGCAGCAGATAACCATTGTTTGCATTTTGTTCCTGAGGCCTCTCAGCTTCTCAGGAGGAAAAATCCTAAGGAAAGGATTTTCCATAAAAGATGTGTGCGACAAGCATCCAAACTGAGTGAGCATTCTGAATCCATCCTGGAGCCCTCCCCTGGAATGCACTGCCCAGAGCATGGCCAGACCTGCTCTGAATCCACCATTCATTCTGAATTCATCATTCTCAATCCATCCTGGAGCCCTCCCTGCCCAGCTCCAGCAGCTCCAGCCCCTGGTGTGAAATTGGTGCAGAAATTAAAGAGCCTGTGGGTGCTGCTGCACCTTGTGGTGCTGGCTGAGCTGGCCAGGGACCATCAGCTCCCTCAGCCCCCTCCCACATTCCTGCAGACAGTTTGGGTGCCTGGGCTCTCCTTGGCCTTGGGGACCTTTCCCCTTTTCCATCACGGGCTGCTTGGTCACTGCTGGGTGCAGCCCCGAGGAGCTGCTCATGAGTGACCCCCTGAACTCAGCAAAGAGGGCAAAACGAGTTAATTAACACAGCCAGGCATTCTCCTCCCCACTTGGGTGTGCTGGGGCTGCCCTTTGGCCCTGCAATCACATCCAGAAATTACTGGAGAAGATAAAAGGCTGGAGAGAGCCACTTCCAGTGCAGATTTAATTTCAGCAGATGGGCTCACGAGGCTGCTGTGCCCTGCTGCCCTTCAGGAGGCAGCTGGGAGCTCTGGGGGCTGCTCTGGGGGTTTGTGGTAGAGGCTCTCTGGCACAGAGAGGAATATAGAACTTCCCAATTGTCCCAGCAGGGCATCCCCAAACGAGTAATGATTAGCACTGACTCCATGATTTACAGAAGGTTGATCAATCTCTTTATTATATAGATCATTATTAAGAAACTCATTGCTTTTATAGACAGTTATGATACAGCTGGACCTAACCGGTCCTTCAATTACAACACCATTATTGCTATTAATTATCATTGCCATTAATTATTGTCCTTGGCTAATTAAGAAACTACTCTTTGGTACACAAATCTCCATACCACATTGCACATGTTCACAGTAACAGGTGTAGGAAGTTCAGATGAGAATTGTTCCTCACTCTTTTCTCTGATGTCTCACAGCCTTGCCCAGAAAGGCCTGGGGAATTTGTGATGCTCTCTGTGGCCAGAGAGCTGCGGGCACACTCAGTGATCCCAGAGGTGCTTTAGGAGCTGGCTGCCTGCAGGGTTCCCTCTGTGGGACAGGTTTGCTGCTGCCTGAGCAGAGGTTCGTACCCTAAGTGCTGCTAGAGCAGGGTGAGACCCAATTAAAGCCCTTAATGAACCTTTCCTGCTGGGGTTTCACTCACCTGGAGCAGAGGAGGGCTGGGCAGAGCCTGAGCTCCGTGGCCAATTGGACTGGGAGGTGGGAATGACTGTTCCTGTGGGACCAGACGCTTGGTTTGCTGAGGGATCCTTGCCAGGCACATCCCAAATCCATCCGTGCTGGACAGGGCTCCTGGTGCTCTGCCTCCATCCCTGAGCAGGAGCTGGCAGCTGCTGGGCTGGGAATTGTGGAGAGCAGATCCTGGGGGCTGCTGTGGGGTCTGCCGGGCACGGGGGGATTCTGAGAGCATTTTAGGGGAGGACGACCTGTGAGTGTGTTTTAGTGGAATTACTGGAGAATTGCAGGGTCAGACTGTGTGTGCTGCATTCCTTTACTCTGCAGCCCCTCTAGAGCCAGGCTGGGACACCTGGGGGGGCTCACCTGGAGAGGAGAAGGATCCAGGGAGAGCTCAGAGCCCTGGCAGGGCCTGCAGGGGCTCCAGGAGAGCTGCAGAGGGACTGGGGACAGGGATGGAGGGACAGCACACAGGGAATGGCTTCCATTGGGATGGATGGGACATTGGGAATTGGGAATTCCTGGCTGGGATGGGATTCCCAGAGCAGCTGTCGCTGCCCCTGCATCCCTGGCAGTGCCCAAGGCCAGGCTGGACCCTGGGGCTGGAGCACCTGGGACAGTGGGAGGTGTCCCTGCCATGGCTGCGGTGGCACTGGGTGGGCTTTGAGGTCCCTTCCCACCCCAACCATTCCTTCATTCTATCAAAATTAATTTGTGCTGCAGAAATTCAGGATGGGCTTCCTGTGTGTGACATTGGGGGTCACACACTGGCCAGCACAGAGGTGTCACTGGAATGGCACATCCAGCTGGAAATCTGCTCAGGAGATTTCCAAACCAGGTTTAAGGGGCCCCGTGTGCAGAGCATTCGCTCATCCCTCCTGCTCCCCCGAGCAGAAAACAGCTGCTGCAGGGGGTTCAGAAGCTGCTCTTATTTACATCTGGAAACAGGAGGTTTGGCTAAAAGGGTTCCTGAGCCAGAGGAAAATGGATTAAAGCTGAGCTCTGATCCTGGGGGCTGCAGGCTGGCACTTACTGAAATGTTCTGCTTTAGAGCCAGTGGCACAAACAGCACTGGGGGTTTAAAGCTCTTTTAGGGCTGCTCTGTCCCTCTGCACCCCTCAGTGCTCCCGAGCCTCCCTTGGCTCCAGGAGCTGGGGGTTGTGTTTGACTCCCTGAAAATGCAGGGCACAGGGAGAGGGGAGCCCTGGGACACCCCTGGGCAGGAGATGGTTCCCCTTTCCTGTGTCCAGCTCTGGGGACTGCAGCTGGAATGAAAATCAGGTTTAGAAAGCATTTTAGGAAGAGACAGAGAAATTTTCAAACCCTGGCGAAATTTATTAATAAATAGAAGTTCTATAATATAAATAATATAATAATCAGTAATGTTATAATTCATAATGTGCTACATGTAGAGAGCTCCGAGACATGATTTTTTTATGTTTATACAGTGTACAGGCAAGTTAGAAATGCATGGTTTTATTTTATATGACTTTAACAGATGATTGCCTAGAAGAAGGAATAGAGAAGGAATATAAAAGGAATTCAGAAGGAATACAGAAGGAATACAGCAGGCAGGAGGAGCCGCAGCCCCGAGCAGGGATCCGTTTGCAGTGCTGCTCCCTGGAGCACCCCAGCCTGGTCCTGTGCCATCGGTGGGGCAGCAGGAGGGGTCTGGGGGCGTTTGTGCCCCCAGGAGACGCCCCCGGCCCTGGGACCGAGGGTTCCATATCAACATTCCACGGCAGCTTCGCTCTCAGGAAATCAATCGTGCTGCAAGTTTTATAAGGCGAGCCGGGCTCTCCTTTCTGCCGGGCTATAGAATGGCCTGAGCATCGCCCCAGGGAACACGCGGGGCACAATGGCCCCGACACCGCGACAATGCCACCCCAGAGTGACAAATCACCGGCAGCTGCTCTGCTTTATTCACCTGAGACTGATGGTCTTGGGAGCCTGCTTTCCTTTATCCACCTGAGAGAGACTGACAGCTCGGGGAGCTGCTCTGTTTTATTCACCTGAGACTGCCCTGGGAACACAGGGGAGTTCCTGTGGTTAGCAGAATGATAAACACGGGGGACTGGGGAAGCACAAAGGGCCTTTATGCAGCTCTCTGGGAGCTTTATTTGGCTTTGGATAACCAACTTCCACATGGAAGGACCTGCAGGATCGTGTATGTGCAATAGAAGTATGTGTTGCTTCACTGCTCAGGGTTAGTGTAAAGGCTGCTGGAAACTCCAGGAAAAAACCTCCTTTTCCTTGCTGTGAAGCACTTTAAATTTTAAGGATAAACAGGTTGGATCAGACACAGAACTAGAATGTTTTACAGCTCAAGGTTTGAGTCGTTTTTCCAGAGTTGTGCAAAGTTTCCAGTGAATGTTTTAGTGCCGTGTCTGCTGAACAGGTTGGATAGTGCCAGGGACCCCGAGCTCCCTTTGCCCCATCCGAGGAACCCTTCCACCCCCCCGGGGGACACCCTGCGGGGCACGGGGTGACGGCCCTGCTTTGGGGTGATTCCAGCGCTTTTGGGGTGATTCCAGCGCTTGTGGGGCAGTGGCTTTCAGATCCCGCTGCCCTAGAGGGGTTTTGCTCGGGCTCTCTCGCACACGGCTCTGCCCGTGCTCCCGAAGTGGCTGCTGTGATTAGAGCTGTAATCTCCGTGCCAGCTTTTACATTTCCGACCGGAGAGAGGAATTAATGCGATTCCCGTGTCCGCCCTTTGGTGCATTTAGCAAACACCGCTGGCTCGGGAGCGGCCGGAACTTTGTTCTCATCCTCAGGGGGACCAAATCCCCAAATTCCTGCGGATCCCGTGGAGAATGGAGATTCCTGCTGGCTGGGGCCCCCGAGGAGCTGCATGAGGAGGAGGAGGAGGGGAGCGCTGGGCACGGGGATGCTCCGGGGCACGAACCGCGCCGCAGTTTGCCCGGGCCAGCCCACGAGGGGCAGGGCTCGCCCTCAAGGTGACACGTGTGGCTTCACCCCCGATGGTCACGGCGCCGGGCAGCCGCACGGCTTTTCCAGAAGGCTCCAGCCGAAGCCCTCGCTGCTCCGAGGCCGGCAGGGGCGCGGGGCCGTGCCCGGGTGATGCCTTTGGGGACCGTGCCCCGGGGCAGCCCGCACGCCACAGACGGCTCCATGAGAAGGTCGCCGCTCTCCTCGCCGGCTAAGCCCCGCGGCCACGTCTCTAATTACAGCTCGGAGGGAGCGGAGCGGCGCGGTCACTCCGCATGAGGCGAGGCTGAGCGCTGCCCTCCGCGATGCTGGCGGCGCGCACCGGCACCGTGGGCGGCAAGGGCGCCGACGAGGCGCTGAAGCTGCGCAAGCAGTCGGTGCTGTCCGTGGGCAGCCGGGAGCGAGCCCTGCGCGGCTCGGCCGACGGCAGCAAGGACGGCCAGGGCCAGGCCCGGGCCCGGCCCGGGCAGCCCCAGCAGCGGGCGCGGCGCCTGGCGCTGCTGCGGGAGCTGGAGATGAACTGGTACCTGCGGGTGTGCGAGCTGTCCCACGAGTTCACCATCGCCTACACCACCGGCATGCCGCACAGGTACGTCCTGCCGCTGTCCTGTGTGCTGCTGGCCGGGGTAACCTGACAGTAATCATAGTAACAGCAGCAACAATGATAACCACAGAGATAGTAATAATCATAGAAAGGTCCTTGGCTTTGTGAGAGTGATTTTTCTGGTTATTCATGCTGTACCGAGATGAATAGCCTGCAAACTTCTCTGTTGATTGCCAGAACTTCTCCAGCACAAGCTGTGCGTGGTTGCTGAGCCTTGTTTCTAATGTGCCCAAGTGACTGTAGTTTAGTTTGAATAGAGTAGAAAAGTCGCTGCTGTCGAGCAGGGACCGTGTGGGTGGCAGGAGGGTCCCTGTCCCCCCTCCCTGCCTGGGAAGGAGCCCCAGGCAAGGGAAACCTGCAGTGTCTGCATCTCTCGTCCCATCAGTCTTAAATGTCGCAGCCTCCAGAATCTGATCTGCTCCTTTAAAAAAATATAAGGGGATCTTGGTATTAGTGGAAATTAGACGTGCGAGTCTCTAATCTCCTGTGCGGGGTCAGACCCTCGCTGAAATCGGAACCGCAGCAGGAACGGCCCGGGCGCTGCTGCCCCAGAACCGGGAGCAGCTCCGGGACCGCGGGGACGGGAGGGTTCCTTCTCCTTCCCTCGGCTCTTCTTCAGCTCCCCTGGGCTCTCCTCTTCCTCCCCTGGGCTCTCCTTCCCCTCCCTTCGGTGGCAGCCGGGATTTTGGCTGAGAACCGGCCGAGACCCTCCCCAGCCCCCGGCAGGATGGGGATGCCCGCAGTGCCCGGCACAAACCGAGCTCTCGCAGATGTGCTTGGGCAAGAAATGAACTAGAATATCACAACAACAAAAATTAGGAACGGGATAAGTGAAAGGAAGTAAAACTGGGAGAAGGAGCGAGTGGGTATTGGTGCAGGAGTGTTCACAGGCTGAGGGGAGCACGAGGGGTCTGGGGGCTGGAGGGGGCAGATTCTGGGCCCGGTGCCCCCCAGCCCCTCCAGCCTGTGGCTGGCACCCAGGGGCTCCAACAGCACCATAAAAACAAAGGGCTGGGGAATAACTTCTGGGAGAGCTGAGCTTCTAAAGATCCACACAAACCCTGATCCTCCAAACAGCAAAATCCTCATGTCCAGAGAGCTCAGAGGAGCTTGCAGGGATATTTCTCAGCGCTGGTTCACCTTGCATTATAGATGAGCTGGGGCTGGCAGGAGGTAAAACCAAAGGCAGCTGCAGCAGAGATCTCAGGAACAGCCCTGGGGTTACACTGTGGGGAGGAAACACAGACCCTAGGAGGGACAGCCTGGGGACAGGGCAGGGACACTCCTGGGACACTCCCTTAAATGTCCTTGGGCTGCTGGGTTGAGATCCCCCTGCACCCCCGTGGGATCAGCACTGTGAGAACAGGACCCCCATCCTTGGGCAGGACCCTCCTGGGGACACCCAGGGCCACCCACGCCCTGGTGTGACAGTGACACAAGAATAACGGGGTAATGCCGCTGCTCCTGCCAAACTCCCCTCTGTGACATTGAATTATGAGCTTTTCAAATATATTCTGGGGCTGGGATCAGTCTTTCTTTATCTGCTTTGAAAGATTTAAGGATTAGTTGAGTTCATGATACATCCATCACTTGATTATTTAACTTATTTTTCTAATGTATTTGGGGCTGAAATGGGGTGAGTTTTTAAAATAGAAGAGTCTCAACATCTGCCTCAGTGGCATGAACCAGACCTTGGCAGAACTGTCTGCTGTGACCAGAAAAGGTCACCGTGGCCCTTCTGGGATGGAGAGCATAAAACCCATCCTTGGATTGTTTTTATGGGGGGCCAGGTTGGACACTGGGGCTTGGAGCAGCCTGGGACAGTGGAAGTGTCCCTGCCATGGCAGGGGAGTTTGGAATGAGATGGTCTGTAAGAACCTTTCCAACCCAAACCATTGTGTGGGTCTGTGAACCAGAACATTTTGTTTGCTGTTCAGCAGTGGTGAAATCATTGTTAACATCATTGTTTAGTCCGTGCGAGCTGTCTCACCCCAGGAGGCTGCAGCTGCTGGAGGAGTTCCCAGAGCAGGTAACCCCAGCTGTGAGAGCTGGCAGTGCCCTGAGACAGAACAAGATGTTCCTGTGAGCTGCAGAGGAGATGCCTGCAGAGTTCATCTGGCCAGCCAGGGCCCAAAATACACCCTGGGAGAGTATTTGCTGTGTGTTTATTGGCCTTGGGTTGAATCCCAGGCAAATATTTCTCATTATCTAAATATAAGACCTGGGGAATGGGGTCAGTGCTCTATTCCCACAGCAGCCCTCACCCCTTGGAGAGCAGGGCCAGGAGAGGTCTCAGCAGATGAACAAGATTGCTGATCTTGGCCAAAATCCACCCTGGGCATCTCCCCAAGGGGCTGGGTGCAGTGGGGTGAGGAAGGTTTGGGAGAGCAGCTCTGCCTGGCTTGGGACCCAGCACAGGGATGGCTCTGGGACCCAGCACAGGGAGGGCTCTGGGACCCAGCACAGGGACAGCTCTGGGCTCAGGATCCAGCACAGGGAGGGCTCTGGGACCCAGCACAGGGAGGGCTCTGGGCTTGGGACCCAGCACAGGGAGGGCTCCCTGCTCTGTCCCTGCAGGAGCTGCTCAGTGCCAGGCTGGCAGTGGCCCCGGTGTCCCCGTGTCCCCATGCACCTGTACAAGGCAGCGTGCACCGACATGCCCCCTCCCCAGGTGTGTGCCCAGCGGGCGGGTGAGGCCCTGCGGGCACAGAGAGCTGCTGGCTGGGCCAGGGCATGGAGCCCCAGCACCGAGGGGACACGGCTGGACAGGTTCCTGCAGCTGCATGGGCTGGGGCTGGCCCCAAGCGACAGCGCCCGCCACCGTGGCACCGTGGGCTACAGGGACAGGGACAGGGCTGTGCCACCGCGGCACCATGGGCTACAGGTATGGGGACACTGCGGCACCATGGGCTACAGGTACGAGAACCATGGGTACAGGGCAGGGACAGGGCTGTGCACATGGCACCGTGGTGACAGGGAGGGCTGTGCCACCGGGCACCATGGGCTACAGGTATGGGGACAGGGGGGCACCACGGGCTACAGGTATGGGGACAGGGCTGTGCCACTGAGAGCTGGGCATGCCTCGGGGGGCTGGCAGCATCCTCGGCTGCCCCAGGGTCTTCTCTGATTTCTGTGGGTGGCTTTGAGCAGAGCTGAATGCCTGTGAGCTGTTCTCTTAAAATGCTGAATTTGATCTTTCTGTTCTGTGCTGTTACATCTTGGAATGGTTTGGGGTGGAAGGGTGACAGTCCATCTCACCCACCCCTGCCATGGCAGGGACACCTTCCGCAAGGACAGGCTGCTCCAAGCCCTGTCCATCCCTGCCCTGAGCACTTCCAGGATGGGGAAAATCACTCTGAATTTTCCAGCTCAGATCCTGAGCCCTGAGTCCCTGAAACCTGAACCCTCTGTCCTCATGGAGCAAATGGACTGAGAGCCCAAACCCCTGGCTGGGTTCAGGATGGAAATGCGTGGCTCTTGGGTTAGAAAGGGTGTCCAAGGGAAAGGGTGCCACCCCTGCAGGAGCTGGGGACAGGGGTGTTGGCTGGGGACGGTGGCTGAAGAGACACTGGTGTGCTCAGTCCAGCAATTGTCATTGTGCCTTGCTTCCAGAGAGGTTCCCTTTGAAAGGATGATGTCCTGCATGGAAAGTCCACAAGTTCTGTCTCCTTCTAAGAAAAGCAAATTTTCTTTGAAGCATTTGCTTTCCCAAGAGGTTGATCTCTGCCTGTGGCTAGTCTGAGCTTAAAACTGAAATAAGGCACCGTGCCTGGTGTTCTTATGGATCCAGCTCAGTTGTGTCCCAGGTTTTGCTGCTGGATGGGGAAATTTGGTGACAAAAAATTTCCTGTCTGTCCCCAGGACAAAAAATCTCACTGCTGTCCCCAGAGAAATCCCCTCATTCACTGGGGCTTCCGGCCTGGAAACTCCACCCCTTTTAATGAGAAATTCCTTTGCTCCTTCTGGTGATCCTAATCCCACCTTGCAGCTGTGTTGGAAAAGGCTGGTGTCCTTTCCAGGACAGGAAAATCCCCATTTACCCGGTTTCTCTCAGATTCTGCACTTCCCACGGTGCCAGCCCACACAGACACGATTTAAAACTTTCCCTCACTGAGGAGCAGAGGTGTGGGCTCACAGTGCTGCCATGAAGGGCTGTGATCCCCTGTCTGAAATGTGTTCTCTCTGTTCTGCTGCACCAAAACGTGCCCAGCCTGGGGGAGAACCTGCAAAGAGCTTGGGGAGAAAATTTCTGCAGGGTGGATGTGGATGGAGAGGGAGTATTAAAGCCACAGAGAAATGCAATTAATGGGAGGCTGTGGGGCTGGTGTGGGGCAGCTGTGGCTGCAGGAGCCCTGCACACTCCTTCAGGCCCCTCTCTCTGTTCTTGGCTCGGGCAGGGGAGTTTCCCTCGTTCAGCAGAGCCATCAGTCATGGGCAAATAAAGCATGAGCTTAATTTGTGCTGAAGCTGATGGATTGGAGCCCCTGCTCCACTCTAAGTGTGCTCATTGCTCACGGCTGACAGGAGCAGCTGTAACTCACTGAGGAGATTTATCCGTGGGACAGGGGCTGGGCACAGGGCTCTGCTCGGGGCAGGGATGCTCCAGCAGCTCCCACAGGGAACTTCTGTTCCAGAAGTACAGGGACTCTTCTGTCTCACTGTGAGCTTGGGCATTTCCCTCTTCTGCCTCCTGGATGTGCTTTCAGCTCTCCGTGGGTCCAGTCTGAAGCCAGCACAGCAGCAGCTCCTTTTTCACTAGGATTTATTCAATTACACGTGGGAAGCAATGAATTGTGAACAAGAAACACTTGCTGAACACTTGTAAGCTGCTTCATTTGCAGGCTGATCAGCTCTTCTCCCTTTCATTGCTTCAGCCAGTGCAGCACAGTTCTGCTGTCACAGAGGAGCCCAAAGTGCAGCAGCGCCTGAGCTTGGCTCCTTCCTGGTGACAGCAGAATTTCTCTTAGATGAAATAGCATTTACACCATTTACACCAGAGTTTCTCTCAGATGAAGCACCGTTTGCAGAGCAAGTTTGGTGTTTTGTTACCCAGGGAGGTGTCTGCTCACTGCACAGCTCCTCCCCGCGCCCTTTGCTGGCTGTGGAGCCTCCCAAGGTTCTGCTCCCTCCGGATTCCAGCAGGGTCTGTGAGCCCGGGCAGCTGCTCAGGGCCTGGGGGGAACCTTAGAGCAGAGGATGTGTCTGTGAGGGCACCCAGCAGCCCTGCAGAGCGTGCTGCTGGCACACGCTGGGCTGGAAGGCGTTTATGGGGTCCCAGGGCCCCAGGCAGTGCTGGGTTAACCCTGCTGCAGCTGGGCTGGGGCTGCACTCCTGCTCTGTCTGTATGGTTGGCTGAGGCTCTGCGGCAGCAGGGAGAGAGCACAGACACCCCTGCACACCCACACCCTCCTTGGGGTGTCCTGGGACAGCCTGAGCTCCTGCAGCCCATCCCAGGGAGCACTGTCCTCCTTTGGGACTGTTCACAGGGCTCTGGGGGTGAGGGGAGAGATGAGGATCTCACTCCATGTTTCAGAAGGCTGATTTATTATTTTATTATATATATTACATTAAAACTGTACTAAAAGAATAGAAGAAAGGTTTCATCAGAAAGCTGGCTAAGAATAGAATAGGAAGGAATGATAACAAAGGCTTGTGGCTCGGACAGAGAGTCTGAGCCAGCTGACTGTGATTGGCCATTAATTACAAACAAACCAGCATGAGCTAATCACAGATCTACCTGTTGCATTCCACAGCAGCAGATAACCATTGCTTACATTCTGTTCCTGAGGCCTCTCAGCTTCTCAGGAGGAAAAATTCTAAGGAAAGGATTTTTCATAAAAGATGTCTGCGACACTCCTTCTGTTGCTTTTGTTGACTAAACAGTGAATTAAAACCTGGCAATGGAGGACTGTGGAACTCTGATGCAGACTGGCCAGCAGCTCAGCCCCCTGTAGGATGTTCCCTTTCCTTACTCCTTTTCTCCTTCCCCATTTTCCCTCTTCCATTTCCTTCTGCCTTTCCTGCAGTGGGAGCTGTGAGGAGCTGTCACCAACCCTTGGCCAGGGCTGCCCATCCCATCCCATCCCATCCCATCCCAGGGGGATTCAGCCACCTGGGCTCTGGCAAACAGAGGGGTCTGAGGGATGGGGCTGTCCCTGCAGCAGATTAAACAGGCTTTGGCTTAGGGAAAGATGATGGACAGGGATTACAGATGTGTTTAAGTCAGGAACAGCCTGCAGCCCGTCACTCACCATTCCCACAGAACTGGGGCAGGGGGAGCAAAGGACATTTGTACAGCAGGTTTGAGCACAGGAAAGATTCCCAGCCCCTGTAATGGAGCTGGGAGCTCTGACATGGGATGTGCTGTGGTGCTGGAGCTCCAGCAGGCTGAGGATGTTACCAGGGATCAGCCAAGGCTGATTTTCCATCCCAGGTGCTGAACACCAAGGGGAGATTTAACCCTGAGCTTACAGCCCTGCCGAGCTACCCCAGAAAAGGGGAATTTGGGATTAATCCCTTTGCCATAGCTGCTCTCCCAGGCTTCCTCAGCGAGGCCCATTTTGTGTATTGAAGCTTTAAAATATCTAATCTTTAGATGGCAAAATATAGGAGGGCTCCTGATGGGGTCCTGTAATCCTGCCCTGTAATCCTGCCCTCATCTGCTCTGAGTGCTGCTGCATTATATTTATTGGGATATATCTCCCAGCCTTAATGTTTGCCTACTTCCTGTGCAGATTGATCCATGGAGCTGCATCCAGCTGTGCCCTTTGTTAATAGTCCCTGCCAGGCATCCTAGGTGGTATTTTACTCTTTTTTAGCCTGTTCAAAGCACACAGCAGCTCCCTGGTGCAGTGGTGACAGGCACTTCCCCATGCCTGGCCTTCTTCCTGATGATCTCAGTTCCTTGGGGTTTGTGTCATTTTTGTGGGGTTCTCTCCCTGCCCATGGATGAGCTTTAAGGTCCCTTTTGACCGCAACCATTCCATGATGATTCCCTAAAATACTCACAGAGCCATGCTCAGGCTCAGAGTGCTGCTGCTTCCAGGGCCATTCCCACCTTCCTGTGGGAATTCCTATGCTGTAGGTGCTCGGTTTTTGGAGGAAAACAAAGCAGATTTTGCCATTTTGCCCTCCCCATTCCCCACTGCCTCAGCAGATCCCAGCTGACCCTTGGCTGCTCTGGCCGCTGCCCAGCTGGAATTTGTGCTTTTTTTGCTGCTTTTCCCCACTTTTGCTGCTTTTCCCCACCTTTGCCGCTTTCCCCCATCCCTGCTGCTCCCGTGGGGTCTGGCTGGGCTGGCAGGAGCTGCTCCATCCCTGCTCCTGGTCGGGAGCTCCTGCTGAGCCTCCTCCTGCTGCCGCCGCTGCTGCTCGGGGCTGACTCTGGAGTTTGGGATGTTCCTGTGTATTTATAGACGGGTTTGAGGCTGCACTCTGGGATGGAGCCCAGCCACGTGGCCCTGGTTATGAGAGGCTCTGTCTGGAGTCTTTGGGCTGACTTTGGGATGTGCTGAGGAAGGGATGCTGCCGGCACAAAGTGCTGAGCAGATCTGGGAGCAAAACCTCCTCCCGTGGCTGGCAGGCTTATCTCAAGGCTGCCTCCTTTAGGAATGGTGATAAATCCAGGGCTGGCAGGGCTCAGTGCCAGGGGAGGGCAGTCCTGTGTCACCAACCTTGGAGCCAGCTGCGCCTGGCACGGCTCAGGTGGGCACGGCTCAGGTGAGTGTGGCTCAGGTGGGCACGGCTCAGGTGGGCTCAGCTCAGGTGGGGCTGCTCTTTGCACCCCTCTTTGAGCCAGAACTTGGCTTTTTGCAGCCCGAGGCAGTCAGAGCTCTCAGCTGAGATGTGTTTGCCCTGCTCCCTGGTTTTCCCCACCTCTGTTTCTGCCTCTCCCTGGTGCGGGGAGGGCCGAGGGCAGCTGGGGATGGGGAGCCTGTGTGAAAAGCAGCTTTGCCATGGACAAACCTCCTGTGCAGAGCTGTCCCTGCCTGATAAGCCCGCTCCTCCTTGTTTTCAGTGTCTTTTCACAGTTGCTGGCATCACCCCTGTGCCAGAAAGGCTCCAGAAGCCAGCACGGTGTTTCCATCATTCCAAGGGCACGGCTGCTGCTTTCTCCAGAGGTGTTTGTGGAGAACACGGAATCCTTGGAGGGCCCAGGGGGGCAGAGGCTGCTGCTGGGCTGGGGGTCCTCCCCAGGCCTCAGTGTCCCACCCCAGCTGGGGAGAGGAAACCAATTCCCACTGCAGAAAGAGACACAATCTGTAGATTGCAGGAGCAATTATTCATTTCCCCCGAGGGCCTAATGAGCGGTTATGCATTTGGCAGTAAGTAATGATCCTCTTGCAAATCTTTTTGTTAATTAAATGGGCGCCTTTCCAGTGCAAAAGTGGCTGTTCGATGTTTGGGATGTGCCCAGAGATCGGGGACTGCTTGCCCGGCCAGCGCTGGCCTGGGAAATGCAGAAATCCTTGGCTTGGCAGTGGCTGGAGGTCACCTGAAGTGATGCTCTTGATTTACTAAAATGGCATTGCCCCTGCATCCCTGGCAGTGCCCGGGGATGGACATTGGGGTTTGGAGCATCTAGGATAGGGAAAGGTGTCCCTGCCATGGCAGGGTGGCCCTGGAGGGGATTTGAGGTCCCTTCTAACCCAAACCCATCCCATGACATTGTGCTGCCCTGAGGTACATGGTGCTCCTGCCTCATGGGCCAAAAAAAAGCTTTAAAAAATTGAAAAGAAATTTCTCCTTGCAGAGAATTCTGGAAGTGCAAAGAGCAAAGGAGAATTCAGAGCTGAAGAGTCAGCCCAGGCCCCGGGCTGGCAGCAGTGCTGCGCCTGCACCTGCCCAGGTGAAAAGCAGATCCAGAGCCCCTGAAATGCTGATTTGTAACCAGCAGTGTGGGCTGGTGTCCGGGAGGCAGGGAAGTGCTGACACAGCACGTTTGCCAGTCCCTCCCCCGAAGAGGAGCCTGGAAAAGGATCCATTAAAATTAATGGGGCTGAGGATGGCTCCCTGGTAATCTGCTGGTTCCAGCAGCACACACCATTGTCCTGGGTGGCTGCTAATTCTCCTCCGTGGTTAATTCCAGCAGAGCCTGGGTCTGGGGGATGCTGGTGGGGAGAGGAGCGGGAGCAAGGGCTTGGTGCAGCTGAGGGGATGCACACCCTGTGTCACTCACGTTGGTAATTAGAAATGCTGCTGCAGCTGAAAGGGAGGCTCTCAGGAGGAGACTTAAAATTCTTCTTTGAAAAATGCAATTTGGGAAGGTGGTGTTTTTAATAGTGCTTATTATGCAGGGGTGACTTATATAAGATAATGAGTGATGGAGGCACTTGGGTTTCTCTGAGCTGCTCGGAGGGGCCAAGTCCCTCCTTGGGCTGTAGGAGGAGGTGAAAACTGAGGGATTCCAGAAGAGGGGGAAGTTTTTTGATGGGGTATTCATTGGAAAGGATTTTCCCAAAGAGCACAGCGTGCTGTGGCTGATCTTTGTGCTGCCCCTGTGCCAGTTAACATGACAGAATCAGAAATTCCTGCTCCATAATTGCTCTCTGTGTGCTCCAGCGCGTCCCAGAGCGTGCAGCTGGAGCTGTGTGTGTTTGTTTCCCACATCCAAACCCCCCTCCTCAGCAGCCTCTCTCCAAACAAGTCAATTTGGAGCTCTAAGCTGTTACAAGCAATGCTCGGGTGAGATTTGACGTGTGTGGATAACACAGCAATGCTCATTATTGCCTGAAATCTGCTATTCAACGGGCACAGCCAAGCTGGAGGAACACAGCTTGGGCTGAGCTTTATTTGGAATACATTTACCCATCAGGTGAAGCGAAGCACGCGGGGAAACTGTGCATTTTGTGTATGCCCAGGGTGGAACACCAGGATGGCAGAAGGGAAAAGCATTTCTTGGCCTCGAGCTGGCACAGCAGCCCTGAGTGCCCCAGGGTGCTGCTGCTGCTCTGCTGCTCTGCTCCAGGCCTGGCATGCATGCTCAGAGCCTGGATGCCATGTCAGGGCTCCCAGGGGGAATAAAACACAAAACCCTCTTGTGCTGTGCCGTGGAGCTTCGTGCAGCTCTGAGTGTTCTGATACCTCAGAATCACAGAGTGGCTTGAGCTGGAAGGGACCCTAAAGACCATTAAGTGCTCAGTGTAGCACGGTACATTAATATAATGGTGACTTCTGGAGCCCTTCATGTGAGGCACTGCCTTGCAGTCAGCTGAGAAATGGAATAGATAGCATGGAAAAATTAAATTACCTGCTTAGGAGCAGGGCTCCAGCAGCTAATGGGCAGCAAGCACCGGGGGGAGTGTTGTCTCCACGGGGACAAGCAGCTGATTAATTGGATTGGGCTCTGATGAGTTCCACCCTCCGTGTCAGACACGGAGAGCTCCGGGCTCCCTCCCAGCGCTGATTCCTTCCTGTGCATCAAGAGATTCTTTATTTAATGTTGTCAGAGCTCCTCGGGGCTCCCTTGGGCCTGAGGGTGCCCCCACATCCGGGGTGGGGCTGGCCTTGGGTCCTGGAGGGCTTGGGGATGGGATGGGATGGGATGGGATGGGATGGGATGGGATGGGATGGGATGGGATGGGAGTTTGGATCTAGAGCAGCACAGAATCCCAGAATGGTTTGGATTGGCAGGGACCCACCCAGTGCCACCCCTGCCATGGCAGGGACACCTCCCTGTGTCTCAGGTGCTCCAAATCCCATCCAGCCTGGCCTTGGGCACTGCCAGGGATGCAGGGGCAGCCACAGCTGCTCTGCTGCGGGATTGATCCCAGCCCAGCCTTATCCCGAGTGCTGGCAGGGCAGCGTGCCTTGGAGCTGTCACATTCCCCGGTTTGGTGCATCCCAGGAGCCCTCGGACAATCTCGTGTGTCACCAGCGGAACCCGCTGGGGCAGTGCCCCCAGCCCGGCTCAAACCCTTCCAGAGCGACGCCTTTTAACTAAAAACCGTTTAATGGGAATTTGGATCAGTTTTCCTCAAGTGCAATTACGAATGCAAATGGGGTTTTTGATGTGAAAGCAGCGGAAATGTGATGGCTGTGGGCTCGATAAGCGCCGGGCCTTT
Organism: Zonotrichia leucophrys gambelii; assembly: GCF_028769735.1. NCBI lineage: Eukaryota > Metazoa > Chordata > Aves > Passeriformes > Passerellidae > Zonotrichia > Zonotrichia leucophrys. The sequence continues at coordinate 24,566,854 of NC_088179.1, read as the reverse complement.
GTTGTGCAGCTCGTTTCGCCGCGCAGTTCCAGCAGCGTTATCAGACACAGCCACAAGAGCCGTTCCCAGCGGGTTCAGCTGCTCCCGAGGGCTCCGAACCGCCCGGTGCCGGCGGGACTGGGGCTGGAGCGGCTCGGCCTGCCTCGGAACCGGGGTTATCCCGGGAAAGCCGCTGGGAGCTGCGTGCCCTGCTCGGGGGCACCGCTCCTCGCTCAGCCTGCCCGTGCCGTCCGCTCAGGGATGGAGCGGCCGCATCCCGGAGCTCTCCTGCGGGAAACGGAGCGGGAAACGGAGCGGGAAACCCAGCCCGAGGGATCCGGGGAGGGGGGACGGGCACGGGATGGGGCTGCCACCGCTGTCCTTGCGGGAGCTTCCCCTGGGACATGGGACTGGAACTGGGACTGCCCTGAGCTGTCCTGCGGCAGTGATGGGGGCAGGCTGGAAATCAGGGGTTTGGGATTGTTCTTGGGAACCCACTCCTGATGTCTGAAAATCAGGGGTTTGGGATCATTCTCCTCCTGGTGTCTGGACATCGGGTTTGGGATCATTCTGCCGCTCCTGGTGTCTGGAAATCGGGAATTTGGGATCATTCAGGCTCCTGGAGAGAGGCTGCTGCCCGCAGTGTCTGTGCTGGCTTTGGGGAATGTGGCTCTGGGGCCCTGGACAGAATGTGGGTCTGTGGCCAGCTCTGGGCTGTTGGATAAAAAAGAGAAAGGCCTTTTTTGGGTGGAGAAGCTCCAAGGGCTCAGATTTTGAGTAGGATTCTGCCTCCATGGCACTGCCAGCAGTGTTTCAGTGCTGCCATGCCATCCCCCTGGGTCTGGTCCATCCAAGGGCATTGCATGCAAACCCTCACTGAGCAGCTGTCTAAGTGTCCAGCATGGTTAAAACTCTCCTTGTGAAGGCTGAAACCACAATTTTGATGTGTCCCCAGCCTGGGAGCGCTGACTGCTCCATCCTGCTGCATCTGCCTGGTCCTGGGGCTGCTCTGGCTGTGGGGAGGGCAGGGCCCTCCAGCACTGGGAGCACAGAGAACATCCCTAACATTGATCACACAGTCCCACAATGGTCTGGGCTGGAGGAGACCTTGTTGTGCACCTTGTGCCACCCCCTGCCATGGCAGGGACACCTTCCCTTATCCCAGGGTGCTCCAACCTGGCCTTGGACACTTCCACCTCTGTCATGGGCACTGCTGCAGGTTTGCTGCTAAATTCAGTTGTTGTCCTTTCTCAGTATTGAAGAATTTCAGTTAAAGAGCTCAGGCAGGCTGGGTTGGCATCGTTACTGTGACCTGGATTGCTGGAATCACAGGCTGCTGTGGCTGGAGGGGGCCCTAAAGCCCACCCATCCCAACACCCTGCCATGGCAGGAGGGGAAATAACTTAGCCTGTGACTACAGCCATGAGAAGCAGAATCTGCAGCCAGGCTTGGCATCCTGTTTCAAAGGAGCTCCACTATAAGGTAACATTTAAAAAAGGAAGGAGCAATCAGCGTGCTCAGCTCCAGCCCTGCAGCAGCTCACGAGGTTTCACCCAGCCCAGACTGCAGGACCTTGATTCATGTTCATATTTTGGACTGCAGAAGCATCCTCCTGCCTCTGGATGCAGCCAGAGCCGAGCTGCTGACTGTCCCTGGAGCTCTGGGAAGGGAAGGGAAGGGAAGGGAAGGGAAGGGAAGGGAAGGGAAGGGAAGGGAAGGGAAGGGAAGGGAAGGGAAGGGAAGGGAAGGGAAGGGAAGGGAAGGGAAGGGAAGGGAAGGGAAGGGAAGGGAAGGGAAGGGAAGGGAAGGGAAGGGAAGGGAAGGGAAGGGAAGGGAGAAGGGAAGGGAAGGGAAGGGAAGGGAAGGGAAGGGGAAGGGAAGGGCTCCTCCCTCAGCCTTGCTCTGAGCCCAGCCCCACAGCCCCTCCAGCTCTGCACGGACCCCACTGTGGCTGCACAAAGCATTTATTCCATTATTGGGGGTTTCCATCCTGCTCACCATGGGGTGTGCAGAGCCCTGCCCCTGCAGGGGACAGCCCTGGGGCCATGGAAGGGTTTGTGCCCTGCCTCTGCTGCCCTGGCCCTGCTGCCCTGGCCGCGGGGTGGCTGCAGTGGCCCCAGGGCTGGGCTGGGGGGTCACAGGGTGGTCACAGGCAGCTGTGTTAAACCACATTTGCTTGATGAAGCATTTTGAGCAAGTCATTTAATGAGTGCTCGTTGTCTTGCTCGGGGGAAATGCACATTGTCACAGTGATTTGGTGGCACTGAGGTGTCACAGGGAGCCCGGGCTTGGCTCGTGGCTCAGTCCTCTGCCAGGGTTGTCACGTACCTCCTCTTCCATAAGCTCAGGGTTTTCATCATGCAGAATTATGTGACTCCAACGTTTTACTCTAGAAGTGATTATCTTGCTCAGGAAATGAAATAAATCCCATATTTAAATACATCTTCTGTGGAGAGACTGTAACCCCTCCAAAGCTAAGCAGCTTGAGGTAAGGTGCTCTGCGGGATGTGCCAGTGCAGATGTGGCTGTCCCTTTCTGTCCCCTCCCTGGCACCTCGGGCCATGGGCAGCCTTGGCAGTGGGGATCAGGGTGGCAGTGACCTGGGCTCATCCCCAGCACCGAGTCACAGCATGTGGCAGCTCTGGGGCAGTGGGAGCTCCCCAGAGATGTGCAGGACAGAAGCAGAACACCCAGAATGCCCCAGCCCAGGGGGTGTGAGGCCAACAGGGAGGGGAATGTTCCAGGTCTGTCAGTGCTGCTCTGGGCTCTGAAACACAGCTGGGCTCCAAAACCCACTGGGTGCTGCCAGCAGTGCCCCAGCTGCACCCCCAGTGCCAGGGGGACCCTCAGGGTGTCCTGGCTGCGAGGGGCACCCAGGGGTCAGTGACCCAAGGCTTGTGCCACTCTGCTGGGTTTGCTGATGCACTGATGAGGGCTCTGGGGACTCTCCCAGGGTCCTGCTGCCCCCAAACGCTGCCTGAGGGTGACTCCAAGGAGACCACTCCGAGCTGGGAGGTGGTGGCTCTGCTGCATGATTAACTGTTAATCCTCTTTGGGGAAATATCACACGGCGACTGTCTTTGTTGGGATTTAATGCTTTCCATCCCCAAAGGGATGTGCTGGGTACCTGTTAATGAGCCATGGCAGGGAGCTGTCCCCGTCAGGGCTGCTGGGTGGCCGTGGCTGGCTGCCAGCCTCCCCCTGCGCTGCCACAGCCCCCTCCCCAGCAGGGCAGAGGGGACGCACACCGTGCTGTGCCCCCGCTGCAGGGCAGGGTGAAGCTCTGGCCCCCTGAGCCCAAACCGGGTTGTGAGCACCCCCAGCGCCCCCAGCTCGCTCTGCCACCGCTCCTGGCACCTCTGGGGGCCTCGGGCGGGTCCAGCAGGGGGGTCCGGCCTGGGAGCTGCTCCCACCCCAAGGGCAGGGCAGGGGCCTGGCAGTGAGCGGGCTGGGCACCAGGAGCTCCGGGGGTGCCCCCAGCTCCATTCCTGGGCAGCCTGGGGCAGGGTGGGGTCTGGGGAGCCCCTCTGGACCATTTCCCGTGGCCTGGGCTGGGTGGGAAGGGGACCAGAGTGACCCTGCCCTGCCACCCACGGGCACCCTCTGCTGTGGGGCTGCACCGGGGGCACCCACTGCCCGTCCTGCCCTGGGCACTCTGCTGGTGACAGTGACAGTGAGGACTGGGGTCCCGGGGGGCCTCCAAACCTGCCCACCCCTCACTGCCTGGGGGTCGCCTCGGTGCCCAAAGCCAGCGCCCCGGGAGAGGTGGCACAGGGCAGTGCCAGGTGGCAGGGCAGCCTCGGCCGGGGACGGGGATGGGATGGGGTCGGAATGGGGTTGGAATGGGGCTGGGGATGGTTTGATCTGCTGAGGGATGGGGATGGTTTTGCCTCCAAGCCTTTGTGCTGCGGCTCATTCCGCTGGCGCTGCTGGGGGAGCAGGATTAACCCCGGCCCTGCTGCGGGCGGCGGCTCGGGGAGCACGGCATTAACGTGTTAACTCCCTCACACTCCGGAGCACAGCGATTTCCCTCCCCCTCCCCCCATTTTTCTCCTTCCTTTCCCCCATAATTAACCCATTTTAACAGCGGATCGCTGCCCGCTCTCAAGACCTCGCCGAGCGATGCCGGCAGCGGTTTTTCCGGGCGGATCTGCCTGAACGCCTGCCTTCGCTGCGAGCACAAAGGAGGCCCGTGGCTCGCATCCTCCCGTCGCTGCCATCCTCGCCATCCTCCCCGCAGGCTCTGGCGGGGGATCCCGGCGCCGCTGCGGAGCCGCTGCCAGCGCTCGGCGGGCTGCCATGGGTGGGAGGTAGCGCTGCTGCGCCTGGGCGAGGGAAGGAAGGACGGACACCGATGGATGCTGCCGCTCCTTAGGGACGCGCGGCGAGGTCCGGGGCTCGGCCGTGCCTGCTCAGCACTCAGCGCTCGCAGGATGCTGGCGGTGATTTAAGAGCGGCGGCCGGGAGCCCGCAGCGAGGCAGAGCGGCCGCGGAGGGATCGGAATGAGGGAGCGGCGCCCCGGGAGCCCCTGACTGCATGGATGCTTCTGGCTGAGCAGCAGCGCCCGAGCCGCCCAGAGCGCGGAGTGAGCCCCGAGGCGCTCCGAGCCGCGAGTGCGCGTTCCGGGGCCGGCGGCAGCGGGGACACCCAGCGCGGCTCTCCCGGAGCCTCCAGCGCTCGGGGGGCGCCGGGCTTGCCGGGCTTGCCGGGCAGCTGCAGCCCGCGGGGGGCCGGGGGTCCGCCCGCCACCCGGACGGGGCGCCGCGGGCGCGATGCAAGTGTCCATCGCCTGCACGGACCACAACTTGAAGAGAAATGGTGAAGACAGGCTCATCAGCAAGCAGAACACCACGACCCCGAACGTAGTGAATGCAGCCCGGGCGAAATTCCGGACAGTGGCTATTATCGCTCGCAGTTTGGGGACGTTTACCCCGCAGCACCACATTTCATTAAAAGAATCCACCGCAAAGCAAACGGGCATGAAATATAGGTATGGGCACGGTCTCGGTCTTTGTTCCCTTGCAGTGTGATAGCTCTTTACTTTGCCTGCCTGGATGCACCTGGTTTTGCAGAGGAGCTCTCTCCTCAGGTTATTAATAGATTTTTGAACTCGGGCGTAACTGGGAAGCTTTGGGGTGTTTGTGTTTTTGCAGGCATATGCATTTGCGGTTTTGTACCCGAAACCCGCTTGGCTCGGGCAGATTCTGTGCAACGCCGTGAATTTGTGACAGCGGTGCTAAGATGGTTCCTATTAAGTGTTCAGTGTAACTAATCCTGGTGCTAATGAGCAGGAGAATCAATTAGGCAGGCATGCCTGGGGCCGGGCACGGAAAGTTGGTTTGCGGGGCTGTGTGGAGCAGAGGCGTGTGCCGCGGGGATCAGCCCACCGCGGGGGCGCCTCACCGACTTCTCACCTGGTGCACTCGGGCAAGATGAGATCAAAGCCCATTTTGGGCAAATGCAGAAAACCAAATCTCGGCCGTTCTTATGGAATGCCTCCTGCCTCTCACAGGTTTTTATTCCTCCTAGCCTAGGCAGCAAAAATGAGGAATGGCTGTGAGTTGGGCTATGAAGTGCTGAGTGTGGGCAGCTGATCAGCTCCTCTGCCCTGCCTTTGGCTGTGAGTGAGAGGGATTTGTGTGCCTTTGGGGCTGGCTTCTGCCCGTTCAGGGTGTCCCTTCCAGGCACCAATGGGGGAACAAGGGGACAGCCTGGCATCTCTGCACCCCGAGCTGGAGCTGCTGCTGGGGAGGCAGCTGGCACAGGAGGCACCATGGGCAGGCTGAGGGTGTGGGGCTGTGGGCAGCTTTATCCTGCTAGCTACACGGAATTCTTACAGCTCCCAGCCCATGGGACACCAGCCAGGGCTCCGTGCCCCCAGAGCTGCCCTGGGGAGCTGCAGGTGCAGTTTTGTGTTAATGCTGCCTTTGGGGTCCTGGGACGGCTGCAAAGGCGCTCTGGGCTCAGCAGCCACTGCCGGCTCCAGGCGTGGTGCAGCCAGGGCAGGGGGATCCTGCAGCTCGGGAAATGCCACTCCCAGCAGCTGCAGGGCTTGGAACAGCGTGGATGGGGTGCTCAGATGTCATTTTCTGTGGTTTCCTTGGAGGGTGGATCAATGACAGGGAGGCTTTTCCCCAGTGGAAGCCCGGCCTTTCCAGCTGCTGCTCCCTGTCCTTCAGCCATGACCAACTTCCAGCACGGACATGGCACCTCCTGCACTGGCAGCTGAAATCCTCAGTGAGCCTGTGGCCAGGGCAGAGCTGCTGGTTAATAAATGTTCCTGGAGCCAGCTCCCAGCTGGGCAGGGGTCTGAGGTGGCAGGGGCAGTGTCCAGGGGGATCCTGGCAGGGGCAGTGTTCATGCAGGGGGATCCTGGCAGGGGCAGTGCCCATCCAGGGGCATCCTGGCAGGGGCTGTGCCCATCCAGGGGGATCCTGGCAGGGACAGTGTTCAGGGGGATCCTGGCAGGGGCTGTGCCCATCCAGGGGGATCCTGGCAGGGGCAGTGCCCATCCAGGGGGATCCTGGCAGGGACAGTGCCCATGCAGGGGGATCCTGGCAGGGGCAGTGCCCATGCAGGGGGATCCTGGCAGGGGCAGTGTTCATGCAGGGGGATCCTGGCAGGGGCAGTGTCCATCCAGAGCAATCTTGGCAGGGGCAGTGTTCAGGAGGATCCCAGCTCCCAGGCTGTGACAGAGGGCCTTGTCCAAAGACAGGATACACAAGATCAGTGTAACTTGTCCTTTAACCACCTTCCCAGTGGAGCAGAGCTCCTGTGACCCCTGACCCCTCTGGCAGCCCCATCCAAGCCATCATGCCTCAGTTTCCCCATCTGTGGGAGACGGGTCTGTGATGGTGTCCCTCAGAGACAGCACCTGCTCCCAAGCCACGCTCGCTGGCTGCAGGGGCACTTTGTGCTAATTGCCAGCACTTATCTCCTGATTTCCCCGGGCTCCCAGCTCTCTCCCAGGGTACCAACACCCCGGAGAATCGCAGTTCCTTGCTCCTGCAGCCTCCGGAGTGGGGCCTTCGGGAGCGCTTTCTGCCTTATTCCTGGATGAGGTTTGGGAGTGAGGGTGGCTTGTCCCACCGGAGTTCTCACAGCCCCGGCTCCGTCTGCCCCAGACCTGGGAGCTGCACCAGGAATAGCAGCTCGTTGGCGACAAGGCTGAGGTTTTATCTTTATGACTAATCTCTGTTTCTGCTCGCGAATCTCCGTGTGCAGAGCTGATTTCTCCCCAGCGCAGGGGAGTTTGGAGGAATGGCTGAGTAACCCTCGGGCTGAGCTGTGCCCTGCCAGTCTCGGTAACCTTTGGGTGGGGAGGTGCCAGTGGAGCCGGAATTCCGTGCTCACCTTGGGACCCGTTCCTTAGCCCGAGGGGAATCCAGAGCCAAAGGCTTTTCCCAGCGGCTGCAACGATAATGCTGCGAACTCCTCACCTCCCTCACATTTTGAAGCTGAAGTCCTTCCCAATTAATTTTCTGCCTGAATTATGTCCTTGATGCTGAGCTCTGCAGCGCGGGCTGCTCCAAATGCCACCCCAGCCAGGCTGGCCCCCGATTGACGCTAAAAATACCGAGGGCCGCCCCCGGGCAGGGCTGCTCCGAGCCCCGGGATGCTCCGGGATGCTCCGGGCCCCCGGTGCTGCAGGGCTGCCCCGAGCCCCGCTCCGCTCCGGGATGCTCCGGGCCCCGCCGCCTCCCCCGGTGCCAGCGCTCCCATTATGTAAAAGGGAGAGACAGCGCCTGTGACAGGGCTGGGGGCGGGAGAGGAGCCAGCTCGGGGGCTTTTCACCGAGTGACATGTTTCTGGCCCCGCTCCAGCTCGGGGAGCGAATTGGAATATGAGAGGCAAAAGTTTACGGGAATAAATGCGTGCGTTCGCCGGGAAACAGCTGCAAGTACTCAGGTGGGCTCAGGTGCGTCCCCGCGGCGCTCACCTGAGCAAACCTCGGCCCTGCCTTCGCAAAACGGGCTTTGCGCTTGGCATCCTCCCCGGACAGGGGCTCCTGGCCATGGCCCCTGCTGTCCCCGCCGGGCACAGCCCCGCTGCCGCCTCCTGCTCTCCTTTATCCTTTGTAATGCTCCAGTTCGGTCCCACCGGGGAGCCGGGTGCTAAGGGGAGTATCTGGGATCACTTCAAGCCTTTCTTTGGAAAGGATGGAGTTGCAGCTCTCGGCTTGGGAAATCGCAATGTGCCGCACCGCTGCTGGGAACAAAGGATGAGCCTTTGCTCTGATGCAGGGCAGGCAGCAGGGACGGCAGCCCGGCTCTCCCCTGCTTTGGGCCGGCCAGAGGGCACAGACCCGGCTCTACTCTCTGCTAATTTGCCGTATCTTCCTTAAAATTCTTCTCAGCAACATGGATCCAGGCCCGCTGCTGGTGCTGGGGGCTGTTTGAGACGTGACGCTGCTACCGCAGGAACAACTTCTCAAAGTGAGACTGGCACTGGCCTGCCTGTTCTCTGACTTCAAACTACACCTCAGCGAGAAGTTCTTACAATGAGGCTGCGGATGCCTTGGCAATTGGGTCTTTAAGGTCCCGTGCGGTCCAAACCACTCTAGAATTCCCAGATTCTTTGGTACTACCAGTATCAATTGCAGCTGCAGCACTGCAAGCCTTGCCCAGAGCACCCCACGTACCCAAGAGCCTGCTCTGTGCCCAGGGTGTGCCCGGAGCTGGGATGTGATGGGATGTGATGGGAGCTGGGATGTGCTGAGATGTGCTGCAAGCTGGGATGTGCTCGGAGCTGGGATGTGCTGGGCTGTGCTGGGAGCTGGGCTGTGCCGGGCCCCGGCGCTGCGGGGCCGGTTTGGGGCCGTCAGCAGTTCACAAATAACCCTTTTTGCCGAGCCCTGGCCGCGCATGGGCACGAGGGGCCCAATTTACAGAGCACAACTATCTATTTGCGCTCATCCATAATTGATGGAGGCAGCTTTGACCATTAACTGCGGCGCGAGCCTAAACAAAAATTTTTATCTGCAAAGGCGAAGTGGTGGAGTTCATGTTCCAGAGAGCCTGGGCAGGGTGAGGAGAGGCCGGGCAGCATCCCCCGAGGTGAAACCCATCCTTCCCACCCGAGGGGTGGGAATCTTCCCCCATTGGAGAGGTGCTACTAACGTTTGTAAGATAAGAGCTGAGAAACAAGGGAATAAAGCAGAAGGGAGGGCAGAAAAGGGTTGTGTCCCTCCCCATCACTGTTTGCAAATCTGAGGGCAGCTGAGCGTGTGGGGACCGCGAAGGCACAGGCAGGAATCTGCGGAACAAAAGCTGCTGACATTGGAATTACGTAAAGGTGATCTGGGCAGATAAACCTTGAGAAGTAAAGTTTGCTTTCTTCCTCGTCCCCTGGGGAAGAGGAGAGATTTAGAGAAGGTTTTATGAAGGAATTGTTCTCTGTGAAGGGAGGGCCTCCCTGGCACAGGGGGCTGCCCCTGGATCCCTGCAGTGCCCGAGGCCAGGCTGGAGCAGCCTGGGGCAGTGCAAGGTTGGGGTGGATGGCACTGGGAGGGCTCTGGAGTCCCTTCCAAGGCTGTGGTGATTCTGTGATTGCACGGAACATCCCTGACCCTTCCTGGACGGGTTCCTGGCGCGGCTGCCGAGCGCTGGCACAGGAGGAGGGATCGCAGCTCGGGAGGAGCCCTGCGGAGCCCCGGGCTGGTCTGGGGGTGAGCACCACCGGCTCCAGCGTCCTTCAGTGCTGTGAGCACGCCCGGCTCTCCCGGGGCTGGAGCAGAAGGGATTTTGTTAAATGCCAATTCCCGCTGTGGCACCGCAGAGCACCCGGGTCCCCAGTCCCTGTCACAGACCGGACTGAGGGAGCCCAGAGCAGCCTAGATGGGCTGGGACAGCGCACGGGTCACCTTGGGCTGCAGAATTCCTTTGGGAATTCTGGCTAAGTCCTGTGCTCGCCAAGGGGTGTCAGTGGAAGCAGGTATTTCCTAGCAGTGTGTCTTCTTTTTCCCTGCGTTTCATTTTCCAAGCGTTAACCATAATAACTACCTCGCATATTCAGGAAATTGTGGTTTATTTAAGTCTTGCTGCAATTACGAGCAGTTTTAAACTCTCGCATGCAAATGGCACAATTATTTTGGTATCGAGTTCCATATTGTTTCAGTACTCTCCACATCAGGCTGACTTTTATGGCTCATCGTCTGATCTTCATTTTCCTGCTGCAAATTAAGATTAATCCAGTGAACAGAATGGATTTACGCTGAATTCACAATGCTTTTCCCCCCAGGACTGTAGCTTATAATGGCTGCAAAGGAGGCAGGAATAACTCAGAGGGGAGGGAGAAGGAACCATTGAGTAAACAAAATCTGCTGATTTGTGCTCCTCTCACCTTCCCAGGGGCTCCCGGGAGTTTGCAGCTCCCAGGTGAGGCTGGGATCTGGATTTCTCTGCTCCCATCACACTGCAGAGAGAGGTTTGGGCACACTTTTATCCACCAGCTCCCCTCCAAACCCAGGGCAGTGCCCGGGGCTGGGCAGGGTCCCCGCTGCCCTGGGGCTGGCACTGCTGCCTTGGGGCTGGCACTGCCATCCCCCAGCTCTGCCCAACCTCAGCAATTGCACAATTCCATGGCAAATGGGGCCTTTGCGGGTGCGTGGGCTGGTGTGAGCACTGCAGGTGGATCTCGTGTTCCAGGTGCCAGGTGAAGCTAAGCTGGCTTTGCTGGGTGGTGCTGGCCCTGCCCTGTGGGGACAGCCCTGCCCTCCGTGCGGGTGGCACTGTGGGCACCGGGCACCGCTGTGATCCCGAGGGGAGCTCGGGAGAGCAGGGCTGGGTTCCAGGGCACAGCTCCCACGGCTCGGCTCTGCGTGAGGAAAACGATGGGATTGAAGGAAGGTTTTAAATAATGAGCTGGAGCTGCGGGGGCTGCGCCATGGAGCCACCCACGGCAGGGGGGCACGGGCAGGACAAGGCACGGCTGGGTGTCCCTGCCACCCCTGGGTGTCCCTGCCACCCCTTGTCACCCGTGGGTGGGTGTCACTGTCACCCGTGGGTGTCACTGTCACCTGTAGGTGGGTGTCATTGTCGCCTGTGAGTGGGTGTCCCTGTCACTCATGAGTGGGTGTCACTGTCACCCGTGGGCGGGTGTCACTGTCACACACGGTTGGATGTCCCTGTCACCCGTGCATGACTCTCCCTGTCACCCACGGGTGCTGTCCCCATCACCTGCAACTCTCTGTACCCATCCCACGCGAGTGGCTGTCCCAGCAGTGCCACCCATGTGTCCCCAGCCCCGTGTCCCCTTTCTGGGCAGTGGCAGTGGGTGGCTGTCTCCAGCTGGTGCAGGTCCTGCCCCAGGGCTGCTCAAACCCAGCCTGCTCCATCCTCCATCCCTGCAGCCTGGTATTTTCCACCTCAAGGCTGCCTGACAGCTTTAATCTGATGCTTAAATGGCTGGGAGAGGAGCCGTCGTGCAGGAAGGCTGTAATTTAATGACTTGGGAAGCGCACAGTTTAAGACATTTCAAATGTATTATTTTAGCCTGGCTGCTTTGGCAAAATCCGATTGGAACTTTGAGCGTGCTTATTTTTATTTCAGACTAACGCTACAGAACGCCTCCTGTAGAATGTGTTTGTTAAGGAATTAATTGTCTTTGAGGAAAGGAAAGTGCCCTGGGTGGGACTTTCTCCCTGAAGCATCCAAATGAGTTTGAATTGTTTCTCAAACTATTTTGTAGCACCATAAACCCCTCAGGCAGGAGGGGAGCAGGGCCTGGTGCCTGATCCCTCTCTGGGCTGGCCCTGTTCTCCTCAGGGCTCTGCAAACGAGTTTTGGGAGGTGTTTATTGGCAAAGCTCTGGCCAGAACAGAAACAATCACTGGGACATGGGGTTTGAGGAGCAGAAGCAGGAAGCTTATGAAAAATAAGGTGCTGAAGCTCCTGGGTGCCCCCATTGAAGTCCTGGTGCCCTGTCCCTGGCAGCTCCTCAAGAGGGAAGCTGGAGCAGGTTTATCCTTGGTTTTGGTTACAAAATTCAGGATTTTGGTCAGGGCCCACAGCAGCTGGGTGCAGCTGCAATGGGGATGGTGTCTGTGCACAGAGGGTGCAGGGCAGGAGGGCTGGGCTGGGCTCCTGCATCCCCCCTCAGAGCTCCTGAGCCACCAGGGAAACGTGCCCTTCATGTAAACAAGCTGCTCTGGAGATATTTTTGAGGATGAAGTCATAAAAATTCTATGGCGTACCTATATTTTCCTTTTGGCATTGAATTCACCATAAAAACTGACACAGAAAAACAGCTTCAGCTGTGCTGGCTGGAAAGTGCTGCAGCTGCTTCTCAGAGCCATCAGAGCAGCCCACGGTGGGCTGGCTTGGAAGGGATGCCATGGCCAGGGACACCTCCCACCCTCCCAGCTTGCTCCAAGCCCTGTCCAACATGGTTATTTTTTCCCAATATTCCATCCATCCCTGCTCTCTGGCCATGAGAAGCCGTTCCCTCTTACCCTGTCACTCCAGGCCCTCCTTCAGCAATTCTTCAAATCTTTCCAAAAATTTATTTTCTCTGTTAAAAAGCAAAACTCCCCGTGCAGTAGTTAAAGCATAAATTCCATTGTGCTTCCCAGTGGTTCCCTTACCTCAGGCTGCTTGTTTTTATAACAACTCCTGCAAATCACCTTTACCCAAATATGGTTTCAAGGATAAATTGTCCCTCCAAGGGGAGTGTCCCCTTCCTGGGCCATCCCTGAGGGTGCTGCTGGGATGGAGCTGTGCTGGGAGCCCAGAGTTACCCTGGGGCTGCTCAGATCCTTCCCCAGCCCTGGCATTGTGTCAGGATCAGCCCCTATTGCCTGGGGAGAAAGTTCCTGATTCTCATTTCCAGCTGATCACCCACTTCAGCTGGGTGACTGATGCTTCCCAATGTGGGCCAGGGGATGGGGAAGGCAACCCCTGAGAGGCTTTTGCTGGTTTTGGTTTGCCTTTTTGGCTGTGAGGTGGCACGGAAAGCAGGGCAGGTGGCATTTCTGCTTCCAGCCCGGTGGGTTTGGAGGCCGTGCCCCCTGCACGCAGGCATGGCTCGGACACTGATTCCCAAAAATTGGGATGTGGTCAGCAGGCAGGGCAGGGCGTGTCCCAGGGCTCTGTGCCCGTCCCCAGCAGGGCTGGGGACCCCAGGGGACACTGGGGACAGCAGGGACAGCGATCACCCCTTGCACAGACGGGATGGGATGGGCTGGGATGGGATGGGATGGGATGGGATGGGATGGGATGGGATGGGATGGGATGGGATGGAGCTCTCCCTGCTCCCTTTACTTCTGGCAGTAACTCAATTCCATCAGGGGTTTTTGCACGGATCACGTAATCCCCTCCGCCATCTGAAATCCTGCACTTTAAAAGCCTCGCTGCACAATGACAAAGAGGGTTTTATTCCCTCACAGCCGGGGTCGGGCCGGTGATGAAACATGGCGGGGGCAGCGCCGTGGGCTGGGCTGGGATGGGCTGGGATGCGCTGGGATGTACTAGGATGGGCTGGGATGCGCTGGGATGTACTGGGATGTGCTGGAGATGTACTGGGATGGGCTGGGGTGTCCTGGGATGGGCTGGGATGTGCTGGGGTGTCCTGGGATGGGCTGGGACGGGCCCTGGGCAGGAGCTGTTCCCATGAAACCGCCAGCCCGGCACCCCTCAGTACACCACAACTCTGGGGGTCCCCGGGCAGCTGTGCTCAGCCCCAGGTGGGCTCGGGGCCATCTCCTCTGCCTTATCTACATTTAATGCGTCATCTGCAACTCCTGCGAGCACTGAGCCCAGGAGAGCGCTGGGGAATTGCAGCTGAGGCGCCCACCCACGCAGCCCGTGGCCCTGCGAGCGTGGAGGGGAGCTGGGAAGTGGGGAGGGACCAGGGAACCTTCAGGCACTGCTCATCCCCTGTGCCATCCACGCCTGGGCTGGTGCCCAGCTGGGTGCCCACTGCCCAGGAGCCTCCTCCGGCCTCCCCCAGTGCCTTCCCAGCCCATCAGCACGGCCCTGCAGTTATTGCACGAGGAGCAGTTCCCTGGTTTGTGTCACTGACCCAACCCTGAGCATCCCTGTCCTGCCCACAGCAGGGCCAAGGAGGATGCACAGAGGGACACCTGGGCACGGGCTGGCAGTGTCCCAGGCCAGGCTGGACAGGGCTGGGAGCAGCCTGGGACAGTGAAGGGGTCCCTGCCCTGGCAGGGTGGAGTGGGATAATCTTTAGGGTCCCTTCTGACCCAGACCATTGTGGGGCTGCGTGATGCTGCCCTGCCAGCAGGAAGGCAGCGCTGCTCCAGGAGCTCCCTCCCTGCACTGCACTGCTGCACGTGACCCACATCCAACTCCTTTCATTCCTGTAACAGGTAGGAGATCACACAGCAGTGTGCAGAGCAGCAAACACGAGCGCAGTCACACAGTGCAGGTGTCAGATTGAATGCCAGAGCAAAGTGAAGGATGCACGTGCTCAGGCAAGAGCAGAAATCCAGAAATCTGTGCTTTCAGCTTGCACAACCTGGGCCACCTACGCTGGTCCAGCTGCTGCAGCTTTGTGTGTTTATCTGTGCTGCTCATCAGTTGGGAACAGAGGTAAAAAATCCTGAGATTTGATGTTTTGCATAAATACCCAAACTTCATCGAGCCAGGGCAATGCTGCCAGGGATGCACAGGTGGGATTGCTGGGGTGGCTGGGCAGGGCAGGGCAGGACTGGGTGATCCCTGTGGGTCCCTTCCAGCTCAGGACATTCTGTGATTCTGGTTCTGTGTCTGTGCTGCAGCTCTGTGGCCTGGAGCTGTCCTGACCTCTGTCCACACAGGGAACCTGGGCTGGATGTGGTGCCTTGCTCTGGGCACACAAGGGTGCCAGGGCCACGGGCTGCTGTGGGGACATGTGGCACTGTGGGGATGAAGTGATGCTGTGGGGATCAAGGTGGCACTGTGGAGATGAGGTGGCACTGTGGGGACAGGTGGCACTGTGAGGACAGGTGGCACTGTGGGCACAGGTGAGCCCCTCTCAGCTGGGCTGTCTCCACGGATGGACGGAGCAGTTTGGGTCATATTGGGGTGAAACAGTTTGCATTTAGGAACAGGGAGTATTTCCGAGGCACAAGCAGGCAGGTGGGCTGTGCCAGAGCAAGGGAAGCTGCCCAGCAGGGTTTGCTCCACCCCACCGTTTTTATTGTGCATTATTGACGGCTTTAACCCCATCCTTGCTGAAGCATTTCTCCCCAGCACTGAGCACTTTCTGCAGCACCCCAGAGCAGCGGCAATGCTGTGCTTTGTCCCGGGGTGCTCAGCACCCCCATCCGTGCAGCAGAGGGGTTTGCAATCCCGGGGCAAAACTCGGGATTTGCAATCCCGGGCCATCCCAGAGCTCAGGTTTCACAATCCCTGACCAGCCCAAAGCTGCGGCTCCATCACTGCGATCCCCCGGCACGGGCGGCGGTCCAGGCGAGCTGCTGTGAGCCTTGGGAAGTGTTTTGTTCCCGATGTGACACAGAGAGCTTTATTTACCTCTCCTGCCACCCACGGCATGCAGAGACAAGCTCCTGCCCAGGAGCCTGGCCCGGGGACAGCTGCTGATGCCCGAGAGCCGCAGGGCTTTGGGAGCCACAGGAGAGGAGGAACCCGGTGCTGAGAGCAGGAAAGCACCCAAGTTAATTAACAGCAATAATTAGCCCCTCCGTGGGGCGCAGCCTCAGCTCCCTGCGAGCCTGAGCCCCGTGGAGGGTGACAAATGGATGTACCGAGGTGTCAGCACCCGCTGAGCATCTTCCAGGACGTGCAGGGTAAAACAGTGAGAGCAATTTTAGACACAGGCAGTGATGGGACATGGGGAACAGTTGAACGAAAAGAGGAGAGATTGAAATTAGATGTTGGGGAGAAATTCTTTACTCACAGGGTGGAGAAGCCCTGGCACAGTGTTCCCAGAGAAACTGGCAGTGCCCGAGGCCAGGCTGGATGGGGCTGGGAGCACTTGGGACAGAGGGAGGTGTCCCTGCATGGCAGGGGTGCCACTGGAGGGGATTTAGTGTCCCTCCAACCCAAACCATCCTGGCATTCTGGGCTTCTGTTATTTTCCCCTGCAGGAGGCAGGGATGGAGCCGGGGTCATGCCAAGCCAGGTGTCACTGTCCCCACTCCACAGGTGAGGGACATCAGAGGAGCTGCAGCAGGAGAGGGAGTGGGGAGGGTCCCTGCTTTCATCGGGATTTGGTGTCTCTTGAAACAGTCTCTTTTTTCAGGGAATAAATTACATATTTTATTCATTTTCTGCACAGAAAGGAGCGGTTCTGGAGCCCTGATGGGGATGTTTCTAAGCAACGTTGTTTTCCCACCACCAGCGTCAGGAGCAGTGACTTTTTTACTTCTCTTTTTTTTCCATATTTTTGTAGCAATAAGACAAACTCTGTGCAGTTTATATCAGGAGAGCTGTGCCATGATTTCCCCAGTTTGGCTGTATCCCCCACCTGTGAGGGGGTGTGTGAGGGGTCCCCTGGGGGTCACCTGCCCCCGGGTTCCTGCGCTGGGACCATCAAACCCCTCAGGTTTTATTTTGGTAGAGTTTGGCTGCTGTGGGCACAAGCACAGACACAGGGCAGTGAAACCAGCCTTGGAAGGAGCCAAAAGCAGCTTTATCTGAATTCTGTGGAGCTCTCCCAAGCCTGGAGGTTCTTCTGTGGGTGTGGACTCAGAAATGTTTTAGTCATTGTATGTGTTATTGCAGAGATTTTATTTAAAACTTCTGGTTTTGCATAGGGGGAAAAACCTCTCCTTTTCTGTCTCATTTCTGGTAGATGGATGGATGGGTGAATAAATGGGAGATGGATTAATAGATAGAAGGGTGGATGGATGGATGGATGGATGGATGGATGGATGGATGGATGGATGGATGGATGGATGGATGGATGGATGGATAAACAAGCAGACAGGATGGTTATACTGATGCCTTCCAGCTGGGAATGCTGCAGGGCAAGGGAAGGTTTGGGCTGATTTGGAGGGTGTTAATTGGAGAGGCCAAACCCAAACTGTCCCTGCTCCAAACAGTGAAGGGAAGCAAATCCCCACCTGGGAATGTGCTGTGCTGTAATTGCTCTGTCCCTGAAGGACACAGGAACCATTGTAGGTTAACAAGGTAATTAAGCAGCACAAGTGTCTCAGGCCATAAATCTCTGCCAGGGAAGGGGGTGGGTGTTGGTTTTGTGCCTGTGTGGGGTTTGCACTGCTGCTCCAGCTCTGTGTGCCCTGCAGGAGCTGGGCTGATGCACGGTGGGTGTGGAGGGTTTCCTGAGGAGGGGAATTGGAGATGGATGGTGAGGGTGTCCCAAGGAGGGGAAATGGGATATGGGTGGTGAGGGTTCCCCAAGGAGGGCAATTGCCCTTCCCCTCTGCTGGCTGAGGGGTTTGCCTGGGGCTGGGCTGTGTTTGGGAGGATGGAGCTGGCCCTGCAGGGACAGGGACAGCCCCTGGGGCTGCTCCTGGGTCCCTCAGCCATTGCAGAGCACTCGGTGCCTCTGCTGGGCTCTCACCATTCCCCTGCTCCAGCGTTAATTACAGCCCCACAATTACAATTAATTATTACAATTATTAGAGTTGTTTTCTGTGGCACGAGGTGCTTTGCAGGGATGTTCCACCCCTGCATTTTCTCTTTCCTTTGGCTGAAGAGCCCCTTGGCTGTGTCCCCTCTGGCAGTGCCCGTGTGCCCTGCAGGGCTCTGCTGTCCCTGTGGCCTCAGCAGTGGCTGGTCACACAGATGTCACCACGCTGGGGTTTTCCTCCTAAAACCTCGATTTGTCAGCCAGAGCTGAGCCTCGTCCTCCCCCAGCCCTGCTCTGCAGTTCTCCTGGCTCCCCAGGATCCTGTGCCTGCTCCCCTGGGAGCTCCCTGCTCCGGGCTCATCCCACATCTCTATGTACATATATAAATTACAATTCCTTTCGTTCTCCTTCAGCTCTGCCTGCACGCTCAGCACTTGCCCTTCCCAGGGAATAATTCAACTCCAAACTCCCATGAAAAGCATGAGGGAGGCATGGGGTGAGGGAAAGGCACAAGGAGGGCTGGGGATTTTCCATGTCATGCTCGATCCTCACTGCTGCCCTGTGCTGGGGGAGGTTTGGGCTGGGCACTGCTGGTTTAAGGCAGGGTTCTGTGCAGCACCCACTTCCCAGGAGCAAGGGAAGGTGAAATCAAACACCCTGTGACCATGTTCACAGGGGTCTGAGGATGAGGGAAGAGATGAGGATCTGACTCCATGTTTCAGAAGGCTGATTTATTATTTTATGATATATATTATATTAAAAACTATACTAAAATAATAGAAGAAAGAATTTCATCAGAAGGCTAGCTAAGACTAGAAAAGAAAGACTGATAACAAAGGCTTGTGGCTTGGCTCTCTGTCTGAGCCAGCTGGGCTGTGATTGGCCATTAATTAGAAACAACCACATGAACCAATCCCAGATGCACCTGTTGCATTCCACAGCAGCAGATAATCAATGTTTACAGTTTGTTCCTGAGGCCTCTCAGCTTCTCAGGAGGAAAAATCCTAAGGAAAGGATTTTTCAGAAAATATCATGGCTACATACCTGGGGCAAAACCCTGAGCTCATCCCTGGGAAAGCACACCCAGTGGGCATGGAGGGCCTGGTGTGGGTGAGGATGAGGAAGGAGCAGCATGGCTGGCATTGTCCTGGGCAGGGGGGGTGACCCTGTGGCTGTGCCATCCTGGGGATCCTGTCAGCAGCGAGGTGCCACCCTGGGCTGGGCTCACAGCTCCTCACCAGCCTTTTCCCTGCCTCTGCTGGGCTTGGCACAGCTCCCTGCAGGGCTCCTGCCCAGGCTGCCAGGATCCCTCGGGGCGAGGAAAAGCCTAATGCAGGGAGATGCCAGCCCTGCTGGGTGCCCCGGGGCGTTTTCAGCGTGTGCCAGGCTGCAGGCTGTGTTTGCTGTGACTCAGAGCTGGCTCTGTTCACCAGGCTGTGCTGTGGGGACCTGCTGCCAGCCCGGGCTGCTGGGCTGGGCAGGGAAATGGCACCCTTGGGTGCTGCCAGCACAGTGAGGCGCGGCTAGACCCGGCCTGTGGAGTGGGGCCCAGCTAAACCCAGCCTGTGGAGCGGGACCCTGTTAGACCCGGCCTGCAAAGGGGGCCCAGTTAAAGCTGGCCTGTGGAATGGGGCCCGGTTAAACCCGGCCTGCAGAGCGAGGGCCCTTGGCTGGCTGAGGTCCCCTCGTCCTTGGCTGTCCCCTGGTCAGTGCCAGGCACCAGCACAGCACAGACACTGTGCTCACCTGTCCCAAGGCTGCTCCGTGGAGAAGGAGGCTGGAATGGTTTGAAGTGAAGTTAAAATGCATCATAGAGCTACAAAGAGCAGAAGGACATGGGTGTCCCTTCTCTCCCCAGACTAAACCAGTGCCTGTGGCTCTGTGGGCTGAGCTGGCTGCAGCTGTCCTGCCCTGGAGGTTTTGGTGGCCTCAGGAGCTTTGTACAGCTGTGGGCACCGAGAGGGGCTGTGCCATGCTCTGCCCCAAACCCTCTCCTTGCTGCCCTTCCCCTGCCCCATCCCACTGTGAGGCCTCTGCAGGGCCAGGCCTGGCTCAGCTGGAGCCCAGCTTTGGGCACACAGCAGTGGGATGCTGCTTGGCTTTGGGCTCTGGCTTTAAAAGAACTCCAAGCTGAGGGGCTGAGCACCTCCAGGCCTGGCTTGTGGTGCAGGTTTGGGGTTAAGGCAAGGAAAAGGAGGCAGTTCCAGACCGGGAGGTGGGAGCTGTGTACAGGGAACCAGCACAGATAAACCCCATTGTGTTCTCTGTGTGCTGGGCAGTGATGTGTGGCAGCAGAGCCATCACAAAGCACAGGGGGCTCTTGGCAGCAGCAGCACGGTGGCTGTGCTAATGGAAAGCAGGAGAGGATGGATCAGAGCTGACTTTCAATCAGCTGCTTTGGCCAGGCAAGCTGATCCTCAGAGAGCAGAGGCTCCTGCTTTGTCCTCTAATAGCTGCTCTCACACAGAGAGGAATTCCTTCCCAATATCCCACTGACCCCCTGGCAGTGGAAGCCATTCCCCCTTCTCCAGCTCTCCTGGAGCCCCTCCAGCCCAGCAGCTCCAGGTGAGCACCCTGAGCTCTGTGGCAAAGCACCCAGAGTTTCCCAGGAGGATGCTCAGCTGTGCACAGCCACAGCAGATGCTCCTGATGGGCTGGGATTTGTTCCCATCCCGATTCCCAACCCTGCTCCCAGCACAGCACCCTCAGGGAGCTGTGGGGCTGCTGCCAGTTCAGCTGCAGGCACGGAGCTGCCTCATTGTCCCCGAGCCCAGAATTAGTGCAAGGCAAGCACAAAGAGCTTTTACTGCCCCGTTACTTGGAGACAGCCCATTGATTGTACTTGGCAATTGCGCAACTTCAGGCACGTGTCTGTCTGTCTGTGTGTCTGTCTGTCTGCTCCATCTCCATCTGCACCCTCCTGGCTGCTGCAGAATGGCTGTAAATGGAGATATGTGAGTGTTTGCTTGGTGGGTTTGTGTGGGTTTGTTTGGTTTGAGAGGCAGAGGAGAAGCAGGGCTTGAATGACAAATTCCTGCCCTGCAGGAGGAACCAGGGCTGGGCTCGGTGAGCTCTTACACAGCCCCAGGGCTGTGCTGGGGCCAGTTCCCCCCAGTGTGACCAGTTCCCACCAGTGGGGCCTCTCTGCACACCTGGGGGTGTCTCCACGCTGCCCCATGGGCTCAGCAATCCCCCTGCCCAGCACCTCCCACTCCCTCTGCAGAGGGATCAGGCCCTGCAGGGATTTGGCATTTCCAGCGTTGATTTCCCAAATATCCGGGTCAGGTGTGTGCTGAGCAAATGGCAGCGCTCTGGAAAGCCAAACACAGCATTTCTGCCTGGGTTTGTTGGCTGAGCAGGCTCCTCACAGAGCTGGGTGTTGCTCCCTGGAGCAATCCTGGTGTGTTTTACCCCAAAAGCTGCCTGGAGTGGGGAGGGAGCAGCCCTGGAGTGGTGGCACAGGGAGCCGTGGGGAAGGACAGGGCCATCACTGGGGTCTGGGCTGAGATCCCACTGCTGGGGTGGTGAATCCTATAAATGCAGGGAAACACCCCAGAGATGCACTCACACTGTGTGTCCATCCAAATACACATATAATATAGGGATATATAAAAGGATGTATGGAGAGGATCTATATTTGCACATAGATACTGAGAATATCTCTGTGTGTAGACATAAAAGGGTTGTGTATAAAGGGTGTGCCCATGGATACATAGATTTAAAGGGTATTTGTGGGCATTTCCATAAAAGGTTTCCCATAAATGATATGTATATGCATAGAGATAAAGGGCATATGTGCAAAGGCAGTAATAAAATATATATCTATGTGCAAATATATATAAAGGGTGCATGTGTAGATGTGTATTTATATTTATGTGGAGAGAGGAGCTCATGGCTGAGCTGTGCCCACAGACTTTGAACAGCAAATATCAGGTTGGTGAGAGATAGGATTAAAAACCTATAAAACCTGCAACATAATTGGAAGCTGTGAGGGAATGAGCAGCAGCACTTGGCTCCAAAGGGTGTTTTGGGGTGGGTGGGCTGTGTCAGAAGTAATGTAGAAATCCCCATCCCATGGGTCTGGGATTCCTGCCCTCAGTGCAGCTCTGGGGCTTTGCCTTTCAACCTCCCAAGGGTTCTGCTGGGGAGGATGGGGAGGATTTGTGCTGCTGCTGGGCAGGCTCCAGCTGTGTTTGCACTCAAAAGATGGAAGAAAAAAAAAAGTAAAAGGGAAGAAAAGGAAGGAAAACTAGAAAAGGAATAAAGAAGAAAAAATAGAACACACAGACAAAAAAAGAGGTCAGTGCCTGCCCTAGCTGTGCTGTGAGCCTGGGGGCTCGTGGGGCTGGAGATGCAGCTGCAGCTTTTCAAACAGACCTGCAGGTCAGGTTCCTGTGTGTCCCAGCAGCCCAAATCCCCATCAGCAGCACTCAGCTTTGGGTGCAGCAGTGCATTAAGGGGTCCTGAGGGCTGGGAGGGTGGGCAGTCCTGTCCCCCCAGGATGCTCTTCAGGGAAATAGTGCTGTAGGAGTGAAAACCTGAAACAGCCAGGAAATCCAGCGTGGAAAATGGGATGGGCTGGGAGCACAGGTCAGGCACACCAGCCTGGCTGTGCTGTCCAAGGGCTGGAGGTGTTTGGGTTTATTGCCAGCCCTGAGCACTCAGGGAGGAGGAGGAGGATGGCAGCACATCCACCCCTCCCTAGCTGGCTGCCCACCATGGGATCTCTGCCCCTTTAGGATGAAAACCCAGCATTTGGGCAAAAGCTGTGTCTTGTCCCCTCCAGCTGCTGGCTCCCCCTGGGGTTATGCTGTGTGTCCCTCAAGGGCTGAACTGCAGTCTCTAATTATTTTCTTTTCCTTCCAGAAACCTTGGCAAGTCCGGGCTGAGAGTGTCGTGCCTGGGGTTGGGTGAGTACCTCTGGCCTCTGTGCCCAGCCCTCTGGGGAGCTGTGGGAGGGTTTGTGCTGGAAAACCCTCTGGTGTGCCCAGTCCTGGGGAGGAGCAGCCTGCAGGGATCCCAGGGAGTGTCCCCAGGGCCAGCCTGGGCTGGGGCAGAGCTCTGTCCCATCCCATGAATCCCATCCCCTCCCCTGTGTGCCCAGTTTTCCCCTGGCTCCAAAGCCCACAATTCCACACCTATCCTTTATCCTCTGTGTGTGCTGTTTCCTGGGGAAGGGCTCTGCTCAGCTCCTGCTGCCTTTACTCAGAGCAACGCTCTGAAGTGCAGCCCCTGGCCACAGACTGAGCTGTGGGATGGACAGCCAGCCCTGCGGGGAGCAGGAGGAGGAGGAGGGTGAGCTGTGCTGTGAGCTCCTGCCGCAGTGCCGGCGGCTGAGTGTAAATTTATCAAATTGTGGAGTTGGATGGCACACTTTGCTTTGTTGCTCTGTAGACAGAGCAGGTGGCGGGAAATCAGGTTAAAATCAGTGTGCAGTGGCTGGAGTGGGTGCAGAGCAGGAGGAGACCTTGCCCTGGAGCCCTGGGTTCAGAGCAGCCCCAGGGCCAGGCTCAGCCTCAGATTGATCAATGCCTCAGGTCTGGGGGGTTTAGCAATGCTCCATCAGCACCACAATAGCAGGGCTTAATCAGTTGACTAATTTAACATTTATAAAGTGACTCAATAGGATTTGCTATAAGCACAACAGGCGCTTAATTATGAATCTAAGCTAATTACGAATCTAAGATGGCAAGGTTCATTCTACACTTACTCAGAGTATTTAAATCAATTGATGTACCCACAGATCCAAGGAGTCTGCAGCAGGCTTTAAATCTGTGAAACACTTCAGGGAAACACTGCTGTCTGTAGCCTCACAACCTATGGCATGCTTGGCTTTAATCATCAGGAAATTTCCATCCTGGGTGCAATTTGGCTTGCTACTTACTGGAATTTTCTTTGAGGAGTCCAGTTATAATAACAATATTATTATTTAACAATTGTGTTTTTGTTATTATTATTAGGTCAGAGCAACCTGGTCTACTGGGCAGTGTCCCTGCCCAGCAGAGGGGTGGAATGGGATGAGCTTTAAGGTTCTTAAAACCTTAAAAAAAAAAAAAACAAACCCATTCCATGATTCTGTGATTATTCTGCTCGGGCTGTTCAGACAGAAAAGTAAGGCTTTGGGGCTGTTTGTTGGAAACCAGGAGCTTGGCGAGCACAAGCTGTGTTTGGGATAAATTCCAGGGGTCACCTGCCCAGGTGGGCATTGCCAGGGTGAGGGGTGCTGCTGCCTTGGGGGCTCTGCCTGGTCATCCCTGCCAGGGACCCTCCCAGGGCAGCTCTCAGCCCTCTGGGATCTGGGTTCAAACTGGAGGGAAGTGTCAAAGTCACCCTGTAGCACAAGTGGGAGGAGCAGGGCCCGTTCTGCCAAGAGCTCTTCTGGTTAAAATAGCCCCAGCCTTGGGAAGGACTCGTCTGCTCTGTGCAGAGGCTTTATTTATCAGTTTCATTTATCAGCCTCACAGCTTCCCCAAGTGCTGCTGCTGTGGTGGAGGAGAAAGCCACGGGAAGGAAGTAGCAGCAGGAAAAGAAAAAAAAAAGAAAAAAACAATTTTGCAGAGCTTTTCTTTGATTTCAAGTGGAACTGCAGCAGCATCTAAATATACTGAGCCTTTGTGAGTGCAGCTGTGCAGGGGCTGGGGGGCTGCTGGGCCCTCCTCCTGCTCCAGCACAGGGAGCCCTGAGCCCTGTGCAGGCAGAGAAGGGGAGCTGGGAGCCTGAGCCCCAGAATGCAGAAATGCACATTCCCTGGGGTGGGCAGGTGTTCCTCCTGCTGCACAGCACCTTTTCTTTTGGGCGCTTGGGTTGGGTTGGAGGGACCTTAAAGCTCACCCTGGTGTCTCCCTGCCATGGCAGGGACACCTCCCACTGTCCCAGGTGCTCCAGCCCCAGTGTCCAGCCTGGCCTTGGGCACTGCCAGGGATCCAGGGGCAGCCCCAGCTGTGCCAGGGCCTGCCCACCCTCCCAGGGAAGGATTTCTCCCCAATATGTGATCCAAATCTCCTCTCTTTCAGTTTAAAACCCTCCCCCTTGTCCCTCTGCACATCCCCCAGGTGTCTGCTCCCAGCTCTGCTTTATCTGACTTTCCTAAATGCCTTCTCTCTTGCAGCTCCCCAAAAGATAAATGTGTTTCCCTGTGTTCTCTGCAGCATGAAAATCTAATTTAGGGCTCACTGAAGTTTCTGAAGGCTCAGCAGTCTTCCTCAAAAGCCTTGCAAAATCTCAGCGAGGTGGGAGAGTGCTTCATCCTGCGGGATGGGAACTGGAGGGGAAGGGGGCAGAGATCCGAGGTGGGCAGGGCGGGGAGCAGGGACCCTCTGGTGCCACCCTGCTCCTCCTGGCTCAGGGGAACGAGCTCCTCAGCTGGCAGGGCTGTGACCGTGTTCACAGGGTGAGGGAGAGACAAGGATCTCACTCCAGGTTTCAGAAGGCTGATTTATTATTTTATGATATATATTACATTAAAACTGTACTAAAAGAATAGAAGAAAAGGTTTCATCAGAAGGCTGGCTAAGAATAGAAAAAGAAGGAATGATAACAAAGCTTGTGTCTCAGACAGAGAGTCCAAGCCAGCTGACTGTGATTGGCCATTAATTAGAAACAACCACATGAACCAATCACAGATGCACCTGTTGCATTCCACAGCAGCAGATAACTATTGCTTACATTCTGTTTCTGAGGCCTCTCAGCTTCTCAGGAGGAAAAATCCTAAGGAAAGGATTTTTCAGAAAATATCATGGCTACACAGGGCTGTCTGGGTGGGCCCTGAGAGCAGAGCTGAGCATCATCCCTGGGGCACTGAGCTCTCGTGGAGCTGGGACTGCTCAGCCAGGCTGAGCTTCCCTGGGAACAGCCCAGAGCTGGGTCCTGCTCCTGCCTGGGCTCAGCTTTGCCCTCTTGCTTGGGTGAGTTTGGGCTGAGCTTTCCCTTCCTGCCTGGGTGAGTTTGGGCTGAGCTTTCCCCTCCTGCCTGGGTGAGTTTGGGCTGAGCTTTCCCTTCCTGCCTGGGTGAGTTTGGGCTGAGCTTTCCCTTCCTGCCTGGATCAGTTTGGGCTGAGCTTTCCCTTCCTGCCTGGATCAGTTTGGGCTGAGCTTTCCCTTCCTGCCTGGATCCATTTGGGTTGAGCTTTCCCCTCCTGCCTGTGTGAGTTTGCTCCAGGTGAGCCTTTCCAGGCTGGCCCTGGGCTGCTGCCAGGCTCTGCTTGGTGCTGGATCCAAAGTGTTCTTGTGATTCCAGGGAAAGGCAGGTCATGGTTTTCACCTGTGCAGCTCAGACTCTGCCTGGGGGCTCCTGCAGGTTTTGAGAAAACCTTGACCTGCAGAGAGGTGATGAGCAGGGAAAGGAGCAGCACAAAGCTGCCATCCTAGTCCCAATCCACGGACAGGAGGTGACAGCTGGCTGCAGAAATGGTGTTTTGTGAGCCTAGAGGGGCAGGTTTTGGTTTTTTGGAGGCAGGCAGGTTTTTTGCTGTGCCCTTGGTCCTTGCTCTGGGGTGAGGTTTGGCACGGGCACCATCCCTGCCAGCAGCAGCAGGGGCTCAGCCCTGCCCCTGCACAGGTGACACTGGTGCTGTGACACTGCTCAGGTGGGCTCTGCTCTGGCACCACGCCCTGCTGGGCTGCACTGGGAGCCAAAGCTGGAATTGTGCACGATTCCCCTTGAGGGTGAGGAAATCCACTTGGGAAACCTTTCAGGGCAGGAGGGAGGAAGGTGATGGGAAGGGGCAGTGGTGGAAGTCTGTCTGTCCTGAGCCCTGGGGCAGGGGATGCCTTTCCAAGCCATGAGCTGGGCTGGGTGAGAGAGAGACAATCACTTGGACAGGGGAAAGCAGCAATTTAAAAAAATACATGTCTTTCTCCAGAATATTTTTCTTCCCAAATGAGTGTGTTGGCTGAGGTTGTGAATCATCCTTGGCTGTTGTTTGAAATGCCAAATGCTCCTTGTGCTTTTTTTTGCCTTTTTCAACGTGCAGAGGGAGGGGAGCAGCCTGTGCCTGGATGGGGGTGCCCTCCCTGCTCCTGGCTCCTGGAGCAGAGCCCTTCCCTTCCCGGCCACACCTGGTGCTTGCAGCTCACCCTGCTGAGCCCAAACTCACATCCCTGCCTGCTTTTGTGATAATGATGGGGAAAAATCCCCTTGGAATCCCCCCCGTGTGCTCCTGCTGGTGCTGCTGTGCCCAGCTGGGGCTGGGGGCTCAGACAGGGCTGCCCAGCAGCACAGATATTTATTCTTTGCATTTCAGGAGCTGTTATTCTGATCTGAGCTCTCCCTGTGCCCCAGGCCCCGAGCACATTGTCACTCAGTGGGATGTGCTTTGTGTCACAAGGTGAATTTTGAGAGGATGTGCACTCTGTGGGGAGGATGAATAATCCTCTTCCCTCTCACCTGTGCACCTGTGTGCTGCTTATGCAAAAGGGAAAAAAATCACTTTGAGATAAACAGTCTCAACCCATTTTTTTGGTACAAACACATTTTAATGTATTCCTGTAAAAATAACACCTCTGAAGCTTTAACATGGAAATCAGGCTTCATTTGGTTATATTTTTTTTTATCTGCATGAAGAAGCTTAAAGATAAAATGAAAACAGGTTTCAGTTTATCTTTGTTGTGCAGGACCAGAGCATTTAAACTCCAATAATCAGAGAAAATACCTCTCCTGAGCTCTGTAGCCAGCAAGGTGCAGCAGGGGTACTCCTGTCCCATTATTGTTGTCCTTACAGAGCTAGAGAAAATACAAAATTAACCAGAAAATGTGTGCTCTTTGCTCATTTGTTTAGTTTCCATTTCATCTCTGATCTGTGGCAAACTTGGCTTTTCCAGCTCGGGTTGTTCTGCAGGAAGTCAGGAGTTGCAGTTTGAACTCACACTTTGTGCATCTTTAAATAGCTTTATTTGCACTGAGAGAAACCTGACGTATTAAAAAATTCAGACTGGCCTTTTTCTGAGGGAAAGGGAGCGAGCTGCTGCTGCCAGGGATGATGGGGGGCTGTGTTCTGAGCAGGGCTGATCAAAGCTGCCCCAGCCCTTCCACCCTGCTCGGGGCTCATGTCCCGGCACCCAGGGACCCCATCTCTCTTTGATGAGGGTCTGGGAGCAGCTTCTGCACCTTTCCAAGTGCAGGCAGGCAGGGAAGCTGCAATTCCTGTCCCCTGGCAGCATCAGAGCTCAGCCCTGGCCCTGCAATCCCTGTCCTGTCCCATCCTTGCATTGCGGATGGGGTGGGAGGGGGTGCCCCAGTGCCACCCTGCCCTGGCAGGGACACCTCCCACCGCCCCAGGCTGCTCCCAGCCTGGCCTGGGACACCTCCAGGGCTGGGGAAACCTCACTGGGATTTGAGCTGGGAGCTGAGCCCCTCTGTCAGTGAGAGCTTTCAGTTCTGGGGAGGTGGGAGAGCCACGCGCGCTCTGCCCCATGCATGCATGCATCCATGCATCCGTGCATCCATCCCTCCATGGAAAGGCTGAATTTGGCCTCTGGGTTTCTGTGGGGCTCTGCAGGGTGAGGAGGGGCAGTGCTGGGCTCAGAGGGCCTTGGCACAGGCTGGCAGGGGGCCCAGGGGTGGCACAGCCCTGCTGAGCCCAGCGGTGTCTGACCTGCTGCCTGCCCTCCCTCTGCTGCCTCTTCCCCACTGCCTGAGGAGATCTGTATTCCTAAAATAAATCCATGCATGCAAAATCTAGATACAGGAATCGTGTTCCTATGGGAATTCCTTGGGGTTGGACCAGCTGACCTTTAAAGGTCCCCTCCAACTCAAACTGATTTATGATCTGGTTAAATCCACATGCTTCTTCCACCATAGGATATTTTTTAATTTTATTTTTTTTTATTAAGCAATGATCATAAAGACATAATGCCCCAAGTTTTTCTAATAATAGACCAGAGTCAGCAACTGAGCCTAAACTGCAGCAGCTTTAGGAGGCAGCCTAGGGAAGGCAGTGCCCTTGGGCTGGGCTGGCACTGGACATTGGCTTCATGGAAAAGCTCCCAGGGAAAAGTCACTGTGGGTTGGAAATCCTCCCTGTCAGAAGAAATATTTCTCTTTTTTATGTATTCTTTTTTTTTTAATTCTAATTTTGCCTTTCAGGATGCTAAATGCTGAAGTACATATTTAAGGAGAGTTTCATTCCCCAAATGATGTGTTGTGGCAGCATCACGGATTTTTTCCAATTTGTCAAATTGAAGCTTTGGAAAATGATTTCTGATTTGGAAAGAGCTTCAGATTTCAGGGCCTGGAAGGGTCCCAGGCCATGTTGGACAGGGCTGGGAGCAGCCTGGGACAGTGGGAGGTGTCCCTGCCATGGCAGGGGTGGCTCTGGGTGGGATTTAAGGTCCTTCAAACCCAAACCATCCCATGATTTGAAACCAGCTCTGTATTTTGGCATCACAGCATCCCCTGGGTGCTGCCCTGGGCAGCTGCCTGTGCCCTGTCCTGCCTGGCTGCAGGAGCTCCCTTGGGGCTGCAGCACCCCCTGAGCCAGCCCACCCCATCTAAAACCCATTCAATCCCAAAGGGAATTCTGATGAACTCTCATTTTTGATGTGGAAACCCTCTTGTAGTAACAGATTATTTTGCTTTTTCCAGGGACCTGGGTCACTTTTGGAGGTCAGATCTCAGATGAGGTGAGTGCATGGAACAAACCACATTCTGAGGGGTTTTAATTTCATTTTTAAAAGAAATTGTGGCTCCTGGAGCCTTCCTGCACAGAGAGACAGCAGGGAGCCACTACATAGAGCTCTGCCCAGGCCCCTGCTGAGCCTGACATTTCCAGAGATGGACCCTCAGCAGCCCCATCCACCCCTCAGGGCCATCTCCTGTCCTGTGCTGTCCCCAGCAATGTCCTCTCCTTCCCCTGGGCTCCTGCACTGGGATTGGGAACTATTTCTGTGTGTGGACATCACGGGCAGCAATCCTAAATACAGTCATGGCTGGCCTTACAAAGGTGATTTATTTTTGACATAACAAGCTGAAACAACTGAAAATGAGCTCAGGCTTGCTCCGTGCTTTTCCCTGGAGCAGATGGCTCCTGATGCAGGGAATCACCCCCGGAGCCCTGGCTGCACGTGGGCTCCTCTGCAGCCCAGGTGTCCCAGATGTGAGTGCCCCAGGGACAGCAGCTGCCTGCCCCGGGTGTGGAACAGCCCCAAAACAGCTCTGCTGTGAAGGAGAGAGCCCAGGGGCCTCCATTCCAAGGGCTTTTCCTTTAAATTCACTCCATCTGTCATGGTATTGCTGCTTCTTCTGGATCTCCCGGCTTTGGTCCCCGTGGATCTCTAGCTTTGGTCCCCATGGATCCCCCCAGCTTTGGTCCTGGTGGATCCTCAGCTTTGGTCCCCATGGATCCCTGTCTTTGATCCCAGTGGATCCCCAGCTTTGATCCCTGGCTTTGATCCAGTGGATCCCCCAGTTTGGGTCCCCCTGGATTCCCCAGCTTTGGTCCCAGTGGATCCCTGTCTTTGGTCCTCTGGATCACCCAGCATTTGGTGCCTGTGGCTCCCCCAGCTTTGGTCCCATCTCATGGCCCTGTGGGATGATGACCAGTCAGTGATGCTCAGTCAAGGCCAGTTTTGATGTCCACTTTGCACTCTGCCCCCCTTGCTCACTGTAATTCCATGCAAAGCAGGACAAATTCCATGGAAAAGCAGGACAGAAGCACAGCCCTGAATTTGGGATGCTGAGCCTGAACCTTCATCCCCCCAGGAGCAGCAGGAGCCCCAGGAGTCCCCTGTGCTCCACAAATGCCCTTCAGGCATTTCCCCACCCCACGGCATCTCTGGGGAGCTGCAGGACGGGCAGGCAGGCAGCCAGAGGAATGTTAACCCCCCCAGTTCTGTGTTAAACCCTGCAGAACTGCAGAGCATCTCCTGGAACCCTGCTAAATTCCTGCTGCCTTCCCGATGGGAAGCTCCTGTGAGGGGAGATGAGTTCCTGCCGGGCTGGCTCCGGGGGATTGATGTAAATCCCTGTTTTGGGGTCCCTCAATCCCTCCCGGGTGCCGTGCCGGGGGTGTCCCTGGGCAGGGGCTGTGCTGAGCCCGGCTTGTCCCGCTGTGGGGCTTTCTCTGCTGGGTGAGGTGTCACCTGCTGTCCCCGTGCTCCCCAGGTGGCCGAGCAGCTGATGACCATCGCCTACGAGAGCGGCGTGAACCTCTTCGACACGGCCGAGGTGTACGCGGCGGGCAAGTGAGTGCCCGGGGGCTGGGACAGAGCCACACCTGGGCAGGGCTGGGACAGAGCCACGGCTGGGCAGGGCTGGGCAGGGTGTGCCCGAGAGGGGCTGGGACAGAGCCGCACCTGGGCAGGGCTGGGACAGAGCCGCACCTGGGCAGGGCTGGGCAGGGTGTGCCCGAGAGGGGCTGCGACAGAGCCGCACCTGGGCAGGTGTGCCTGGAAAGGGCTGGGGCACAGCCACACCTGGGCACAGCAACACCTGGGCGGGTGTGCCCAGAAGGGCCTGGCAGAGCTGCACCTGCCGTGCCTGGGCTCTCTGCTCCCCCTCTGATGTGCTGGGCTCTGGGTGTGCTTGGAAAGCCTCTTTGTCCCTGAGTGGGACAGGAGAGCCTTTGTATTTGTGGCACTCATCAAATAAACCCAGATAATGAACCCAAAGGCTCTTGTACCCAGCAAGGGCCGGAGAGCACCACTGGTGGTGGCACAGGGAGATAACACCCTGAACAAATGGGAAATCACTGTGGATCTCAGTGGTGCTGGGTGGCTGGGGCTGTGACAGCTCCAGGCACAGATCCTGGGACACCACTCTGGCTGCTCTCAGAGCCACTGTGGGGTTGGGGACATCACCCATGGGATGGGGGGACATTACCCATGGGGTGGGGCACACCACCTGTGCTAAATGGGCCTGGGGTGACCGACAGGGCTCCCAGCTGGGCTGGGACACCGTGTCCTGCAGAGGGACCAGCCCAGGCTCAGGCACAGGGGACCTGGGCAGGGGCAGGGGGGGACAAGAGGCTCTGTGCTGGATGGACCTGTCCAATTTGGGGGTCACTGTCACCAGGGGAGGGCAGGTGGATCTGTCCCAATTTGGGGGTTGCTGTCACCAGGGGAGGGCAGGTGGATCTGTCCCAGTTTGGGGGTCACTGTCACCAGGGAGGGCAGGTGGATCTGTCCCAGTTTGGGGGTCACTGTCACCAGGGGAGGGCAGGTGGATCTGTCCCATTTGGGGGTCACTGTCACCAGGGAGGGCAGGTGGATCTGTCCCAGTTTGGGGGTCGCTGTCACCAGGGAGGGCAGGTGGATCTGTCCCAATTTGGGGGTCACTGTCACCAGGGGAGGGCAGGTGGATCTGTCCCAGTTTGGGGGTCACTGTCACCAGGGGAGGGCAGATGGATCTGTCCCAGTTTGGGTGTCGCTGTCACCAGGGAGGGCAGGTGGATCTGTCCCAGTTTGGGGGTCACTGTCACCAGGGAGGGCAGGGGCAGCTGCAGCCGGGCTGGGTGGGGGCACTGAGCACCCCCTGCCCCCTCACACTGGACTCTACCCGCACAGGGCCGAGGTGATCCTGGGCAACATCCTGAAGAAGAAGGGCTGGAGGTACAGTATGGCACTCCCTCTGATCTGGGGTGTTTCCCTTGCTGGTGCCCTGGTCCCACAGGAGCAGCCACAGCTCCCCTGGGGTTTGGGGTGTCCCCCACCCTCGGGGCTGTGATGCCCTCCAGGGTGGGAGGCTGGCTGTGGCACCTCATCCCTGCTGGGGTAAGGATGCAGAGCTGTGCCAGCCCGGGAGGAGCTGACACTTTTAAAGGATGCACATTAGCATCTGTTGTGGGTTTTAAGGGATTTGCATAATCTTCAAAGTCCTCCCTGTGTGTGTGTCCTAGGCAGGTTCAGCTGGAGGGGGTCTAGCAGGGCTCTCTCCAAACCCAGCCGAGGGGATTAGGGGGGTGAGTGATTACCTGGTAAGAAATACTCTGGGTGATGTGGAGGAAATAAAATGAAGTGCAATAAAAGCTGGGGAAATTGTGTTGTACATGTCTGGTTATGCAGCAAGGCAGCTGGAGGATGATAAATCTTTGATTTAATATAGTGTAGAGTTTACAGATTAATTCAGATGTCTCACACTGGAGTTTAACAGCTCTGGGAGTGCTGCCTGGCAGTGAGAGGCACGGGCAGGATGGCAGGGGGGAACAGCCCTGCAGGCCCTGGGGAGAGGGCTGGGTGCTGCTCACTCAGTGATTACAAATGTCTGGGGGTTTGGTCACCTCACTGGGATTGCCTTTGCTTTCTATCACAATGTCCAATCCAAACTTCCCCTGACTTCATTCCATTTCCTCGTGCCCTGACTATTTATGGGCATATTTTACCAAAACACCTCAGGATATTTCACTTTCCATCTTCTGAAGGAGCTGAGCTCAGCTCCCCTGTGCTGCTCACCCCACTGGAGAGGGGCAATGCCCTGGGCACAGAGGTGCCATTCCCTGGGCACCTGGCAATTCCTGGGCTCTCCCTGGCTGCCAGAGCTCCATTTGCAGGCAATTCCCCCAAACCAACACTGGAGTCAGTGTCCTCAACATTTCACAGCTGATTTGGCTGTTTGAGCATCCCCAGCAGAAACCCTGCTCCCGGGTTTTACAAGTTGCTGATGGGCAGCATCTGCTTTGTTGATGTTATTATTGTTATTAAAATATTATTATTTTTAAAATTTTATTAATTTTCCTGTTCTTTTTGCAGGAGGTCCAGTTTGGTGATAACCACAAAGCTGTACTGGGGTGGCAAGTAAGTGTGACAGTCACTTGTCCTGGGGTTTGCTGCCAGGGGATGTGACTGCAGGCAGGGGAGGTTAAGGGCACCTGGGGTGCTTTGCTGGTGTCACTGCAGTTCTGTCTATTTTACCAAGTGTTTTAAGGAGTTGGAGTTTCTTATCTGGAGAGGAGCAGCTCCAGGGAGAGCTCAGGGCCTGCAGGGGCTCCAGGAGAGCTGCAGAGGGGCTGGGGACAGGGATGGAGGGACAGCACACAGGGAATGGCTCCCACTGCCAGAGGGCAGGGATGGGTGGGAGATTGGGAATTCCTGGCTGGGATGGGATTGCCAGAGCAGCTGGGGCTGCCCCTGCATCCCTGGCAGTGCCCAAGGCCAGGTTTGGAGCAGCCTGGGACAGTGGGAGATGTCCCTGCCATGGCAGGGGTGGGATTTAAGGTCCCTCCCAGCCCAAGCAGTCTGGGATTCTGTAATTTTGGGGGTGTTTAAATCAGAACACAGCTCATTGCTCCCGGGCTGTTGGCACCTCTGCCAGCTGTTGCTGTTTTTCCCTTGCAGGGCAGAGACAGAGCGAGGCCTTTCCAGGAAACACATCATTGAAGGTACCTGGGCTGGGCTGGGCTGGGGCTGCCCTGGTGGGCTCTGTGCAGCTGATCCCAGTGCTCTCCATGGCTGGGGCTGTTTGATCCCACTGTCCCTGTGCCAGTCCCATGCAGAGCAGTTCCCAAACTCATCCTGAAATGCCCAAAATGCACCCAATGATCGTTTTGGCTCCCCTCAAAGTGTCAGTGAATGGATTGCACTGGCAGCCCCCTCATTCCCTGGGGGTCTGCTGGGTTTGGGGAGCTCTCTGCACACCCCAGCCCTTCCCCATGGGGCCAGACATGGCCAGGGGTGCCTGGGCTGTCTGGAGCTGGAGGGATGAGGATGTGGCATGATGCCAGCCTGCAGAAACAGCCCCTGGAGGGCTGCCAGGCTTCACTGGCACAGCTGAGCTCTGCTCCTGGTGCTGCTGCTCCTCAAGGTCTCAGTTCTGCTGCCCATTCCCTCACCTGGCTCCATCCCATCCTGGGCTCCTGACCCCAATCCCTGCTCCCCTCTGGGGTTCCTGACCCCAATCCCTGCTCCCATCCTGGGGTTCCTGACCCCAGTCCCTGCTCCCCTCCCCTTCCCTGCAGCTCTGCCTTGTCCCTGGCCCCATGTCCCTGCAGGAGAGGGGACAGCAGGAACTCTGTGTTCTGTTTGCCCACAGCAAAGCCTTGGCCGTGTGTGCCTGGGCTGGACCCAGAGCTGGCTCTGCAGGCTCAGCTCCCAGCACAGGGAGAGCAGTGCCAGGATCAGAACCATGCCTGGGAACTGAGGGGCACATCCAGGACCAGCAGTGTCCCCTGTGACCTTGTCCCTGTGAGAGGAGCCAGCCCGGGCTCTGGAGCAGGAGCATCCTGCAGCTCCTGGGCAGGGGAATGCTGTGGAGGGGCATTGCAGGGCAGTGCCAGCCCCCAGCAGGGCAGTGCCAGCCTAGGGGAGGATTTGTGCCCCAGCTCCCTGGCTGTGTGCCCTGTTTGTGCCTCCTGCCCCCATGGGATGTTCAGATCCTGCTGCTGGGGGCTCAGGGATGGGATCCTCTGGGCACAGCTCCTCCTCTCTGTGCTGCACACCTGGGAAATGGGAGCCCCAGGGCAGTGCCCAGCTCAGGTGGGATGAATGGGGGTCAGCCCTTTGGCTCCTTCCATCCTCCTCCTTCCTGCTCCTGGCACGTTTTATCCAGGATTCCCTGCAGAGTTGGATCTTGGAGTGTTTGCAGGATCCAGGCACATCAGGATCCTGGGACTGTCCCAGTAAGGTAATGCTGCAGAAAGCTTTTCTTGTAGCAACATTTTGTTGGATTTTCATCTGAATAAGCTTCAGTGAGGGGATGGCACTGAAGGAGATCAGGGGGGTGGCAGATGTGTCACAGGCACTCCAAACCCAGCCATTTTCCATTTCTTGTGGAGCTGCTTCATGAAATGACAGAAAAGCACTGGCAAGAGTTGGAATAATTTCACAGAACACCCAGCAAACAACGTTAAGGTCAATGAGAGATATTTTATATTTTTATATATATTTATATATATCTGTGTGCGTGAGAGAGAGAAGAGGATTTTGAACAGTTATTTTCTACAAATCTTCCCAAGAACAAAATGTTTTTATGAATGTTCATGAAGAATGAGTCAAAATAGAGCAGGCTGGAAATGTTTGCTGAATTTTGAGCTGGATAAAATGCCCATCCTTTGCTCGCCCTCTCTCATACACTCATACATGGATATATAAATATATCTGCAGGGGTTTGATGCCATCTCCCATCAGATCCTCACAGGAAGGCTCTGAAAACCTGGGCATTTTTGGGCTGAGCTGCAGAGGGCTGGGGCTTGCTGTGCCCAAGCCCCTGGGCAGTGTGGGAGGGCACAGCTGTGGGCACTCCCTGTGCAGTGTGGGAGGGCACAGCTCACCTGGCAGGGGATGCTTTGCCTGTTCCCTGCTCCCCATGGCCAGTGGCACCAGCCCACCCCAGTGCCACCCCCTGCACCCCTGGAGTGCCCCCCATGGCCTCAGGAGCTGGGGCTGGAGCAGGAGAGGCTCTGTGACACAATGCAGACTGAATTCCCCGCCGGGCACTGAATTCCCTGGCAGTGCCTCTGCCAGGCTGACAGGGACAGCTCTGAAACCAGGGCTGGTCAGCACAATCCTGGAGCCCTGAATAAAGCACATTCCTGGAGAAGGAGGGGCTCTGTGTGTGGCCAGACTGGTGCTTTCCTCCTCAGATGGCTGCAGGGAGGTGGGACAGCACCAGTCAGCATCCTTCTCACATCCTGACTCTGTGTATCTATATAAACCTGTGTCTATATAAAAATACACGTATTTAAGTACAGCCAGCTGTGTCTGATCCCGTTCTGGCCCTGTTCCCTGCCTCCCTCTGACCCTGCCTGTCCTTGTCTCTGCTCTCCCGTGCCCAGGGCTGAAGGCTTCTCTCCAGAGGCTGCAGCTGGAATATGTGGACGTGGTCTTTGCCAACCGGCCGGACAACAACACCCCCATGGAAGGTTGGTGGGGGCTGCACAGGAAGGGGTTAAACCTCAGTGCCTGGTCCTGGCCTGAGGGCTGAAACTGAGGAGGGCAGGTGTCGGGTTTCGGCTGTTTGAAGGGCCTGGAAAGGCCCGGAGTGGCCTTGGGGCAGCCCGCGTATCAAAAGACGAGAAGAGGCTTCAGTTCTTCTTTCGGTTTTTATGTTTATTAATTGTTTATCTAAAAGATTTTCTTTCAGCCCGACAGAGGTCTGCTCAGCAGTCAGCCATGAGCACACTGTGCTGCCCTCCGGGCAGCCACCTATCTTTATACCCATTGTTACGTGTACAGTATTTATCATTTTTCCCCAATACCATTTATTCTTATTGCCCGGTGCACTTTTAGTAATAACCAATCCCAAAGTGCCACCATCACCACAGAAGATGGAGGAGAAGAAGAAGAAGAAGAAGGACAGGACACACCCCAATTCCTCCATCTTACTTCTCTAAACCCCCCTGTACATAAATCCTAAACCCTGTGTCTCACCTTCTAATTAACTAATCCCTTCACCATTCACCCCGGTGAAGTCCTCCTATCCTCATACAGGTGTCGTCTCCCATGTAGGGTCAAAGTCCAGCCACCAGACACTTCTGGCAACATTCCAGGACTCCCGAGCCCCCCAAGGGTGGTCTCGGTGGCCCGGCATCTCAGGACTGAGATCCTGAGATCCGACAGGCAGGAAAGGCAATTTGTAATCAATTGTTCAGGTGGGGCAGCTTAAATGTGAAATATCTCATTTTGGTAGCCATGGAAGGTGTCCCTACCCATGGCAGAGGGTTGGAATTAGATGTCTAAGTTCCCTCCCAACCTATTTAAGGTTTCTATATCTACCCTGCCTCATGAATTTGTGTGGCTTGGAAGGAAATAGAAGTTTCCTTTCTGTCCCAGGAGTGCCTTCAAAGTTTGGAGCATTTCTGTTCCCAGTTCCTTCAGACAGAGAGGATTTGTGGCTGGATTCAAGGCATGCTCCATGGCAGGTGGCACAGGAGCTGTGGTGGATGATCCATGGGAATCAGACAGAGCTGGAGCTCCGTGTCAGGAGTGCTGGCACCTTGCTGGATGTGGGGCTGTGCCACCATGGGTGACCCGTGGGTGCCCCCCAGTGAGGGTCAGGGCCCAGCCTGGGATCTCAGGAGCTGCTGAGCTCAGGGCAGGCTCTGTGCTGTGTCTGGCAGGGAGTTGTGCCCTCTGTGCTCGCTCTGCTGTCACTGAGCAGCGTGGAGGGGCTGCCCTGCCAGGGCACAGCTGAGCCCACACCCCAGTGCCAGCCCTGGCACCAGGCACAGGCTGTGGCACTGGCTGAGGCTGCAGCAGGGTGAAAAAAGGGACATTCCTCTTATGAATGGCATGCTGGAGACACTTCCCATCTTCTTCCTGCCTTTTTTATGGCTCACCCACTAAGGCACTTCCATCCCAGAGCATCTGCTGGGCCATCTGTCAGCGCTGCTTGCCGAGCCACTCCATCCTGCTCAGCACCACACATTCCTCAGCTTCTCCCACAGGGAGCCAAGGAAGGCACCTTGGAGCTCATCCCGCTCCCTGCCGCTGTCCCAGGCTGCTCCAAGCCCTGTCCAGCCCGCCCTGGGCACTGCCAGGGGTGGGACAGCCCCTCCTGAAGGACAAGGTGACCTTGAAGTGTTCCCTACTTGTGGCAGCACCTCTGGGTCGGGCTGGAGCAGCCTGAGCAGGGGGGCACAACCCGACCAAACCTGAATGTGCTGCTTGTTTTCCCTGCCTGCTGCTTCCACAGATCCTCCTGTGACCCCAGCCAGCCAGATCCCTCTCCCCAGGCTGCCCAGGCTCTGCTGCTCCCCTGGGCAAGGAGCAGATGAGCATCCATGGGGATTTCTGTGCTGCCAGTTACTGGGCCTCAAGGCACCTGGCAAAGCTGCTTAACCTAAACCCCCCAAATGTATTTCATGTTCTTAAAGGTCTCTGAGCAAATCAAAATGTAAAAGCAGGGAGTGTTGGAGGCAGTGAGCAGCTGGAGAGGAGCACCTCGGGCAGCTCGTGGCACGTGGGTCTGGCTGTGCCCCCTGTGCCCCAGAGCCAGGCTGGGGGTGAGGGCTGAGGGCTGCCCACCCTCCCTGGGGCTGGCTCAGCTCAGTGTGAGTGTCCCTGCCATCCCAGCAGGGCAGCTGGACAGGAGGGTCCCTGGGGTGTCCCCAGTGTCACAGAGCCATGTGCCCACAGTGTGCCCAGCAGCCACACACAGGGAGGGAAGGTGACAATGTTCCTACCAGGGAACTCTAACCTTCCTCAGAGTTATTATTGTTATGGTGCCAGGGGCTGTTATTTGGGATTTGAAGCATTGATTTATATTTAAAAAAAAAAAAACAACTTCTGTTCTTAAGTGCTGCCATTTGGGATCCAGCTGGCAGTACAAGAGATGTGGGCCTGTGCCCTTCCCAAATCCCATCGCTGTCCCCTGGCTCTCTCAACAAGGAGATATATATGTGTGTATATATATATATTTATATACATTTTCTGAGTTGACTTTGAGAGTTTTTTTGAAAGGAGTAGAGGCTGGAGAAGTGCAAACAACCCCAGGCTGAGATGTGTAAGAGGCGTGTGACGAAATGTTTTCCAAAACTCTGAAATGGTGGCGGGGCAAAAATAGCAAACTAAACCCAGGGAGAAGCTGCTGAGGAGGGAGGAGGAAGGGAAGGATCACCAACAGGCTTAGCCTGATGGTGGTAGGAAATGAAAAACAATTTTAGATTAAATATTCAGATGGAGCAACTTGAAATTGCTCATAATTGAATTCTGGAGCCCTGGTCAGGTGGAAGGTGTCCCTGCCCACAGCAGGGCTTGGAAGAAAAAGATCTTTAAGGTCCTTTAGTTTTAACATCCCTTCCAACCCAAACCAATCCAGGGTTCCTTTAAACTGAAGTTCATGAGGGTTTTTTCACCCCCAGGCAGGCAGGGAAGTCTGAGGGGTGAAATCCAGGATCCTGTCCAGGTGTGTGTGGCCTTGGAAGCTTCCATATCCCAGAGAACAGCAATGGGGGGACTGTGGCAGAGCCATGGGGACCAGGGCACAGCCATGGGGACCAGGGCCCTGCTGTGGGGCAGAGGTGACACTGAGGGTGACAGGGCCCTTGGTGGAGTGGGGTTCAATCAGCCATTCATGCAGCTTTGTCCCTGGTAAAAAGAGGCAGACCCAGATATGTGCTTTCAGGAAGAAAATTTAAAAAAAAAGGAATTTATTTTGAAGTTTATTTTTCCACTGTGCTGCCCTCTTGTGTTCTGTTTTGAAGGAAATGTCCTCCTAAGGCCGTGGTAGGCAGGAGCAGGTGGGAAAAGCAGTTTTTACCCAGCTGCAGGGTCAGTGTCTCGGTGTTTGCACTGAAAATGCTTTTCCAGCCTTGCCTGGGCAGGAGAGCATGGCAGGAGCGTGCTCAGGACTGTCAGTGTGGGGTGTTTGGGAGTGGGATTGGTGGAAATGTGACCTCTAGGCCCTTCTCACTCTCCTTTTTTTGCTGTTTTTCAGAAATCGTGCGGGCCATGACACACGTGATCAACCAGGGCATGGCCATGTACTGGGGCACGTCCCGCTGGAGCGCCATGGAGATCATGGTGAGGGGCCTGGGGATCATCATGAGGGGCCTGGGGGCTGTGGAGATCGTGGTGAGGGGTGTGGAGGTCATGGTGAGGGGCCTGGGGCCCATGGAGATCATGGTGAGGGGCCTGGGGACCGTGGAGATCATGGTGAGGGGCCTGGGGGCCATGGAGATCGTGGTGAGGGGCCTGGGGGCCATGGTGAGGAGCGTGGAGGTGATGGTGAAGGCCACAGAGGTCATGGCATGGCAGCCCTGGGCACGCTGGGTTCCCCTCCATCCAGGCTTTCCACCTCAAATAGTTTAAAAGGCTGTCCCAGAATGAGCCCAGTGCTAATTAGGAGAAGATGGGCTGATGTGTGGGAGTTTGGGTGGTTTGTTTGGGTTTGTGCCATTTTGGTTTGACTGAAGGCAAGTCCTTCAGTTTGATATCAGCCATGGCAGGGGGTGGAATGAGATGGGCTCTAATGTCCCAAACCAGGGACATTAGATAGATTGCAGCATCCTGCTGGTCCCCCTTGCCCTTACCCTGGCCATCTCCTGTGCCCTCAGAGAACGTGGCCTAGCGTGTCCTGCAGACATTCCCAATTTCTGAAGGTTTTCTCCCTGGTTCCCTCTGCAGGAAGCCTACTCCGTGGCCAGGCAGTTCAACATGATCCCCCCGGTGTGTGAGCAGGCCGAGTACCATCTGTTCCAGAGGGAGAAGGTGGAGGTGCAGCTGCCAGAGCTGTACCACAAAATCGGTGAGGCTGGGCCTGCTGGGCATTCCCAGGGAGAAATGGAGGGCAGGATGGCCTGGGGCTCCAGTTGGGACCAGTGACAAAGCCAAGCCTCTATCTAATAGTGACCCTAAAGAAAAACCAGCTTACTGTGCCTCTGATGAAGGATTGCTTAATATTATCTGTTAATAACTAAAGTACATTAATGAACATATTAAGTATTAATTGGCTTGGCTGCTCCTTGCCCTCTGAGATTCACATGGTCCATTAAGTGAAATAAATCCTTCAGGGCACCAGCAGCACATTCCTGCAGGACCAGCTGAGCACTGCTGCCCGTGGCAACAGAAACAAGCAGCCTCAGTTTGCTCTTGGTTTAGTTTTTGAGTGAAATCTGTATTTTTGCTGCAGCTCTGACCTGTCCCACTCCTCTCAAACCCCCTTTTTGTGTTCCCTCTGCAGGGGTGGGAGCAATGACGTGGTCTCCCCTGGCCTGTGGGATCATCTCAGGGAAATACGGCAACGGGGTCCCTGAAAGCTCAAGGGCTTCACTCAAGGTATTTCTGGGGCACCTTTGAGTGGTGCTGCTTTTGTCAGGGCAGGAAAACAACAAAGGGGAAAGAAAGGGCTCCCTCGTGAGAAGGAGGGCTCAGCTTGCATGGATCAGCTCGGTTTCTCTGGCAACCACACTCCAAAGAGCAGCAGAATCTGGGTTAGAACCAGCCCAGGCTCCCCACGCAGGGAGCTCGGGGGGCTTGGGCAGGTCTGGGGTCTCAGGGGCTGCTGTCCCCACCCTGCACTGAGGGACATCACCACGAGCCAGGGGCTCTGTGGGGCTCCTCACTGATGTTAACCCTGGGATTTTAAGGTTGGAAAGGACCTCCAAGGTCACAGAGTCCAAGCCTGAACGGATGCAGCTGCTGCCACTTGCAGCTGAACCACGCAGGTCCAACAGGCTTGGACATCATGTCCCTGGGTACCAGCCTGGGCCATGGGGGTGCTAAGCCCCCCAGTATCCCCCCAGAGACCCCCAGGCCAAGGGCAAGCCCTCTGAACACCCATGGTCTGCTGGGGGCTGCCCTCTCTGACAGGTTTTGGCATTCTGGTGTCACCACAACTAATTGTGGTTTCTCCACAATTATCCTGATTTTATCCTCATTGAGAGTTATGGGATCCAAAAAGAAAACTGGGGAGATTGCAGGTTCTGGAGTGAGAATAAAGCCAGAGAGCTGAGCACAACAGGAGACATTCTGGTGCTGCTCTAATTGCTTTGGGCAGCCCAGCTTTGTGTTCTCAGCCTCCACGACCTTCTGGGCTGGATGTGGCTTTTCAAGTGCTGCTATTTATAGATATTTATAGATTATAATTACAAATCGCCTTAAACTCCCCACTTTGGAGGCTGCAAGCTGACAGCCTGCTGTCTGTGATTGCCCTGCAGTGCTACCAGTGGCTGAAGGAGAAGATCATCAGCGAGGAGGGCAGGAAGCAGCAGGGGAAGCTGAAGGACCTGTCCCCCATCGCCGAGCGCCTGGGCTGCACGCTGCCACAGCTGGCTGTTGGTGGGTGCCTCACAGCTGCCAGGGCCTGACACACAGCATGGGCTCTCTTTACACGGTGGTTTGGGCAGGGCCTGCAGCTGGAGATGTGTTTGTTGTTTAAAATCTGTGAAAAATTACTGATCCTGCAGGGGTTTGTGGTAGAAAGGAACTTAAAGCCCATTTTGTTCCAGCCTCTGCCATGGGGTTCCACTATCCCAGTTGCTCCAAACCTGTCCAGCTTGGCCTGGGACACTCCCAGGGATGCAGGGGGACCCACAGCTTCTCTGGGCAGCAATTAATGAAAACAGGATTGTTTCCAGCAGCAGCACCAGGCTGTGGCTGACAGGGTCAGTGTTGTGGGCATCCCCAGGATGGCCATCCCCACCTCCCTGTTCCCCTGGACATCCCTCTCCTCATGAAGCCATCACCTTTGTGGTGCTAGGCTGGCAGACAAGAAAATGCTGTTCAAAATGAGTTCTGGGGCTTTTTCCTAATAATTATGCTGCTGTGAGCTGAGGCTGGAAAATACCACGTCTGTCAGAAAGGTGATCCCTGGTTCAACATCCCAGCAGTGAATCCTTGTGATGGGGAAAATCCAAACCCCACAGCCAGAGAAGTGCTGGGGCAGGGAGCAGGCTCAGGATCCTGGAAGATCTGTGGGGTTTGATATTTGCTCAGTGCATCTTCCCCAGGGTAGAGACAAAGAATGGGATTATTGCCAAGCAGAGACAGGGGCTCTGTCAAACACCAGGGACTGGAGCCAGGCCCTGTCAGCCCCCCTGTGTCCTGACCACCCTGTGCCTTTGTTCCCAGCATGGTGCCTGAGGAATGAGGGGGTGAGCTCTGTGCTCCTGGGATCCTCCAACCCCGAGCAGCTGATCGAGAACCTCGGAGCCATCCAGGTGAGTGCAGGGGGACACCCCACACCTCAGCACCCCCCTTCTCTCAGCACAGGGCTGCTTGGGGTTCTGTCTCTCAGCTCCATTCATGCACCCTCATCAGGCCCATCCTGCTGTCACCATGGCTTAGCACCTTTTGGGGCATTGCAGACATGTCCAGTGACACGAGGGTGGCACCAGCAGCTTTCATGCACCTGAAAATGCAGCTGAGTCCAGGGCATGTTGTGACAGATCCCGTGCTGTCACATGTCACTTGCACCCACCTTAATTATTCCCTGTTGTTTTTCCCCAGTCAGAGCTGCCTCTGCAGTCCTTGCCACCAGCTCGTGTCCCAGCGCAATATTCCACACACAAAGCTGAGAGGCTTTGCTGTGATTCTCTCACTGAGTAAAGATCCTCCAGAGGTTTTTCCTTTAAGGGAGAAAGTTATGAGATGAATGCTTAATATCTGTCACACAAAAAGCCCAGAGGAAATGTACTTTGATAAAATCTAGGTTTCATTTTGGAACTATCTGGATTAAGCATCGCTTTCTTCCACCCCAGGTCCTTCCAAAGATGACATCCCATATTGTAAATGAAATAGATAATATCCTGGGCAACAAGCCCTACAGCAAGAAGGACTACAGATCCTAATGCAATGCATGAATTTCCTGGACTGCATGGTTTAGAAGTGCTCTGTACTCCAGTACAGCCCTGAATTACTCTCATGAGAATCATTCAGCACTTGCTGCTCGGTGTCTACTGTCACTGGATCCTTCGAGATGTGTGCTCTTGCTACTACTCTGCAGTGAATTTAAAAGCACAGTTGATCTCTCTTCTAACCAGGAATAACCTTGTATTTTCTTACCTTCTTGACCGAGTTCATTAATTTTTACTTTACTCTTTGCACCTCATGCTTGTGCTGTGACAAACACTTGTAAAGCAAAAAAAAAAAAAAAAAGAAATAATTTATAACCTTCAGGTACTTGGTAATTAAAGAAGGATGTACAGATCTATTTTTTCAATGAAGAAAAGCCAGATACAACTTCAGGTTTTAATAAAACCATGTTTGGGAAATCTCAACTATAAAGTTTCTTCAGGTTAACAGATGGAAGGGGCAAGCTCAAACTTTGCTTTTTTATGCTGAATATAAGCTCTAGGGTTTCTTTGTAGTTGAATAAAAGGCTGTGAGACAGAGAGCTAGTTAGCAATTAGATAGTTCAGCTCCTAATGTTCCAGCTGTGGAGTGCTCCTGGAGCAGTGCTAGGAAGCCCAAACACGCATGTCAGGTTACTGAGCACGACAGCTCTGCAAAGTTCTACTCTCCATAAACCTTAAGCCAAGAAAGCCATGATTAAATATTGGGTTTTGCATCTATAGAAACCTGCCTCTACTTCTGCCTGCTTGTAGACAGAGCTACTGCAAATTTCAATATTCAGGAGCTTTTAAGGATCTAGATACTATAAATATTTACAATATATAGCTGCTGAGAGCTGCAGGAACAATCAGGTACGTACTCCAAAAGGCTACACCTGCTTCCACTTGCTTTGGAACCGGGGATCAGTAAATGCACAGACACATTTTAAACAGATTTTTGTGAGCATTTACAGGAGTTGACAGGAAGAATTTACGTCTGGATTTGCCCAGCTCAAGCCCACATT
This sequence comes from Zonotrichia leucophrys gambelii, assembly GCF_028769735.1. Taxonomy (NCBI): domain Eukaryota; kingdom Metazoa; phylum Chordata; class Aves; order Passeriformes; family Passerellidae; genus Zonotrichia; species Zonotrichia leucophrys. The sequence goes on along the minus strand of NC_088179.1, from coordinate 24,522,216 downwards.
GTACCTTCCCAAGGATTTGCTCTGTACCATGCTCCTCTGATTGCAGTCTGTATTTCTCCCGTCCCTGCTGGGACCCAGCTCTGTACAGTATTTGTAGGACCCCTGTACTCCCCCTGCTGCACTCACCTGGGCCAGGTGAGCAGCTTCCCCCACCCGAGTGCTCTCCTCCTGTATTTGAAGCTGTGGTGTGTGTAAATGACTCCTGCTGTACATGAGAAATGCAGTCTGACTGGAATTCTGCTTGGACACAATAAAAGCATTTTGTGCATCTACCCTGAGAGCTGCAGACCCGTTACTGACACTGGAGCTGGGCCAGCAGGGCTTTGTGCTGAGCACGGGGGTGATGTTCCACAGGGAACATTGCAGCTGTGCCCAGGAGGGACAGCAGGGAGCTGGGCTGGCCCCAAGGTGCTGCTGGCAGGCAGTCCCCAAGGAGCACAGCAGTCCCAGGTAAGGTCTGGCCTGGCCTGGCCTGGCCGGGATGGATGGGATTTTGGGAAGGAATTCCTCCCGGGGAGGGTGGGCAGGCCCTGGATCCCTGGCAGTGCCCAAGGCCAGGTTGGACATTGGGCTTGGAGCAGCCTGGGGCAGTGGGAGGTGTCGCTGCCATGGCAGGGGTGGCCCTGGATGGGATTCAAGCTCCTTTCTAAGCCATGTTTTGTTTTTTATGTTCCTTTCTAAGCCCTGTTCTGTGATCTGGCCTGGAATGAGCCCAGTGCAGCTGTCCCCAGGTGACAATGACCAGTCCCAGCCAGCTGGGGTGGAGCCCCCCTGGCCCTGCCCTGGGAACATCCCCACTGCTGCATTACCACTAACTTCTGTTAATTTTTACAGAGCTTCAACCACTTCACAGTTAACAGCTTTATTAATCTAATATAATTATCCTGCCAGTAACAGACTAATTCCTTTTCCTCCCCCTGGAGGTACAATTTAATGTTCTCTCTTCCCCTTCTCATGTACTTGGGAATCTAGTAATGTATTAAAACTAGATCAATTCCCAACTTTAATTGGGGAGATGGCATTGTCCCTTACAGGCTCTGAGGGCAATGTGGGGCCAAGCAGCAGCCCTGCTTCAGGTTAACCCTCAGCACTAGACTAGAGAAATATAATTTCAATGTTTTATATTGAATTTTTTATTTATCATTGAAGCTTGTAGTGGGGATTGTAAGGGAAAAAACAAACACCACCTCTTAAAAAAAAAACAAACGGAAAAAGTGAACAAAAAATCCAAATGCCAACCAAAAAAAGCCCCAAACTTTTCTGTGAAAGCTCAAGATTAGTTTTTTTTTTGCAGAATACATCCCACCCCACCCACCCACCTGCTTTTGTTTCAGGCTGTCAGTGCTCAATGTTCCCTCTCCAGGAAAATTGTGACACGCTAAGCTCCAGGCCCCAGCAACTGTCAATACCAAAAAAGCCCTAAGAGAAGATGAAAAGCTGGTAATAAAAGAGTCAGTGAGCCGACAGTAATGGCAGAAGAAAGTGCTGCTTCCAAGCTCTTTGCAGACAGCACATTTCCTGGGGAATACACCTGCTGAAGCCCTGCCAGGAAAGTGAGTATAACACTGTCTGTCCGAGGGTGTCAGTTCAGCTCTGGGGGCTCCGAGAGCAGCGGAGCAAAACCAGCAACATCAAAGTCCTGCTGCTCCCACAGGAGCCAGCCTGGCTCTCAGCTGGCCTCTGGATTTTGGAGAGGGCTGTTAAAAATCTGCTTGATGTGAGCTAAATACTCAGCTAAAACCCATCAATTATATCCCTCATGAGATGTGAGGCCAAGGAAAGGGAAACTGTCCAAGGCAGGCAGCAGCTTTAGGGAATGTGTCCTTCCAGTGCTGAATAGTCAGGCAGAAGGGATAAAGAGAAACCCATGTATTTTGAGAAAAAACAGTTAATTAAAGAGTATTTAACGACCAAGAGTACTTGAATTTGTCAGAAATAGAGCCATTACTGTCTCCTGCTCGTCACATTCTCTCCATTTTGCTCTATTTTCCATTTAATCTTATTGAAGCCAAGATTAGCAGAGTAATTGTTACATTAAATCTGATTTAAAACTTTCTCTTTCTTCTCTCTTTAGGATCCCAAGTCTGTAATGGCAGGATCTGTAACTAGAATTCCATTAATATCAGTAGAGTTTGGCATTTAAGTGAACAGCTGCTCCAGAGATAGGCAGAAAATAAGGCACAGGATTGTCTGATAAACCCATTATTAAGAGCCAGCTAAAGCATTTTTCTTAAGCTGTGCAGGGAGACTGGCAGGGTTTTTTATTTATTTATAACTTTGAAGATTAATGAAAAAAGTGCATTGAAACCACTTCAAAAGCGTTTTCCTAGGAGATTCAGGTTTTGTCCTCACTCCATGTTACTCAGAAATGAGGAGTGCTTCCAAGGAATAGGTTAGCTTGTATATGTCTCCGCTCTTCTGGAAGCAGAAAGACAAACCTAGGTATGAAAATCCCTGTGTTTTTCAAAAATGAAGAATGAAAATACAAGGAATCAAATGGCAAAAAAAGCTCTTTTTAATTACAATTTTTCAAGTTACAATGATAAATGGATTGTCCCCAGGGCGGAGCTGCAGAAAGGTGATGTCTGCTCACAGCTCACACCCCCTCTCCATGCTAAGTAAAAAAAACCCAAAACTGAGTAATTCCAATATCAAATACCATGTAAAGATACCAAAAGTAAATACAATTCAACCATTTTGGATTCAAACCCTCCCCACGTTTTCCTCATGCTAAAAAACAAAAAATATTCCTATTCCACCCTTAGGCATTTTCATGGCAGCTGAAGCCTCTCTCAGGAACTGCTGAGGGTTCTGTGTCTACTTGGATCCTGTGGACAGCAGAGCAATCAGTCCTGAGGAAGCACTGATAGAAAGGATGTAGTTTCTGTAGGGAGCAGGTTAAGGAATTGTCAAGGTCTTTCTTTGGTACACAACATTTGGAAAGAGTTTTATGAAAAGAAAGGTTATTGAAATGATCTTTCTCTGGTGTTTTAAAACTGGAATACTGCAAGCTGAAACACAGCTTTAGAACTCACCTGCAGAATTAAGACACTTGTAAAGTTTTACAAGTTTTATAAATACTGATCTTGAATTAACTGCCCTGTTGGCAATACTAATATCCTACAGGAACAATGTATTTTCCTTGTGAGCTACTGGAGCTGAAGCATCCTGTCAGGGAAGAGCTCCTGGCAACCAACACTGACACAGTGTTTGCAGAAAACTGTCCTCACTCCAAAATTGCAATGCAAATGGCAAGGCCAGGAGAATCCCTGTATACTGTCCAAGCAGTATCTTAAAACATCTCCTGTTTTAAGGGACTTTAATTGGGAGACTTTTTTTCTTATTTTTGTTTCAACCTTCTAAGCTGCCATACTAACCATGAGTTGCAGGTACCAAGAGAGGAATGCCACAGCCCACAGGACAACCACAACCAGGGGTGAAGCTAACAGGAGTGGGGCTGTGGGAATTTCAGGGTGGGGATAAAGGATACACAGTGGGGTTGAAGTTCTTCAGCACGAAAAAGGAAGCGATGATAACCAGCACCAGAAAGAGGGTGTTGTTGTAGAAGATGGAGAAAGTTGTTGCTTCATAGTCTGCAACTTCATTTTTCTTCCACAGAATCCTAGGAGCAAGTGGAGATAAAATTTCAAATATATTTAAATCAATGGATATCACAGAATCCTGGAATGGTTTGGGTGGGGAAGGGCCTTAAAGCTCATCCCACTCCACCCCTGCCATGGCAGGGACACCTCCCACTGTCCCAGGTGCTCCAAGCCTGTCCAGCCTGGCCTGGGCACTGCCAGGGATGGGGATATCCTGGACACTCACATGCTGAAGTGAGCAGTAGTTTCTCCAGGAGGCAGAGTGTGGCTCCCAAGCTCCCCTCCTGGATGGGGATATCCCAGGGATGGGGATATCCTGGACACCCACATGCTGAAGTGAGCAGTAGTTTCTCCACAGGACACAGAGTTTGGCTCCCAAGCTCCCCTCCTGCACAGTCCCAGTGGGGATCCCTCTAACACCGAGGGCATCTGAGACCTTCCCTTGACAACTCATCTCAAAAGGGTTTGAAGCTGAACCACGAGCTACCCTGCAGCTGCTGCTTCCCAAAACACAGAAAAACAGTGCAAGCACAGTCCCTACTGTCCCACCCAGAGCCTCAAAGACATTTAAGGCCCTCCTACAAGAAGGGAGAGGAGGAGGAGGACAGAGAGATCACCTTTCATCCTTCTCCTTGCGGGACATCTTCCTGTTGTCTGCCTCGGACAGCTTGCGAGTTACCTCCTTGGAAACTGCATCTTCTCTTTTCTGGGCTACTCTGTAAGTAACACCACTCATGTCACACTTCAGAAATTAAAAACCCCACAGCCCAGCCCTGGCATTACAGGAAGTTTTATATGCAGTGAAGAATGCAACTTAGCTAAGATACCTGACAGTTTTGTCAAGGTGAAGGGATAAGAATTAATAACAGCAATTACTAAAAGTAATATCATTCACATCCAATAACTAAAATAATTTATAATTTAAATATAATTTATGGTGATACCCAGGGAGCATGATGGTGGATTTACTATTTCACCATACTCTTAGCTGACAAGATTTGACTATAATTACAAGAGAATAACCAATTAGGAGATACTTCTCTGCAAAATATTTTTGAGTAATATTTCTTATTAATAAAGAACTATAGCTGTAAATGGCAGGGGGTTTTTTAAATTATGAAATGATAAATTCAAAGAGGCATCAAACTTACTTGTGTTTGAGGACAAACTTGACGTTTTTATATGCAAAAGCCACGAGATAGGTACTGATGAGGGTCATCACGCTGTACAGGACTGCAGACTGAACAAGATCCATATGCCATATTCTCCAATAAAGCCCTTAGAAAAAAGGAAGAGTGATATTTGAAATAGCTTCTCTGCAAGAAAAAACGCCCCATATTGGAGACCCATAGAGGATCTGAGCTCTGTAATTCCACAGCCTCTGCCTGAGCAAAGCCAACTCCTCCAAAATCACTCGGGATTCTTTCAACTGCATTGAAAGTACTTGGGAAGGAGCTGTGTGAGAGCACGGCCGAGCCTGCGGGCAGCGCTGCTGCGGTGACACGTCAGTGATGCTGCCCTGCCGCCGGAACCGGGATCTTACACAGCTGGGACCGGGACCCGACACGGCTCGGAACCGGGATCTGATAGGGCTGGAACTGGGACCCGACACGGCTCGGAACCGGGATCCGACAGGGCTAGAAGCGGGAACAGACACAGCTTGAACGGGACCCGATGGGGACCGGAGCCAGGATCCCACACGCTCAGAACCAGGACCCGACACTGCCCGGAGCCAGGATACGCCGGGGCTCGGAGCAGCAACCCCGCGATCTGCCGCCTCGGGCGGTGGGGAGCCCTGATCCCTCTCCCCAACCTCCTGATCCCCACAGGGTTGCTGATCCCCCTCTTCCACGGTATTCTGCTCCCCCCATGGCTGCTGATTCCCCTCTCCCCTCAGCGCCCATCACGGCTGCCGCCCGCCCTCGCCCGCTCACAGATAGGGATGGCGGAGACGATGAAGGCGTTGCCGAAGAAGAGCGCGGAGGACTTGGCCGAGAGGTTGCGGCTGAAGTCCTGCAGCAGCAGATCCTCCTCGGACTGCTGCCGGCCGCCGGGGCCGCCCTTGGGAGCCATGGCGGGACAAGGCAGCGTCAGCGCGGCCGAGCGGCTCCGGGTCAGGCGCCACGGGGCGGGGCGGGCCCGGCGGGCCGAGAGCGCTTCCGGAGCGCGGCGCGATCCCTCCCTCAGCCCGATCCTGTCCCGATCCCTCCCTCAGCCCGGCCCCGAGCCCGGCCCCGATCCTGTCCCGATCCCACCCTCACCCCGCTCCCGTCCCGATGTAGCCGCGCTGCCCGCGTTGGGCCGGGATCCCTCCGGGCTGTGTCAGTTCTGCTGGAAGCAGTGGAAATGGGCCCTGTTTTCTCTCGTGTTTCCCCCGCTGTGAAACAGCCCACCCTGCAGCTCCCACAGCAGTGTTTCTGTCTTGTAGGCTTTCAGAACCATTGCTGCTCTGCCCAGCTCCAGCCCAGCTTGGGGGGCAGTGCAGAGTGCCCTGGTTTTCACTGTTTCTAACGTTCCCTCTGCAGTTTGTGGTGACAGATTGCCCGCAGAGGTTTTGGGGATGAACATCAGTGTCCAGCATCAGTGGGGAGTGCTTGCCAGTGGGGTACAGGCATTGTCCCGATGGCCTGGGCTGGCTGCTGTCCCCTGGACTGCCAATTCTCTTCATCTATTTAAGGTTTTGGTGTCAACTTCACTTAGCAAAGCATGTATTTCTCTAAAATTTAATTCAAGTAATTTCCCCCATTTATTTCCCTCCAGTTACTAGTGTTCTCTGCTTCCAAGAAAACACTTTCTGTGCATGCCATGAGGAAATGTTACATGGAAATGAGATTATATTTTAAATGAGGTTAAATATGATCAAAATGAATGCATTATGATAGAGCTTTATACAACACTGGAGTGCAGTAGGACTCTTGCTTTTTGAGCTCACAATAAATTCCCAAGACCAAACAGCAGATTTTCAGATTCAGGGTGTGTTGATGCAGTGTGCTAACAGGATCTGTTGGTGTCATGTTATCTGCAGCAGCTATGGGAGTTACACCTCTGCTAGCCAGACCTTCCTCCAGGCCTGGCAATCTGTCTGCTGCAGGGATGCCCAGGCTGGGTTTGAGGAGGCACCAGCCCGTCAGATGAAGCTCAGGAGCTCTGAGGAGCAGCAGCAGCACCTGTGAGTACCATTGTGGCCACAGCTGTGCACAGAGGGCAGGTGTGCAGCTCCCCTGCTGCCACAGCACGCACCCAGCCCTCCCCTCAGCACGGAGTCATGGAATGGCCTGGGATGGAGGGGGCTTTAGAGCTCAGCTCATTCCAGCCTTGCCACCATCCCTGCCCAGCCTGGCCTTGGGCACTGCCAGGGATGGATGAGCCTCTCCTGAAGTGCTTTCAGCAGTCCCTGCATCCCCAGGTGGGAAAGGCAGTGGTGGCATCCCCAAACTGAGGATGGTTCTTCAGCAAGAGTGGAGATCAGGGCTGGTTTCTGTGTAAAACAGGTTAAAGCCACAATGTCCCTGCCCATGGCTGTGGGGTGGAACTGGGTGGGCTTTAAGGTCCCTCCCAACCCAAACCACTCTGTGATTCCAGTAGAGAACATCAGTAATTAATCAATGCTGCCAATCATGTGATTTTTGTTATTAAAGAGCATGCTTAGAGTTGTATAAAGTAGTTGGAAACTGTAGGGAAAATTAAGTTTAAGATGGTTTCAAGATTTAGATTAGTCACTATCTCTGCCCTTGCCCAGATTTCTTTCTTCCTCTTATCTGGGTAAATTTGTTTTGTGTTGTGGTGGGATGCAATTAAGTCTTTTTGTTCTTGGTTTGGCTTACATGGGAAGGATGCTGTCATTTTGGAATGAAATCTGCCCAGTGACCATCTGTCTCCCCATTAGGATGAAACAGGACATTGATTTAGGCAGTGGAATGATGAAAGGTTTTCTTGAAAAAACAAATGAGCACTTTGCTTTTTTAAAGCCCCTGCCACTGGCACACTGTGGCTCCAGGCAGAACTCTGTGTACAGTGAGAGCTTCATACCCTGGGTGTCACAGATGCTTCCCCAAAAATAAACAGGGCCACCACTTTATTTATTTGACAATAAATAAAACAATTCCAGGTTTTGTTTAAGTGCCTAAATTTATATCTTGGCTACATCCTCATTGAGAAGCTGTTGGAAATGTGAGGCATCAAGGTCAGAGGAGCAGTGGCTCCGTGACCCAGAAGCAAAAGTTCTTCTGGTAGTAGGCAAATGAATTTGTAACTTAGCAATTAGTTTTCTTACCAAATTTCTTGTGAAGCACAGCAGCAGTGATAAGTATTCTGAAATACATGGATTGTCTTCACTGCTCTCACTTTTTCTGCAAATTTATGAAGTGAACTAAGCTGAAATGAGGGCAGTGACATTTCCTGGCAGGATTTGCTTTGTTTATTTTATTGTTGGCACTTATATGTTGATAAGCACCTTTGTGTCAGATTACTGCAATTTATGATGCAGGAAGGGATTAGTGTGCTGAGTTTGGGATCAGCTGATGGGGAACTGTGTAACTACACAGGAAAACCTCCTTTGGATGAGCGTGACGCTCATGAGCTGAGCAGCTTCTCCCTGTGTGTGAGAACTGGGTGAGTGAGAGGCTTTCCAGCTCTCCTGTGTGCTGTGCTTTCCCTGAAACATTCTGTGGTGTCTGAGGTTTAAATTTGGAGCCATAATCTGGCTCTGTTATTTTCCACACAAATCAGTCCTCCGTGTGGTTTAGAATCCCAGAATGATTCGTGTTGGAGGGGACCTTAAAGCTCATCTCCTTCCAAGCCCTGCCATGGGCAGGGACACTTTCCACTGGGATGTAGCCCCCAAAAGAGGTGCCAATCATTTCTAAAAGCTGGGAATTGCTGGATTTCTGTGGCATTTGCTGTCAGTGAAGGCAGCTCAGCGTGTAGCATATGTGACCCATTTTTTGATGTCTTGAAATGGTCTCATCTGCTCCAGTTTCCTTCTTTAGCATTTTTAAGGTTCTTGTGCCTGTGGACCACATGAATGAAATCATGTCTAGGAATAGATTCAGCCTTGCTCAGCATTTATTCTGGGAACAGTTTGGAACTGGCCACTTTTGAAAAGCAGCATCAGAGGCAGTGTTTGGAAAATAACCACAGCCTAAAGGCAGTGAGCTTGGGGGACAGTGAGCTTGTGTCCCTGGGCAGCAGCCCCACAGTGGCTGTCCCTGGTGCCACTGGGGATGTGTGAGGTGAGGTGAGGTGCAGTGGGATGCTCCTGGTGCAGCTCAGCAGGCTGGATGCATCCCTGGCAGTGGGAGGGAGCAGGCAGATGGCATTTCTGAGGCAGGATGTGTCATGCTGGCACCCGCCCACGGCTGTGCTCCATCCCTCAGCAGCGTGGGATGCAGGGCTCGGGCTGCTGCTGCCACTTCCCACCTGTGCTTTCTCCAGCCCTCCCCACTCCTGCAGCCTCCAGCTTGGCAAGCACCCGGGCCTGAGCCACGGGAACATTTTGGCCTGCGGTGTGTTGTCAGAGGAGCTGACCACCCTGTGCTGAGTGCTCTGAAATGCTAATGCCTAAAGTAAGAAGGATGAGCTAAAGCTGAGGTGCCACGTGAGGAATGTTTGGCTGAGGGAATAGAAGGGGGTGTTACTGACTGCTTCATCTCCTGGAACAGTTGGGGATTCATGCATCCACAGAAAATTTGTGTTATCCAGCTGACCGGTCATGGCTCAACCTGAGCCTGGGTAGAAAATATTTTACCAAGTTCTTTTCCTAATTTTAAAAACTTTAGGAAATGGGAAAGACAAAAAGTCATGAACAGAATGAACACAGCAAGGCAGTATGCTGTACCCCTCAGGAATGCTGGATCCAGCAGCACACAGATGGATGAATCCCAGGAATAAAGCATTTCTAGTGTGCTCCCACACAAAATTCTTGTGGAAAGAAATGTCCAAATCCAGATTCCCATTTGCAGAGCAGAGCATCTCCTACTCTCAGCGCTTCAGGCTGCTTCCAAGAACAGCTGCTGAGCAGAGCAGGCATTTGGCTGTTTCTGCATCATCCTAGGGCTGGTTCTATTTAGGTGTTCTGCAGCCTGGGCCCACCCAGCTGCTCCCTGAGCCTCACATTTTGATTCTTCAGTTCCAGAATCTTTCCAGAATCAAGAAAAATGTGTTGTTGGATTTAGCATTGATTTTGTCTGTTTTGGTTACTCAGTTTAAGGTGTTTTCACTCCTGTTTCCCTCCTTGCTCTTTGAGTCCTGCAGAGCCTGGGAGGAATTCAAATTTACAAGCCTCTCCCTTTTCTCTTGTAGGATTGACCTTTTCCAGGGATATCTACAGAGATCTTCATTCACACCTTCAACTTCTCCAGGAGCAGCTCTTAGCTGGTTTTCACATGTAAAAAAGGCCGGTGCTGTTGCCTTCCAGGCATCCTTTTGTTAATTTGATGGAATTTTGGGTTGAAGAATGAACTTTATTTGCATGTAGCTAGTAAATTACCTGTTAGGAGCTAAGTGTTAATTACATTATTTATTTGAATGTAGATAGTGACCTGTCTGTGTGCTAGGTAGAACTAGCTGGTGAGTTTAGAAAATATTTTGCTTTCGGTTGGCCAACACTGCATTGTAAAGGAACATTCCCATTTTGTTTAGTTTGAAAAGGAGTTGGCCTAAAGGAGGAGGACTGAAACACTGCCATCCACACCTTGCTGCCCACGTGGTGACAGGATCCACCTGGGAAGTGTCCAGAATCATCATTATCCTTAAAAAGGCTCAAAAGCTCTGTGGTGTTTTATGAATCAGTTTGTGTTCGTTAAGGATTGGTAAGTGTTGCTTGGGCCTTGAATAAATTTCCAGGGTTTACAAGGATTTAAGAGACTTCCACGAGAGGGTGCAGCAGTTCAACAAAATCCCATCTAAACCAGATGAGCCTGTCCCCACTGTGGCCATATTTTGACTCATTTAATGTATTAATTTGTGTATTTACATCAACTTCCAAATTGCATGGGTGCTTCAGCAAATCAGTTCAATGTCCCAGAGTGTCCCTCCAGTCTGGTACTTTCTGATGTCCAGTGTTACCTGGTCTCAGTCTATCCCTGATTCCCTGCAAATGCTCACTACATGCATTTTAAAAATAAAGTGTAGGGATTTTTAAAAATATTGTTTTAGTTTGGAAACATCATTAATTTCCCCCTCAGACTGGTCCAGCTGCAGAAGGAAACTCCATCTAGGAGGCTGAGTTCTGGAGAAACTGCTGACCTGAGTGTGAGTGATAGAACAGAAAGAGAAACAAGCTCTGTGCCAAATGATTTCTTGTTCCATGCAGAGTCAGGAGTGACCCAGCTCTCTGGTGCTGCTGTGCTGACATCCTGAAAGTGCAGAGGTGCTGTCTGCTCATGGCCAAGGGTCAGGGTCCATTCCTCTGCCTGGGCCACTAAAATACCTCTGCAGGAATGATTAACTCCTGACAAATTTGCAGGAAAAGGACCCACCTTGGAAGCATGTGCTCCCTGTCCAAATTCATTTATCCTAATCGCTTCCTGAGATAAGATTATTTGATAGTGAAATAACCAGAGGTGTGGTGATACTCATGTATAATACCTGACTGATAAATGCTGTTTTTTCCAGACTTGATATTCAGTAGGAGAAACAGCATGCTGTGCTTTCAAAACTTTTAATTACTAGTTCAAGATGTTAAAAGGGGGAGAACTTGAGACCAAAGAAATTACTTTGGTTACTGCCAGCTGCAAATGTAAAAGTTGGGTCTGAATTCAAACGGTTTCATAGATTAATTGGAACCACTCTAGTTTTGGCACTTTTCTTTTGAGCAGTGTAAAAAAGGAAAATATGAGGTTTACTAAAATATCCCCAACACACAGTGACTATGTCAACAGCAAGACAATTTTTATTTTAAAGACTAGCACCACCTTCTTCCATTGACCTGCTCTAGATTATCATGTACAAACAGGTAAGGTCTGGAGATTAATAGAATGAATGAACAGAATGAAATGAATGAATAGAAATTCATTAATAAGTGAATTTAATGAATAGAGGATTTCATCTTGACATGTTTAGACTGTGACATTTCTGCCTTCCTTGTCTTGAGGACCGACCAGAGCAGGGGGAGCCCAGTAGGTGTCAGTCCAGCCAAGGCTTCCTGAGTGCAGCTGTGAATGAACTCTGCTGCCCTCCTGGCCCTTCCTTCCCACCAGTGAAACCTGGCTGGCATCATTTCCCATCACAGAGACACAGCCAGCACATCACAGGTTCCCTTGTCCCTCCTGTTAACTTTGAATTAATGTCTGCATCCTTGACCTTTCCTTTCCCTGGGTGCTCTCCTCCCCTGGCTGGCTGGCAAAGGATGGAGCTTGGGGTGGTGTTTGCAGGGGATACCATTTGCCATCAAGCACTGGGATGGAAAAGCACAAATCCAGGCATTGGGAGCTGCCCTGAGCATTTGAATTTGGGAGCTCCACATGACCTGACCTGGCCCAGAACCTTCCCTGCCCCATGCCCTGGGCTGAGCCCCAGCGTGGGCAGCAGGGGAGGGGAAATTCTGCCCCACTCAGGTGAGACCCCACCTGCAGAGCTGCCCCACATCTGAGGAACAACATCAGGAGCTGCTGGAGAGAGGCCAGAGGAGGCCAAGGAGATGCCCCGGGGGCTGGAGCCCCTCTGGAGCCAGGCTGGGACACCTGGGGGGGCTCACCTGGAGAGGAGAAGGATCCAGGGAGAGCTCAGAGCCTGCAGGGGCTCCAGGAGAGCTGCAGAGGGACTGGGGACAGGGATGGAGGGACAGCACACAGGGAATGGCTTCCATTGGGATGGGTGGGACATTGGGAATTGGGAATTCCTGGCTGGGATGGGATTTCCAGAGCAGCTGGGGCTGCCCCTGCATCCCTGGCAGTGCCCAAGGCCAGGCTGGACCCTGGGGCTGGAGCACCTGGGACAGTGGGAGGTGTCCCTGCCATGGCAGGGGTGGGAATGAGGTGAGATTTGAGGTCTTTGCCACCCAAACCATTCTATGATCCCTTTGTTAGTTGTCAGCACGGTGCTGTTTGTTGCCTTGTGTGAAAATACTGGAAAGGACAATGAACTTTCCTGTGCTGGGATGTGTTCTAGGAAGTGAAGAATGTTCATTGTGCAAGAGTTGAGGTGGAAAAGGAGTTCTGTCATTAGAAAAAAATGTGTTGGAGCCTGAGAGCTTTGTTGTTTTATCACAAACATTTAAGTCAGATGTTTCCCCTCTTTTCATCAGCGAATCCAAGTGTGCATACTGATTATCCTGTATTTGCAAGTCAGAGTTGTAAATTGCTGTATTCAGCTGGGGCCGTTTACCATCTGAAAGAAATAATTAAAGCTTTCTTTCTCTTGCTTAAGATTTAAACATGTATTTAAAGATGAGATCATGCTTTCGTGGTGGTCAGAGTTTCTTTCTATATTTGTGTGAGGTGGCCTCAGAAATGGCTGTCCGAGGGTCTGGTGTGCTGTGTTTCCTTTAATTACATATTTGTTTGGGGAAAGATGGTTATTGCAGCCTCTGTCTTTGCCTGGTTCCATCCTCCCAGCCCCGGTGCAGCGGGAGCTGTGCCCATCCCAGTGTGCAGATCAGCCATATGTGCCTCTTATTTATAGCTCATGCGTGAAGGGAGCTATTCCAAAGTGGTAATTTCTGTTCTGGTGGTGGCACATAAATACAAGTGTGTGTGAGCAGCTCCTTCTCCCTGAACGAGGATGTGACACATCCCAGCCACCCTGCCCGGGAACGCTCCAGTCCAGACAGACTGGGAGGCTCTGTCTGATGCTTCAGACACTCCAGAGCGCAATTAATTTATAGATGATAATTTGTTTTCAGCTCCTGCAGATATGGATGCCACCTTTACTCAGCCTCTCTTGAGTCATTCTCTCTCCAGCTGCATTGGAGAGGGACTATTTACAAGGACATGGAGGGACAGGACAAGGGGGAATGGCTTCAGACTGACAAGGAGTAGGTTTAGATTGGATAAAATTCTCCCCTCTGAGGACGGGGAGGCCCTGGCACGGAGAAGCTGTGGCTGCCCCATCCCTGGAAGTCCAAGGCCAGGTTGGACCGGGCTTGGAGCAGCCTGGGACAGTGGAAGGTGGGACTGGATGGGCTTTGAGGTCATTCCCAACCCCAAAAAGTCTGTGATTCTATAGAGCTCCATTTCTGTAATTTGTTGGGGAAATGGCATATCCTACCTGCACTCTAAATGCAGCTGTGCAATATTTTCCAACTGTGCTGTACAGTTTGTGCCACCTTAAAACAAGTTTCCTTCCAGCTGCCTTTGTTTCTGTGTGCCTAATTTCATAAAGTCACTGGGCACAAGGAATGAAAGACTGGCTTTGGAAAGAAAACAAGAACACGGGTTGTGGGAGGGAGCCCAGGGTGGTTTGGGACGGAAGGGCCTTAAAGCTCATCTTGATCCAGCCCCTGCCCTGGGCAGGGACACCTTCCAAAGGTCAGGTTGCTCCAAGCCCCATCCAACCTGGCCTTGGACGTTTCCAGGGATGGGGAGTCAGAGGCTCTCCAGGCTGATGATACAATAGGTGTCATCAGCACCAGCGTTACATTCTGAAGTTACTGCCTCTTTTCTGAGTTATCTTATCAGGCCATTGTTCGTGCTGTGGGTGCATCGGCTGTGGCTGGTGTCCGTGTGAGTGCTGGCCGTGCCCCGCTGGGGTTTCTCCGGGAGCAGGCAGTGATTCAGCAGGGAAGCATGCCAGGCCGGCACGGACAGCTGAACCGGCCGTGCTCCCGCACACGTACAGCCAGGCGGGGACAGCACGGCCACGGCTGGGACACAGGCAGCCTGGCTGCTCTTCACCGATCCCACCTATGAAACACTCTGTAAACAAACAGGAGCTGCCTCCGGTGCGTTATCACAGCGCGGCTTGGGCTGGGAAGGGACCTTAAAACCGGTCTCGTTCCACCTCCTTGCCGTGGGCAGGCACACCTTCTGCAGACCTGTTTGCTCCAAGCCGCGTCCAGCCTGGCCTTGAGCACTTTCCGGGCTGGGGCAGGCACAGCCTCTCCGGGAAACCTGTTCCACTCCACGCTCGCTTTTCCGGAGTGTGTCACCGACAGAGCACAGCCCCGATCGGGGCAGCGCCGTGCCAGGGGCTGCGTGTGGGTGCACCGAGTGAGTCAGGGTGACTTTGTTCCGGGACGGGCTCCCTGTTTGTCTCTTACTCATTAATTAGCGCGGCTGGGGAGCTCGGCGGCGCGGGCAGGCTCAGGGTGCCGTGCTCGCCTTCCGTGCGGGAGGACGGTGTGTTCCTGCGTGCTGCGTGACTGGAGCGCCCGGGCTGACACGGCTCGTTCCGGGCCCGTCCCGGCTCGCGTGCGAGCCCCACGCACGCAGCGCCGCGCTCGGGGACATCGCTCCCTCCCCGCCGGCCCGAAACGAAACGCTCGGTGCGTGATAAATGAAACGCGAAGGGGCCGCTCCGTCCTATCGCTCTCGGGAACGGCCTCGGGCGGCGCTTTCGGTTCTGGCCGCTGACACCGGCGCGGGGCGTGCTGCAGCCTGGCCGGCGCCGCGGGGGGACCGGCCCCGGGGCGGGGAACCGGCCCTGCCCGCCCGCGCTCCGCCCCGGCCCGCTGCCCTCGCGGCTCCTTGGCAGCGCTATTTAAACGGGCGGCGCAGCGAGGCAGGGCGGGATGTGCGGGCACACGCGGCCCTCGGTGCGGACACGGCGGTGCTGACCCCGCACCGGCCGCCGCGTTCACTGCAGCTCCCCCCGCCTGAAAAGTGATCTCGCTCTGGAGTTACCGTGGATTTGGGTCAGGAGGCGGCAGCAGCGCCGAGGGAGCCGCGCCGGTAGGTCCCAGCTGAGGCTGCCCGGCAGCTCGGCCGTGCTCGGGGTCTGTGTCAGGGCCCCGCGTCCATTGTTGGTTGTTGCAGCGTGTCCGACCGGCGGAGCGGCTCCGTGTGCAGGAGGGGCGGCTCGCGGGCCATGGCGAGCCCGGCCCGAGAGCGGCGGCTGCGGAGGGAGCATCGCTGCGGGAGCGCTCCGCTGCTGCTGCGGCGGCGGCGGGGCTGAGCCTCGGCCTTCCGCCGCTTTATTTTTAGAGCCGGTGCGGGATCCGGCTCGGCTCGCCGAGGCGCTGCTGTAAAAATAGCAGCCAAACTTAAATGCTGGTCGAGCGAGGAATATGAATGTTGAAATGGCAGCGAAGGTATGGCTGGAGGAGATCAGAAGTCACTTGCTCAGCACCTTGGCGCTGCAGGGATCCTCTCGCTCCTCGCCAGGGCAGGGAGACCTGGGCTGCAACTACGGGAACGTCTCATTCTCTCCGGAGTCGAGGATTTTTAAACCTTTGGAGTTACCTGAAGGTGCCTTTGGTGCTTTGGAGGAATTGCCTGGTGTCTGTGGATACGCCGATGACTTTGGGGTTAACTGCCAAACAGATATACCAGTTGCTTTAAATTTAATCTAAAAATGGGAAAACTGGAGAGGCACAACTTTTTTTTTTCTTTTTCCTGGCAATAATAACCTGCTGTTTCCCAGGGAAATGGAAAAGCGTTATAAATGAATGTTCCAAAATACCGAAGGCTCAATGAGAAATTTTCCAGAGCAAATCATCAGTAGTAAGAGATTATTGCCAAATTTTCTCTGGTGTTTTGGATTTTGTTTTGAAGTGAGGAGTAACTTTGCTCGGAATGCATTTATCCAGGAAGTAATCCTTAATGTGCTCCACTCTGAGCATTGAGCCTGCATGCGAGATTGAAGAAGGTTTAATTAAATGTAATCAAACATTACAGGATTCCTGATTAAAAGGCATAGCACTTGCTTTTGGTGACGTGCGAGACACACTGCTTATTTGTGCTTTAAAAGAACACAATTCTGCAGCGTGCAAGCAATGCCTTTCTCGGTTCCTGAGTAACCATCACCTTTCTGTTTGCTTCCCTGCCCAGTTTTAATTCCTGGTGCCCGGCGTGGCGAGAGGAGCCGGTGTGTCAGGGCGGGTGCCACAGGGCGGGGACAGGGACCGGGACAGGGCAGGGCCGGGCTGGGAGCGATCCCGGCAGGGACGGGCGGGCTGGGGGCTCTGCGGTCCCGGGAGCCCCGGCAGGGTGGCACGGTGCAATCTGTGGGAAGCTGGCCGTGGCTCCGCAGCGATCCCCGGAGCCCCGGCAGGGTGGCACGGTCAGTTTATGGGAAGCTGGCCGTGGCTCTCCGCAGCGATCCCGGGAGCCCCGGCAGGGTGGCACGGTCAGTGTGTGGGAAGCTGGCCGTGGCTCCGCAGCGATCCCGGGAGCCCCGGCAGGGTGGCACGGTGCGATCTGTGGGAAGCTGGCCGTGGCTCTCCGCAGCGATCCCGGGAGCCCCGGTAGGGTGGCACGGTCAGTGTGTGGGAAGCTGGCCGTGGCTCTCCGCAGCGATCCCCGGAGCCCCGGCAGGGTGGCACGGTCAGTCTGTGGGAAGCTGGCCGTGGCTCCGCAGCGATCCCGGGAGCCCCGGCAGGGTGGCACGGTGAATCTGTGGGAAGCTGGCCGTGGCTCTCCGCAGCGATCCCCGGAGCCCCGGCAGGGTGGCACGGTGCAATCTGTGGGAAGCTGGCCGTGGCTCTCCGCAGCGATCCCGGGAGCCCCGGCAGGGTGGCACGGTTCAATCTGTGGGAAGCTGGCCGTGGCTCCGCAGCGATCCCCGGAGCCCCGGCAGGGTGGCACGGTGCGATCTGTGGGAAGCTGGCCGTGGCTCTCCGCAGCCAGCGGTGCGGTTCGGTTCCGCCGGGCCGTGGGAGGTGACACGAGGGAGGACACATGGCAGCGGAACGGGAACGTGTAGGTTTGCTCCTCCGGTGGGAGAGGAAATGGTGCAGGAATGTCTGAAATGCGGGGGGGGACGTGTCTCATGCTGCTCAGGTCTGCGTGTGAGGGAGGCACAGGAATGAGCGCTGTCGTGTTCTCTTTGTGGGACAGAACGAAGCCAGGCGCTCCCGTTTGTTGAACATCCTGACAGGGAGGAGGCGTCGGACCATCCCCCTTTCTCTCCTGCCCACCCTCGGGGGATGCGTGTGCGTGCCGGAGTGTCTCAGAGCTGCATGTGCGGGGAGAGGAGCAGTGTGGGTTTGGGATTAATTAGCCTGACTTTGGCTGCTTTCATGCTTTACGTGCCTAAGGGCTACCCGCAGTCACAGCGAGGGGAGGAGTTTGCTGCTGCTGGCTCAAAATCCTCTCCAGGGGTGATCTTGTTCGTGTCAACCATGAGCAATTAGAGAGATTAACTGTCTTGTTTTCCTTTCTGCCCTAGGTTGGTTCCTGGGAGGCTCTGGGACGTTTGAAAGTGATTTGGAGAGAGCAGAGCGTGTGTCCGATGGACGCGGAGGCGCAGCCGGCGTGCGTGGTGCCCCAGGCTCCCTGCCCAGCCATGAAGTGCTCTCCTTCAGAGGACTTTCCTCCCCAGGTGCGGCTGGCTGAGAAGATCCCCCCGGTGAAGCCCTGCTTCAAGAAGAAGCAGCAAGTGCAGAAGAGACTGGACTCACAAACTCTGCGGGCCCTGCGGCCCATCTTCACCAGCCTGCTGGGAGCCGGGGCCTTGGACAGGGTCTTTGTGCCCCGAGGCCAGCGGGGTGGCCACGGGGATTTATGTGAACCTGCTGTGAAAAAGACTCTGGACCTCGGTACCTCTTGCCCTCAGACAGAAAATAATGTGACTGTGCTGATGCCAGCAGCCCCAGATGTGCAGGGTCAGCTGCCAGGAGCCCGTCCTTCCCCCGGGCATCCTGAGCAGGACGTGCAGTCAGGAGAGCAAGGTTTCTCCCCAGAAACTCCTGGAACTGCTGCTGATAATGGTAATGAATCATTCCAGGATCATCCTTTGCACCCAAGTGCTGGTGATGGTGCAGCTTGTCCTTTGTTCCCTGACAAGGTTCTGGAAAGCTACACATCTGGCTTCCTCCAGGAGAACAGCTGTCCAATGCAATACAACTTGACCCCAAGCAATAAATTCAGTGCTGGGATATTCCAGGACAAAAGTGAAGAGGCTTCCCTTGACCTGGTGTTTGAGCTGTTGAACCAGCTGCAGTATCACACCCACCAGGAGGACGGGATTGAAATCTGTGTGGATTTTCTCCAGGGCACTTGTGTTTATGGCAGTGATTGTCCCAAGCATCACACGGTGCTGCCCTATCACTGGCAGGTGAGGAGGACAGCAACCCAGAGGTGGCAAAGTGTGACCAACGACTCCCAGGAGCACCTGGAGAGGCTTTACTGCAACCCTGACAATGACAAGATCAAAGTCAAGTATCGGTAGGTAACTGAATTTACTCCCTTGCTGGGAAGGGTGCAGAAATATAACAGGCTGTGCCTTTTTTTCCCTGGTACTTGTATCCAAGCATGTTATAAACTCTGGCATGATGTTTCTTGATTAATATCCAACAAGTTTAACTGGACAAAAAATTTTTGTACACTTGTAAAATTGTTATTTAGCATCTGGAATGTGTTCTTTGAAGCTGGAGGACTTGGAGTGTGTGAAATAAGAAAACTTCAGCTCTGTAGGAATCCAGAGACTGTTGTGGAATGCTGTGCTTGTTCTTGGCGTTCCTAATTAGTGTTTCCTCTGTGTTGGACAAAGTGGCAGCATGAAAGCCTTGGCAGCGCTGGGGACAGGGATGACAGAGCAGTTGCTGTGTGTCACTGTGAGCACAGCCTGCATCCTTCCATCCCCAGCAGAAAAGCACAGGGCAGCTCTGCAGGGTCCTTGGGAAGGGTCACATCACTGTCAGTACATGGGGATGTTCCAGCTCGTTCCCTGTGAGCAGCCTGAGCCACACGCTCAGAAATGCTGATCATCACTGTGAAAGCAGTTACTGAAGTTATTGTTTTCTCTGTTCAGAGCTTGTTTATTGACTCATTTTCTAAAATTAGCCAGCAGCTGTTGATGTGGTTGTGTGACCCTGTGTGGGCTCCTGCACCCCGAGAGCTAAAACTTCTTCAGCTTCTCCCCTGCAGGTTCCAGTGTGAGGAGCAGTGGGGAACAGTGATGTTTGCAGGGTCCAGTTAGTGCAGGGTGCAGACTGGCTCGGTTTGGTTTTTTTTTTTTTTTGGAGGAAGTGTGTGGTGCAGCTGTGGCAGGGCAGATAAGAGAGGAGAAGTTTGCCAGGCTGGCACAACTCCAGTTCAAAGTGACATTTCTGGAGTGAGAACTTCACACTGCCTTTGCCACCTGAATCCGTGGGGGTTCTGCTCACTGCCTCTTCCTTTCAGTTCCTGAAGAAAGTATATCCCTGCTTTCTCAATATTTTATTTTCATCCATTAAGCTGAGATTTCTCATTTGGCACCAGACCAAATCTAGTGCTTAAAGTCAGTGTGAGTCTTTACTTTCACTGAATTTGATGTCTTGGATTAGACACTGAATTCAACCTTTGTCATAGACTGGTTTGGGTTGGAAGGGACCTTAAAGATCACACGGTGCCACCCCTGCCATGGGCACTTTCCACTGTCCCAGGGGCTCCCAGCCCCTATGTCCATCCCTGGGCACTGCCAGGGATGCAGGGGCAGCCCCAGCTGCTCTGGGCACTGTGCCAGGGCCTTTTAGTGATGGCAATATCGGAATATGGATGTCCCACACTGAAAATGAAGTAGGATATGTAGTAGGGAACAACTACAATTTATAGAATTGTCTTGAAGAAATGTGCCAGTCTTTAATAAAAATTGAAAAATCTTCTAAGTCCATAGCAAATAAAATTTACTCTATTTTACAACAGAGGAACTTCTGTTTTCCAAGTGTTAGAAATGATTTCTGAAAACAAAGCAGCACAGCCAGAGACAAGCCCATTAAGTGATTTAACTCTGAATTCTGTGCAAATGAGCAAATGGTTTTCTTTTAGAAGTTGTGTCAGCGAATCCATCAGTGCACATGAGCTGTGTCCTGAAGGATGGACTTGGGAATGATGAATGGAAAGGACAGTGCTTGGTCATGGCTTAGTCACCCCGGGCTGGGAGGCTGCTGTGCGCTGCCACCTCCCTGCCCTGGCTGTGCAGGTGCCAGCCTGCTGGGGCGGGTGGCACACGGATCTCTGCCTGTCCCATCCAGCGGGGACAGGGGTGTGCCAGGGACAGCACGTTCCCTGAGCGGGAGGGAGGGGACAGGAGCAGCCTGGGCTGGGCACGGCCGGGTGGGACCCTGCCCTGGAGCCTGGGGTACTGACCTGGCCTTGCTGGGCTGAGGGGTTCTGCCAAACTGCATGTTCACACTGGCTGCTGGGGAGAAATCCCTCCCTGCAGGGTGGGCAGGCCCCTGGGTCCCTGGCAGTGCCCCAGGCCAGGCTGGAGCAGCTGGGACAGTGGAAGGTGTCCCTGCCTTGGCAGGGGTGGCATCAGCTGATGTTTAACATCCCCTCCAACCTTGGAAGAGCTACATGTATGTTCAGTGAGACCTTTGGAGTGAAGCTCTGTTTAAGACCAGAGTTTCTGATTTCAAGCTTTGAGTCTGATCCTCCTTGCATCTTTGGCTTGCCAAGGTTCTAAGCCAGGTTTTGAGGTGGGAGGTCAATGGTTTAGTGTGCATCATCACCAGCTGCTTCTTATGCAACATCACCTTGTGGGGAGCACCTGGCAAGGTGTGGGGAGCCCCAGGTCCCTGGTGGTCATTGAGGCTGGTGGCAGTGTCCCTGTGCTGTGTCCCTGAGCTGTGTCCCTGTGCTGTGTCCCCCGGCAGTGGCAGCCCGTGTCCCTGTGCCTGTGCCCCGCCAGCGCTGCGTCCCATGGTTCCAGCATTATTTGTTAAAGCCATTAATCTGCTATCGTGGTCAGACGAGCTTTGCAGGCCTGTCTGCTCCCTGGCAGCCCGAGGAAACGCCTGCTCAGCACCGTGCCTGCCCGGCCAGGCTGCTGTTTGTGCTGCTCCGTGTGCCACGGCTCTGGGGTGTGGTGATGGCAATGGTCCTGGCACCGCCGCTGCCCCCAGGGAGATGGGCCCCTCCACAAAGTGCTGGCCACCAGCTCAATTAGGGAATGAGCTCTAAATTAGGGTGTTCTTCAAGGAGCTGTTTATATAAACCTTCCTTCCTCTTCATTATCGGGATGAGTAACGATGGAGATAAGTTATTGAGATGAGTAATGTAAAATGCACATTAAGTTGTTGCCTCTCACCTAAGGGAATGTGATCTCAGAGGAGTGGCAAACCTTGTTTAGTTACTTTGTAATGCAACTCCTTCAGCTGCTTCTTGCAGTTTGGCCTCAAACCAGTATCATAAATTACTTATGTGTTTTTTGTATTCTTGAGTCTGCCAAGTATGTCGAGCCACATACCAAGCTATCTAAACAAATGGGGGAACATCGACTCAAGCAGGTTAAAGTACTTAGAAGCACTCCGTTTTCTTCATGGATGTGAGGAGAGGCCCTGGGAGAAGTTCCAGCTTTCAGCAAAGAGAGAGCAGTGCCAAGTGCTGCTTTCCAGCAGGAGATGCCCACGTTGGGATATTTTAAGATGCTCTTTGCTAAGAGGAAATACTTGGCTGAGGAGCTGAGCAGGTTTCCCCACACACACACCTGTCCCATCATGCACACATCGCTTTTCAAAACAAGCAGCAGCATTAGAGATTACAGCAGGATTTGTTTAAAACAACTCTGCAGTTCCTGACCCATCAGTTCCCCCTGCTTTGGCTGAAAATTCCACTTTTCCTCTTGGCACAGAGGGCTCCCAGCTCGCCTGACACAGCAGCTTCTTGCTGTTGCTTTGATTTCTGTCCTTTTCTTTCTTTTTCCCGTAATTTCTGTGAGTTTCTGGGACGGCTCCTTGCAGCTGGAGTGGCTGCAGTGGGGAGAGCAGGTGGCTCTGCAGGGGGACGTGTCCCTGTGCTCACCCCGGCCCTCGGCTGAAGCCAGGAAATGACAGCGCAGGGGGAAACTCGAGCTGTGCTGGGAAGGTTCAGCTCGGGTACCAGCAGGAATCTCTCCTGGGTAGGGTGGCCAGGCACAGGAAGGGTCTGTGCAGGGCGGTTTGGAGTGCCCATGCCTGGAGGTGTCCCAGCGATGATGAACGGGGCGCTCCGTGCTCTGCGCTGGGCTGGACTCGGTGTTCCTGGAGGGCTTTTCCGACCCCAGCGCTTCCATGGCTCTGTAAATACAGAGTGTTCCACCGCAGTTATCAGGGCCATGTCAAGGGACGGGGAAGGAGAGGCACGGACACAACAAAATGTACAGGAAACTGGTTTTCCTTCATTCCTCTGTGTGTGGGATGGCTGCTCCTCCGGTGCTGACAGAATGTGC
The DNA here is from genome assembly GCF_028769735.1 of Zonotrichia leucophrys gambelii. Classification (NCBI taxonomy): domain Eukaryota; kingdom Metazoa; phylum Chordata; class Aves; order Passeriformes; family Passerellidae; genus Zonotrichia; species Zonotrichia leucophrys. The sequence continues at coordinate 24,499,387 of NC_088179.1, read as the reverse complement.
CTGACGTGTTAGAATCATACAGAGCACGGGGCAGGCATTTCAGGATGGAATCATGGAATCACAGTGTGCTTTGGCTTGGAAAAGACCTGAAAGCTCAGCCAGTGCCACCCCTGCCCTGGCAGGGACACCTGCCACTGTGCCAGGCTGTTCCAGCCCTGTCCAGCCTGGCCTTGGCACTGCCAGGGAGGGGCAGCAGCTCTGTGGGGATTCTGCAGGCCCCTGGCCCATCAAACAGTTAAATTTCAGAAGTTTTCCGTGTAATCCACACAGAGCCACAGCCTGTGAGATAAGGCATGTGTTAGTGATAACGGGGAGATGGGAAACCAGCTGAGAGTCCCTGTGGCTGGGTTTGGGGGAGGTTCTTGGCTATACCCTCTGAGTGGCTGGGAGCTGCTTTTCATTCCTTTCCAGCAGGAATGCAAGGCAGAGAGCCCCGAACGAAACTCCTGTGAAGGGCTTTTGGAAGTGCTTGCCTTGTGCTGTGTGGGTTTCTCTTTGCTGCAGTTCGCAGCACCATTTCCATATGAAATGGAGCTAATTGGCTTGGAGCTGTACAAAGGCAGGGAGGCCCTGAGCCGAGGAGGCAGCAAGCACTGCCATCCCTGCTCTTGTTTCCTGTCAATAAACAGATTGCACTTTGGGGAACAGCTGTCACCTGGCTCAGGTCAGGCTGTCCCGGCCATAAAGCAGCTCCTCCTGTCACAGGGATCAGGGCTTGCTCTCCGGAGCTGCTCCCAGGTGGGGCAGCAGGCTCGGTGCTGTGACAGCCCTGCCCTGCCAGGACCCAGGGACACCAAGGGCTGGGACAATGCTGTGCTCAGCAGCAGCACTGATCCGGAGCTTCCTTCCTGCTGGGTGCTCCGAGTTGCTGAAATCGGGAGGGATTGGAGCTGAGTGATAATTGGGAATCTGATTCCTGTAGTCACATGTACACAGGAGTGGTTTCTTTGGGGAAGTTGGTTTTGGAAAGTGTGATGGGGAGCATTCATTTTCAGGAAAAGCCTGGAATGACAGGACGAGGGGAAGGAATTTCCACTGCCAGAAGGCAGAGATAGGTGGGATGCTGGAAAGGAATAAACACCAATAGTTTAGGTTGGAAAGGACCCTTAAAGGTCATCGAGTCCCACCCCTGCCAGGAGCATCTTCCACCTATTTAGCAATGAAACAAACAAAGCAACCCCTCCTGAACACATGCACATCCCAAACCCATGCACATCCTGAACACATGCACATCCCAAACACATGCACATCCCAAACACACATGCACATCCTGAACACATGCACATCCCAAATACCTGCACATCCCAAACACACATGCACATCCCAAACACACATGCACATCCCAAACAAACCCATGCACATCCCAAACACACATGCACATCCCGAACACACATGCACATCCCAAACACACATGCACATCCCAAACAAACCCATGCACATCCCAAACACACATGCACATCCCAAACACATCCACATCCCAAGCACATGCATATCCTGAGCAGCTCAGAGCCCCTGGAGCCCAGCAAGCACATGACACTCTGTTTGTACTGCCCTGCAAACAGCTGGGGTTGGAATTAGGAAACAGGGTGCCTGTGCAATCCTTGGGAAAGGGGGATGTGTTCAACATCCTCATTGCTGTGGAGTTTGAGAACTTACCCGTGCCTACATCCCAGGCTCCCCTGACCCAGGATCTCGTGTTCAGGAGTGGCCAGGAGTGGGTGCCTGGGAAGAACAAACAACTTCTGGTACAGCCTCTTCGCAAGGACTCAAGGACTTCCTGATCCAGGGGTTACTTTATTATTATTATTATTATTATTATTATTATTATTATTATTATTATTATTATTATTATTATTATTATTATTTTATCCCTGCCAGGCATTCATCCAAGCTGTACATGTACACACACACACACACATATATGCAGGCCAGTATGTCAGCAGTTGTTTCAGGTTCACAAGCTCCCCCCCGGCTGTGAAAATTCCAGAAGATTGCTTTTGCAAGCACCCCAGTCACCAACTGTAAAGGCAGGGAAAAACAGTCTTTCCAGCCTTGAAAAAATAAACAGGGCAAAAGCAGCAAAGTCACTGCTTTTGGCTTCTTTTGTGCCCTGAGCAGAGAGCCTTTGAGCAGAGAGGGAAATGTCTGCAGCATCTTTCCCCAGGGTGAGGTGTCACCTCCCACGTGGCCCAGGGTCACCACAGAGAGCAGCATGACTCGATGAGAGGGCAGATGCAGCAGAACCTGAAACTCACGTGCTGCCCTGGCTCTGGTGCCCCTCTCTGGGGCTGGAACTGAGAGGCCCTGCTAAGATCGGGCTCAGAGGGGTTGTTTGTGCTCCTGCCCTGCTGCAGAGGCTCCTGTGGGCCTGGCACAGCCCAGTGCTGGTTCCTGCTGTGCTCCCACTGCTGTGTTGGGAGGAGCTGCTGATGAACATCCCCTGGAGTGTTCCCTGGCCCTTCCTCCCGCTGTGCCTTTCCATGGCAGCACATTGGCTCTGCTGTGTGAGCTCTGCTGTTGCTATTTCAGTACCTGTGCTTCCAAATTACACTCTTGGTTGGGTGCCCAGCCCTGGCACAGGCTGCCTGGTGGAGCCCCATGCCTGGAGGGGTTTGACAGCCCTGGGGAGGTGGCACTTGGGGACATGGGGCAGTGGTGGCCTTGGCACTGCTGGGGATGGTTGGACTCTGAGGGAGCTCTTCCAATTTAACCAAATCTGTGATTTCCATGATCTTTTGAAGCCAATATCCTTTAAGTGATGTTTGGTTTCATGCAGGAGTTTAAACACTCAGCCCCCCACCCAAAGCTGGGCCCATCTGTGGGAGAGTCCTTCCCCTGCAGCTTCCATCGAGTGCACGAGGAGATAAGATCTGCTGCTGCCTTGGTGTCACCAGCAGTGTCAGTGCCTGCCTTGCCCTGAGCACAAAAGCTCCTCGTGCCTCGGGGGCCCTTTGAAGCCCCTGGGGCCGCCAGGTTGTTGCTGGTGCAGGGAGGAACTGGTTGAGTCAGAGAGAGAAGCTCAGCAGTTTCAGCAGGCAGGGAGCTGGGCTCTGAGCCGTGCTGTGTCTCACAGCTGTTGTGCTGGGAGCAGCTCTCGTTTCCTGCTGGGCCCTGCTGCTCGCAGCGTTTCTGTTTTTCTGAACCTGTTTGCGGTAACTGGCGCCACGTCCCCGAACGCGGAGCGGAGCTGCAAACCACACGTCCTCCTGCCAGAGCCCTCACCAACCGATTCCCCTGCTCATCTCTGTGTACGTGACCTCTGGAGAGTGTTTGTCCTGTGAATCTGGGGGATTCACAGTCTGGGCTGCAGTTCTGCAGAAGGATGGAAGGGACAGCCCAGATATCCTTGTTTTGGCTGCACCAAGCTGAAAAAATCCATCAGTGTTTTAACTTGGAACTATCTCAGTCCAGTGTCCTGCAAAGTTTACACCTTCTGTTATTTCTTACATTTAGGGAACAGAGAAAATGAAACTTATTAGTGGGGTCACGTTCTGCTGTTGAGAGCTCGTGGGGTTTTATTTTGAATTGTGCTGTTCTGCAGCACCAAATTTGGGTTGTGTGCCCTGTTCTTCTGAGAGTTCAACGTGCTCATTCTCGCTGTGCAAACAGTTCCACTGAACTGCTTTATTTTCTAAATAGAGACCTTTATTTGGTGAGTTGGTGAGGAGAAGTTCTTCAGAAATCTGTTCTCACCTCTCCAGTCTCTGTGGGTCCTTTAACAAGGGCACTTAGTGCCAGGACAAGGGGAAGGCTTTAAACTGCCTGAGGGCTGGGCTGGATGGGATATTGGGCAGGAATTGTTCCCTGGGAAGGTGGGCAGGGCCTGGCACAGCTGTGGCTGCCCCTGGGTCCCTGGCAGTGCCCAAGGCCAGCTTGGACACTGGGGCTGGGAGCACCTGGGGCAGTGGGAGGTGTCCCAGGGGTGGCACTGGATGAGATTTAGGCTCCTCCAACCCAAACCATTTTGGGATTCCACACCTCAGACAGCTGCTGGGTTTGGGGTTTTGTCCCTGTGTGCTGAAAACCACGTGTTTAATGGCATACAAAAGGTGAGGATTGTCTGTTTCTCCCGTTTGCCCAGGGGCCAGGAGTGCTGGGTGGATCTGAACCTTATGAAGTTCTATGAAAGCGCAGAGTTCGACCAAATGCGGCGCCTGTCCACAGCGTCCTGCCCCAGCTCCAGCTCCAACTGCTACACGGTGTGGAAGTATTTCTGCAGGGACCACTTTGGCTGGAGAGAGTACTCCGAGGTATGGCCCTTCCCAGTGCTGCTGCTGACACGTCATGGTCAGCCTGGTTCCTCTGCACACGCTCGGGGAGGGGATCTGGGCATCCTGTGAGGATGAGGAGTCACTGGTGAACTGGGAAAGCAGTGGAGGGACAGCTCTGCTGGCCTGGGTTGTGGTTCTGTGATCCTGTGACTTGGATCACCCTGAAAGCATCAGAGACATCAGGGCTGGCCAGTCTGTCCCTCTGGGGAGCAAAGCAGCTTGTGGCAGCACCAAGGAAGCTCTTCTGGAGCCTGATTTATGGCAGTGGGACAGCTTCCATTTATCTTGGTGGTTTTTAATTGATTTCCCAGTCCCCAGAGCTCTGCTGAGGCAGGACATGCACTGCCTGAGCTGTGGGGTGCAGCCCCTGGGCTGATGTTTGCAGTGAAACCTCATCAGTGCTGGCAGTCCCAGAAATAACTCCTGGGTGTAAGACCTGCAGAGAGTTGGGCAGAAATACCACAATAACACAGTGAGGGTGCTTGAGCTGCGAGGAAAGCTGGGTTTGTGCAGGGGGGAACAGGAATATGAATTTTGGAGCGTGTGGTTTCTCATGTGTACATTTTCCTTCCCTGTTTTCCCCTCCTTTCTCCCCCATTTCTCCCTGGTTTTCCTCCTGTTTCTCCATCATTATACCCTTCCATTTTCTCCCGTTTTCCCCCTGTTTTTTTCCTGGTTTCCCTGTTTTCCCCCCCCCCATTTCCCCCTGTTTTCTTCCTATTTTCCCCTCATGTTTTCCCCCCATTTTCCCCCTTTTCTCCTTGTTTTTCTCCCCATTTTTCCCTCCATTTCCTCCCCATTTTACCCCTATTTTCCCCATTTCCCCCTCATTTTCTCCCTGTTTTTCCCCTGTGTTTTCCCCCCTTTTTTCCCCATTTCCCCCCTGCAGCCCGTGGTGAGGCTGATAGAGGAGGCGAGCTGCCGCGGGCTGCGCGAGGTGCGCTTCATCACCTGGCACAACCAGTACATCCTCAACATCAAGGACGGCTTCCAGCAGAACTCCTGCTTCCGCAGGGAGATCAAGAGGAGGCCCCTGCTGCGCTCCTGCCTGCTGCTCATGCCCTTCCTGCAGTAGGTATCCCCAAAATGGGCCATTCCCACTGCCCTTCCTGCAGTATCCCCAAACTGAGCCATTCCCACTGCCCTGCCTGCAGTGTCCCCAAACTGAGCCATTCCCCCTGCCCTTCCTGCAGTGTCCCCAAACTGAGCCATTCCCACTGCCCTTCCTGCAGTGTCCCCAAACTGAGCCATTCCCCCTGCCCTGCCTGCAGTATCCCAAAAACTGAGCCATTCCCACTGCCCTTCCTGCAGTGTCCCCAATTGAGCCATTCCCACTGCTCTCCATGTGGGGCTGGATGGGGGAGTTGTGTTCCTGGGCTGTGACATGGAACAGGCACTGTTGGGTGGGAAATGTCAAGGAGAACCCAAAATCTGGGTCATGCTGGCAGCTCCTGCCACTTCTCAAAGGAACATTTATGTGAGAACTCCTTGTTTAAATGTGCAATGTACCTTGTGGATGTTGGAATGTCAGGTTTGCCAAATTCTGTCCATGTTCTGGCAGGTGTTTTTAGATTGAGGGTTTTTTAGATTGAGGTGTTTTTAGATTGAGGGTTTTTTAGATTGAGGGTGTTTTTAGATTGAGGTGTTTTTAGATTGAGGTGTTTTTAGATTGAGGGTTTTTTAGATTGAGGTGTTTTTAGATTGAGGGTTTTTTAGATTGAAGGTTTTACAGGAAGGAAGCCCCAGGTTATCAGAGAGAAACTGGAGGGTGCCAGTAAAACACCAGTGGGCTTGCTGGTTTGAGCAGTCCTGCTTCTCATCCTAATGAAAAATGAGGATTTCTGAGCTCCTATTGTACCATTGCTAAAGTTATGCAATTCCCAACTAATTCCCAGCTAATTTTGTTGGACCTTGGGGGCTCTACACTCGTGAGGGATTGACCAGAACTGTCTGTGCCAGCTACCAAACCTACAGGCTAAAATCTGAGATTCTGTTCTGCACCAAACTTCATTCTGATTTTATTTATCCAAAGACCTTGTAAAGCTCACTTAAAATAATGGATTCTTGGCAAGAACAAGAGCATTTTAAATATTTATGGGATCTATCCTTCAGGAGACAGTGTTGCCTCCACTTCCCACATGATGCTACCTGAGATTTGTTCTTTCCCTCACCTCCCACCTGTTTAAATCTGTTCTGGAATTGCAAAAGAATCCTTGAATAGGAATGAAAAAGGTTGACTTTTTAATGGCTTCCCCTGTAAAATAAATAACATAAATATTTTACACTAGTCAGAAGAACTGAACAAAGTACAACAGGAGATTGCAGGATTTTTATTGGATTTGATTCTTCCTCATTAATCCATGATTTACTGGCAATCTCTGCTTGCTCTTCCAGTCCAGTGTGAGTGAGGCCCTACAGGAATATTTTTTTTTCCCATTTGCCCATCAAAGAGGAAAAACCAAATTAAAAACAAATGCCCACTTTGGTACTGGATTGCTGTTTTATTAGCAATTTGTAGAACAAGTTTCTGGGTTTGTGCTCAGCTGTTAATAACCAGTGAGAAGAACTTGGAGTTGAGTCAAATCCATGCAAATGAAGGGAATCCTGGCCTTGGCCTGGAGCAGGAGGGAACAGCCAGAGAACACTCAGAGAGTGTTTCTGCCCTGAAAAGTGGGAGGGCTGTCACAGCTTTCCATGTGTTGATTTAAAAATAGACCTTTTTCCACTCAACTCCCCCTCCCAGTGCTTTTCCTTGGCTTTGGTTTGGTTCCTGGCCATCTGTGGGGTTTGGAGAGCAGCTCCACCCTGGGCTGGCCCAGCCAGTGCCTCTCTCCTGCCCCGGGGCACTGAGGGGTTGGCAGCTTTTCCAGAGAAATGCTTTGGGAAAATCCTCCCAGGTGGACTTTGGAGCTGGCCCCACGTGCTCCTGCAGCTGCAGGAGCTGTGCTGCTGTGAGCCCTGCAGGTGCCACAGGGTCCCAATGGTGCTGCTGTGAGCCCTGCAGGTGCCACAGGGTCCCAGTGGTGCCCTTGGCACAGGAAGCACAGTCCAGGGAGTGAGGAGTTACTCACTGAGTAAGGGCTGCTCTCTCAGGTGGGGTCAGGGGAGCAGGAACCAAGGGCACCTCTCTCAGTTCAGCAGCTGCCAGAGTGTGGGGATTGCACAGGGGTAGGAGCAGGGTCCTGCTGCTCTCCTTTGCTGGGTTTTCCAAGGGTTTTTTTCCTGGTATCCATGGGGTTTCTTGGCCACAGCTCCCTCCCTCAGCCCTGCCTGTTCTCCAGGCAGCATTCCCAGAGGAGGGGCAGGAAAATAACCAGCTGCAAATGCAAATCCACCTCTGGCTGTGTAAATGGCAGTGAGAATCTTCCTGTTTGGGACGAGGCCTTAAACCCCATCCAGTGCCACCCCCTGCCACAGGCAGACACTTCCCACCGTCCCAGGGTGCTCCGAGCCCTGTCCAACGTGGCCTTGGACACTCCCATGGTTATCAGAGGCTCTCCAGCCCTGCTGGGGATGAGCTGGGGGTGGCTGGAGGCTGCTGAGGGTGTCTGAGCACAACCTTTGTCCCTGCCAGGACCCTGGGTGGCAGCTCTGCCCTGCCCTCGCCGTGCTCCAACCCTGCTGCTGCACACGACCTGTCCCCAGCTGCCGTCACCTGTCCCAGCCTCTACCCCGAGACCTGGATTGGAATGGATCCAGCTCAGGACTTCATCCAAGTGCCTGTTCTGAAGGAAGACAAAAGCTACAGAACCATTTACAACCTGTTCCACAAGACTGTGCCAGAGACCAAATACAGGATTTTGAAAATCCTGCGAGTGCAGAACCAGTTCCTTTGGGAGAAGTATAAAAGGTAAGAGAATTGCAGTTCTTTAATAATGGATATTCCTAGAGGAGGGATTTTATAAGAGGGATTTGCATCTCCCCTCGCAGCTGAGCTCTCCCAGAGGGCGATGCCGCGATGGGACCTGCAGCGAACGCTCACCTTCATTGCCATTCTGTGTTCCAGGAAAAAGGAGTACATGTCCAAGAAGATGTCGGGGCTGGACAGGATCATGAACGAGCGGCACCTGTTCCACGGCACGTCGCAGGACGTGGTGGACGGGATCTGCAAGCACAACTTCGACCCGCGGGTGTGCGGCAAGCACGCCACCATGTTCGGCCAGGGCAGCTACTTTGCCAGGAAGGCCAGCTACTCGCACAACTTCTCCAAGCGCTCCCCCAAGGGCGTGCACTTCATGTTCCTGGCCAAGGTGCTCACGGGCAGGTACACGGTGGGCAACCACACCATGAGGCGGCCGCCGCCCGTGGAGCCCGGCAGCATCACCAGCGACCTGTACGACTCGTGCGTGGACAATTACTTCGAGCCGCAGATCTTTGTCATCTTCAACGACGACCAGAGCTACCCCTACTTCATCATCCAGTACGAGGAGGTCAGCAGCACCGTGTCCATCTGAGGCCTGTGCTGCTGCCAGCCACAAACCTCTCCGTTTGTGTGGGGAGGTAAAACCTGGACACTTCCCAACTGGTGGAATGACTTGGAAGGAAGGTCACTGAGGTGACCCACTGTGCACTTGCTGGTTGATTCCCTATGTGGAAATTGTACATATTTTTCCATTGTTTATAGTTGAAAATCTGTGCCTTTTGTTATAAAACACTGTTTATTTATGTTAGTAAATATTCATGTTTCAGAACGTGTCTGTGGTTGTCATTTCATGGTGTTCTGTGTCTGTCACACCCTGATCTCAGCATTTCAGCACGGCCCTTTCTAGGGACTCACAACGACATTTCATCCCAAGGATATTAAATCACACATTCCCCCAACCACGACGACTTGTGATCATATTTCAGAGAGACTGGGGGAGAGATCACAAAACTACCCCCTGCTCATACTTTGCATTATTGAACAGGACAACACAAACAGATCATTTTCTAAATTCAAGGAAAATCACGAAGAGAACAGCATGGTCTGGAGGGAGGGTTTAAAACCTGGGATGGCTTCCCAGCAGGAGCAGGGACACACAGTCTGTCACTTGTTGGTGTCCCTGCTGGTGCAGGATGGGCTCCAAGGTCCCTCCCCTCCCAAACCATTGTAATTTTCACCTCCATGCCTGCGGTTTGGATGTACCTGAGATGTCCTGTCCTCACTGGGAGCTTTTCCAGGGATTGTGTGTCCCTGTGAAGGCTCCTGCAGCAGCCCAGGTGTGCCTGGGAGCCCTTGCTGCCCTTAGGGAGCTCCTGTGGGGCTCAGGGGATGGGGAGGGACCCTCAGGCTCTGTGTGCTGGGGGTGTCCCCAAACCCAGCTGTGCCTTGTGACAGCCTGCTTCACTTGGCTTCCTGGGGCCTCAGGGAAGCCTGTTTTTGCTGTGGCAGAGAATTCCCTGCTCCCACCAGTACCCCAGTGCTGGTTGCTCTCCTCTGGGTCTCTCCTTGCCTGGGCTCAGCTGCAGGTGAGCACAAGGGGAGGCACCCCCAGCTGGATGCAGTGACCCCAATCTGGGGAGCTCCTATGGAGGGTGGGAGCTCCAGCAGGGATGGGCAGTGTGGAGCTGCTCCTGTTCCTGACCACAGCTCTCATCCCACGGGCTGGCTGCAGGAAGGTACCGGGGCCAGGGAGGGCTGGGGGCTGCCTCGGGACAGTGGGGTCACCACCGGGCTGGGGGTGTCCCAGCTGTGGCACTGGGGGGTTCTGCATTGGGGCTTGGTGGCTCCAGAATGGAGATTTTGGGTTGACTTCAGAGCCAAAGCCTCGGAATGAGGGTGGCTGTTCTGTGGGGTTGTGTTGAGTCGTTTCTCGCTCGAGGCTGGGCCGGGCATGAGCAGGACGGGAGTGGGAGGTGGCACAGCTGCTCCCCCCGAGTGGGGACACCCTCTCCTCTCCCGCTTCCCACAGGCAGGCAGTCAGCAGTGCTTTTCCTTGGATGTTGTAATGGGGTTTTGCGTTTCTGGGTCCTTCTCCTCCGCAGTGCCTGGGGACACTCCCTGGGAGGGTCTGCCCCAACCTTCCCTTCCCTTCCCTTCCCTTCCCTTCCCTTCCCTTCCCTTCCCTTCCCTTCCCTTCCCTTCCCTTCCCTTCCCTTCCCTCCCCACCTTCCCTGGCGCTGTGGGATGGGAGGGAGGCGCCGCTGACAATGCACAAAAATATTTATGGTGTTTCCTTGCCAACGTGCGGAGTGTCTGAGCCACCCTGCAGGGCTGAGCCCCGCCGGCTCCGCCTCTGTCACAGGGCCCGGGGTCCCGTCTGGGCCACCTGAGCCTGGCCCGGGCCACAGCCGTGTCCCCGTGTCACCGTCCCGTGTCACCGTCACCGCAGTGCCCGGCCAGCCGAGCGCTGGGGACCCCCATCGTCCATGGGGATTTGTGGGATCGCTCCCTGGGCAGGGGCGGTGCGGCAGAGCTGGCAGGGGCAGAGCGTGCCCCTAATCACGTTAATTGTTAATTGCGTCCCGCGTGCGCCGGCCGTGGCACCGTTTGCTCGAGGGACACCTGAGCAGCGCCCTGAGAAATCGCCCGTTCCCAAATCCTGCCCGAGGGGGGCCCTGGCACAGAACGGGCCCGACCCCGGCTCTGCCAGGGGATGTCCCTGCTCTGTTTGTGCCGGTTCGGGTGACAAAGGGCAGGGATGGGGTAACAGTGCCCCGCTCCAGCCCCCTGCCCTGTCCCGGCCGTGCTGGGGCAGCCCCTGGAGCCCCCAGCCCCTCTGGGGTCAGTCCTGCCCGTGCCCCCTGCCCTGCTTCCCGTGCTGTCACCGGGGGAAGGATGGACCTGGTGACAAAGTGACAAAGGAGTGTTTGCGATAAGGATCTCGCTGTGTCACTGCCGGGGTGGTGACACACCTTTGGGCAAGGCCGGCACTGGGAAAAGCCCGTCGGGGACCTGGTGGCCCTGTGGGGGTGGCACCGGTGGTGACCAGGCCGAGAGGGACCGGCTGGGCTGGCCGGGCCACGAGTGATGCTTCTGCTCCCGTGGGGGGCTGTGGGGTACCCCAGGGTCCGGGGCAGTGTGGGGGTCCCCGGGGGGCTCCGGTGACTGCCTGGGGACCCTGCACGTGGGGACTGCCGGGTCAGGGAGACAGCAGCCGAGGCGGTGCCAGTGAGGGGTGAGGTCAGCCCTGCGCGGTCAGTGCCGTGCCTGGGATGTGTCAGGAAACAGCCTGTTCTGGACAGCGGGATAAAGGTGCCCCAGAGGCCGGGAGGAAGGAACAGCCTGAGCAGGAGCTGATTTGGGAGCTGGGCAGAAGGGCAGGAGCTGTTCCTGCAGCAGCCTCTCGAGTGTCAGCAGCCCCAAGGTGCTCGGGAACAGCCAGACCGTGCCCCCTGCCCACAAACGGGAACAGCCAGACCGTGCCCCCTGCCCACAAACAGAACAGCCAGGCTGTGCCCCCTGCCCGTGAATGGGAACAGCCAGGCTGTGCCCCCTGCCCACAAACAGAACAGCCAGGCCGTGCCCCCTGCCCGTGAATGGGAACAGCCAGACCGTGCCCCCTGCCACAAACAGAACAGCTAGACCGTGCCCCTGCCCACAAACAGAACAGCCAGACCGTGCCCCCTGCCCACACACAGGAACAGCCAGACCGTGCCCCCTGCCCACAAACGGGAACAGCCAGACTGTGCCCCCTGCCCACAAACAGAACAGCCAGACCGTGCCCCCTGCCCATGAATGGGAACAGCCAGGCTGTGCCCCCTGCCCACACACAGGAACAGCCAGACCGTGCCCCCTGCCCACAAACAGGAACAGCCAGACCGTGCCCCCTGCCCATGAATGGGAACAGCCAGACCGTGCCCCCTGCCCGCGAACAGAACAGCCAGACTGTGCCCCCTGCCCACACACAGGAACAGCCAGGCCGTGCCCCCTGCCCACATGGGAACAGCCAGGCTGTGCCCCCTGCCCACACACAGGAACAGCCAGGCTGTGCCCCCTGCCCACAGGGCACAAACGCTGCTCCCAGAGCAGCCACCCTGGCCAAGGGCACCCACAGTGCTCTGCCCTGCCTGGGGTTTGTTCTGGTGATTCTGGGGCTGTGGGATTTCACCAGAGAATGACCCTGGAGTGGGAAATGTCCCTGTGCCCTCCTCCCAGTGCCAAGGAGCTCTGCAGGGCTGTTTTTGGGGAAGTGGCTCCAAGGAAGGTGCAGGCAGTGGAGGGGAAGGTTCCCGGGGAGGTGTCCTGTGAGTGAAGGAGCCTTGGGAGGTGTCTGAACCAACGTCCTGCTCAAAGCAGGGTCAGCTCTGAGGTCACACCAGGTCCCTCAGGGCTGCATTGAGCCTGCCCAGCTCCTGCACAGCCTCCAAGCACAGCAATGTCCCTGTGAGGGGTGAAAACCCCTTAAATGCAGGATTGTGGTGGCCCAGGATGACACACCCAGCTCCTGGGTGTGTGACATCCAGGCTTGGGGCAGGGGCTGTGGGACAGGGGCTGGAGATGAGTGGTGGGACCATAAATGGATGCAGTGAGAGGGTTCTTGGCAGCAGGATGCCAGGGCTTCCATGGGATTTCTGTGCCTCTCCCATAGCTCACCAGAGCTTTCCCTGGGGAAAAAATCCCTTTGGTTTCTGCTGGGAGAAGCAGGGTGAGACAAGGCCGGGGTGCCCCGGTGTCACAGCAGGATGGGCACAGCCTGGCCCTGCGTTTCCTTCTGCTGTAGGGGAATTTGGTCCCCATGAGGGGCTGAGTCATGGGTGGCACAGAGCACAGCACACCAGAGCCTCGTGATGCCAGCACCAACCCCTGCCCAGCCTGGGGGTGGGGATCTTTTCATTTGTAGCTTTTGATGTGCAAATCTGGAGTGAGAACTGGGGGATGGACACAGGGAGCATCTCTGGCTGCCCCTGGGGCTCCTCCATCCCCATCCAACCATCGCAGCACATCCTCTGCATTAATATTTATTTTTCTCTTATGGCTACAAAGTCTGTTTTTATGAGAATAATTTCCCACAGACCCAACAACAAATGTCAGGTTGACCTAAGGGTTGTTGTTGCCTCAATTTTCTTCGGGCTCCCTCTCGTCCAACCAGCCGGGTACAAGTTGTCTCATGCGTAATTAGCCCGTGATAAATCATCTCCTGCCTTCTCCCCGTGCACGAGGAGCACATTCCCATGTGCTGATCCACGCTGGGGTTTGTTTGTCTGTGCGCTCTGTGCACTCCCTGTACCTCTGCAGCTCAGCAGGGCCGGCCTCGCCCAGCCCTGTGCAGCTGCACGGGGCAGGATCCGTCCAGAGCTGGCTGCAGTGCTCAGGAGGGCTGAGCTGGAGATCATGCCAGGGTGGGCTGACCTGCAGTGCTCCTCCTGGGAGATCATGCACAGGGGCTGGGCTGCATCCCTGCCAGTGCTCCCCTCCCTGGGGAGATCATGCACAGGGGCTGGGCTGCATCCCTGCCAGTGCTCCCCTCCCTGGGAGATCATGCACAGGGGCTGGGCTGCATCCCTGCCAGTGCTCCCTCTCTCTGGGAGATCATCCACAGGGGCTGGGGCTGCCCTGCATCCCTGCCAGTGCTCCCCTCCCTGGGGAGATCATGCACAGGGGCTGGGCTGCATCCCTGCCAGTGCTCCCTCTCTGGCACTGCCCTGCATCCCTGCCAGGGCTCCCCTCCCTGGGAGCTGCCAGGCTGCGCATCCCTGCCAGTGCTCCCTCTCTGGAGTCATGCACAGGGCTGGGCTGCATCCCTGCCAGGCTCCTCTTGGCCTGCCCTTCATCCCTGCCAGTGCCCAGGCCAGGCTGGACGGGGCTGGAAGCAGCCTGGCACAGTGGAATGGGGTCCCCAATGGCAGGAGAGGTGGGATGGGATTTAAGGTCCTTTCCATCCCAAACCATTCCATGGTTCTGGATGGTAGAGGATGGATGTGCTGCCCAGCTCGTGGCCCAGCCTCTCTGTTAGTCCATCCCCAATGCTGGGGCAGTTCCTGGCCGTTCCCAGCTCAGCTCTCCCCCAGAGCAGGTTTCCCCCAGCCCTGCCCAGCCTGGCTGCTCTGCCAGGCCGGGTGTTCATTGAGAGCCACCCCAGACCCCTCAGCTGGGTCACAGGAAGGACAGCACAGGGAAGTGCTGCAGTAAATACCACTATGGAATCAGGTTGCTGTTTGTTTCCCATGAACTCCGTGTTTGCACAGGCAGAGCAAAGGGCTCTGCCTTTCACTCAGATGCAGCACCCGGGCCAAGGCACCACTGATGCCTCCTCCAGATAATCTCAGCTGGGATCTGCTGAGCTCACAGGTCTCCTGCTGACAGAGATGTTCCAGGTGCTTTCTGTCTCATTCCTGCCCATTTTCCAGAGCATTAGGCATGGGAAGCACATTTCAGAACTGTCTGATAAAACCACACAAGTGTTTACAGTGCCCACATTTGCACCACATTCTGGAGGCCATTGTAGTGCACAAAGAGCAATAATTATTGCAGGCAGCAAAGCAGGGAAAGGAGAAATATTGGTTTGCATTCAGGGCACCCCGTGTGTCCTGGCCTGGAGCTGCTGTGGGGTCAGGCCAGAGGAGGGCAAGGAGATGCTCTGGGGGCTGGAGCCAGGCTGGGACACCTGGGGGGGCTCACCTGGAGAGGAGAATGATCCAGGGAGAGCTCAGAGCCCTGGCAGGGCCTGCAGGGGCTCCAGGAGAGCTGCAGAGGGACTGGGGACAGGGATGGAGGGACAGCACACAGGGAATGGCTCCCACTGCCACAGGGCAGGGATGGATGGGAGATTGGGAATTGGGAATTCCTGGCTGGGATGGGATTCCCAGAGCAGCTTGGGATACAGTGGTGCCTCCAAATCCTCATCATCTCCCATGCCAGGATGTGAGCAGGGGAAAGGCAGGATTCATCTCCCTGACTCTCAGGGATACAAACAGGTAAAGGCAGGATTCATGTCCCTGACTCTCAGGGATGCAAACAGGGAAAAGGCAGGATTCATGTCCCTGACTCTCAGGGATGCAAACAGGGAAAAGGCAGGATTCATCTCCCTGACTCTCAGGGATACAAACAGGTAAAGGCAGGATTCATGTCCCTGACTCTCAGGGATGCAAACAGGTAAAAGGCAGGATTCATCTTCCTGACTGTTAGAGATACAAACAGGGAAAAGGCAGGATTCATGTCCCTGACTCTCAGGGATGCAAACAGGGAAAAGGCAGGATTCATCTCCCTGACTCTCAGAGATACAAACAGGTAAAGGCAGGATTCATCTCCCTGACTCTCAGGGATGCACCCCACTCCTGCCTGGAGCACCCACCATCCCTGGAAGGGTTTTTGAGGTGTGGCCCTTGGGGACATGGTTTAGTGGCAATGGGGGTGCTTGGGGGAAGGCTGCACTCAGCAGCTTCTCCAAGCCTGGCTTGGAAGTGCAGCGTGAGCATCAGCTGCCCCGAGCTCTGTGCTCGCGGGTCGGTGTTGCAAACATCTGGCAGGCCGTTGTTTGTTTGTTTTTCCACCTCACACACATTTTCGTCATTTCTGCCGGGGGTGCTCCGGGGAGGCCGCAGGAAGCCAGTCTAGCCAGGGCAAATCTGGGCTTGCTCTGGCAGGGAAGTCGGCAAGAATGAATATTTGCCCTGTGGCATCAATTTCCTGTCTAGCATTCTCCAAAAGGCAGCTGGAGAGAGCCCAGGAGCACAGATGTATGAGCTGTGTGTGCCTGGCACTCCCCTAGCAGGGCTGGGAAGGAGCCTCTGCTCTTCCCCCCCCTCCAGAATTCCCAGAATCAGCACTTTGCTGGGGAGCTCCTCTCCTCGGGAAACACCAGGGCATTATTCAGTTGAATGGCCCATGTGGGAAAATGCAGATGCTGCCTCGGGACACGGAGTGATGCAAGGGATGGCTTGGGAAGGAGGGAGGGAAGGAGAGAGGTGGGGCCACTGCTGGTGATCCCTGAGCCCCCTGGGCTGGGCAGGCCCCTCCACACTGCCTGAGCTTTAATTGGCAGTGAACTTTTGAATTTTAATGATCCCTTTCAGGGGGTTCAGGAGGGGCAGCTCAGTGCCATGTCCATTGCTGGCATTCTGGTGGGATGGGAGGGCACAGGAATTGCTGCTGGTTGCTGTGTACTTACAATAATAACAAAAAAATACCCCACTCTAAACCTGATTTATTTTAAATGTGCCTTATCTATGACACAAATTTTGTTGTGGGCTTCAAGTAGAAGGCTTTGGATGCCTCGGGTTTGGCATGTGTTTTAGTGGATCACAGAACATCCTGAGCTGGAAAGGACTCACAAGGATCATCGAGTCCAGCTCCTGGCCCTGCACAGCACAATCCCAACATCCCAACATGTTCCATCTGATCACAGCCTAAGATTCCCACAAGGACAAACATCAGCTAACAAAAACTGGCTTCACGTGGGCCCAAACGAGACCTCTCATCCTCATTTTCACCTTCCTTCTCGTGAAATTTATTTGAGAAAGCCTTTCTTTGTCGCTTCACAGAGTGCCGGCAGCTGTTGGTTGTGGTTATGGAAATGCTTTATTTGAATAGTTATGGGAACGAGTTTCAGCTGAGGGCTGGTTTGGCTGCAGCCCCACCCAGCAGGGCTGGAGCTGCCCTGGCAGCCCTGGGTGGGTGGCACTGGGACACTTCGGGAGCACCAGCTCCCTGCAGCCTCCTCCAGCCCAGCTGGGATTTGTCCTGATCTCCCCATCCCTTGTCCTGATCTCCCCATCCTTTGTCCTGATCTCCCCATCCCTTGTCCTGATCTCCTCCTCCCTTGTCCTGATCTCCCCATCCCCGAGGGCTGATGGAATCAGAAACCCTGCCTGGTTTGGGTTGGGAGGGACCTTAAAGCCCCTCCTGTTCTCCCCTGCCCCGGGCAGGGACACCTCCCCCAGACCAGGTTTTTCAGAATTTAAAACTTTTTACTTACAAATCAAATACATGCTGAAATTCAAGTGCTCCCCTGACACTGTTGTGGGTTTGGATTTTATTCTTCTTTTCCTATTAAGTCGTGTGCTGTGACAGCATAAATAATGTGACTGAGTGTCTTTGGCAGTCTGGTCATCTGCAATGTGTCTCGAGGCTTTTAGGGGGGTAAAGCCAGAAGAGCTGTAGCTGTTGGGCTGAGAGAGGCTGTGGAAAGGGGATCTCTACCCGGCTGCACAAATAAGTTGATTTTTTCCATCTTCCAGGGTCTGTTTTCCTTCTGCTGTGTCTCTTATAAGGCCAATTAACATTAATGGGAGTTGTAGAAACAGACTCTTACAGGAGGAGCTCGTTAGCTCTTTCTTCCTGTGGTTTTCATGCTGAGTTGCTAAGTTTTATGGATTAGCAAGAATGCTAAAAGATATGGCAAAGCAATGGCTATTGCCATACTGAAGTGCTTACTGAGTTTAATGAGCCAGGTTTGGGAATGGATTGGAAGCTCCATAAGTAACCAGACCTCTGGAAAATCCATACCAAGGCAACCTGATCAGCCAGCTGTACAAATATCCCGCTGACCTCTTCCTCCCGGACAGCCTGATTCCTGAGAAACTCTGTTTCCAGGGGAAAACCACGAGCAATTCCCACAAACTGTCCTTTCCCAGCCTGCCAGGGAGGGAGTCACACCCGGGGCAGGCCTGGGGGATCTCCTTGGCTCAGCAGTGCTGCAAGGATTGCTGATTTCCTGGGATAACTGCGAGTCCCAGCCATCCTCCATCCAGCTGAGATGGGATTTTTGTGGGTGTTGTGTATTTAATTCAGCTGTGAGAAACCTACAGCCCCTGACATCACTTCCCTGGCCTGGGGATGTTTGATTTTTCCCACGTTATGGTGGGATAATGAGATGTGTTTTCCTGTGTGGTCTCCCAGGGGGCCCTCAGGCAGGAAAGATTCTTCTCTGTTTCCTCTTTTCCCTGTGAATTGAGGGATTGCAAGAGCACGAGGGACCTGGGTTGTACCAGAATGTGAATTTGCAGGTCAAAGAGTGAAATATCTGAATTTCAAGTCTATCCATGTGGATTAATTATCAGGATCACGAGATAAATGAACGTGGTTGAGCAGGAATGACAGAACTGTGATGGAGAACACACAGGTTGGGAAATGCCCTCCTTTTGAGAGAGGCAAGTTTTGGAAATCTTAAATAAATGTAGGATTTAAACAGAGAAATGTCCCTGTGCAGTAGCTGTTTTGATATTGCCAGCTCACCTCCCAAGCCCTATTGTTTTGAAATGAGCTCTCAGGGTTGAGTTTAACATCCTTGCTTTCAAAAACCCAAGCACACAAAAGGACAAGGTTTCCTTTCTCGTTTTTACTGCTGTTTCCAGTCCAGCTCTGCAATGCTATTTTTAGAAGCCTGTGTTTTAATGCTGTGGCATGAACTGCTGGGATTTCCCCTGGCTGATATAAAAGAGAGGATCTGCACTTTGGTATTAGCAGTCAGCCAGGAAATCCGTGCCTGGTGCCAGAAATGGGCCTTCCTTCATAAATCTGTATTTATTTT
Organism: Zonotrichia leucophrys gambelii; assembly: GCF_028769735.1. Taxonomy (NCBI): domain Eukaryota; kingdom Metazoa; phylum Chordata; class Aves; order Passeriformes; family Passerellidae; genus Zonotrichia; species Zonotrichia leucophrys. The sequence continues at coordinate 24,480,726 of NC_088179.1, read as the reverse complement.
CATTTCCTTGAGCAGCGGTGACGTGCCAGATCAGCTGTGCTGCTGTCCTGACACATTCTGGAGGGCCATGGAGCAGGGGAGGCTGGGCTGGAAGCAGAGACAGGATTTGCCTCTGATTCCCTGGGGACACGCACAGCTGGGAAGTGCTGGCTTTCAGGGAATCGGATGGGACTGTGCTCTGATCCCATAAAGAACTGGCAAAAGGCACTTCCACAGGGGGCCTTCACATGTTTCAAACTAAGTGACCAGTCCTGTCTGATTGCCCTTACCACCTTGACAGAATTGTCTGTTATAGATTTGTTACAGAGCAGGAAAGCTGTGATCCAGTGGGCTGAAATCAATGGAACAATCCCTGGAAGTGTCTGAGGCCAGGTTGGATGGGGTTTGGAGCACCCTGGGATAGAGGAAGGTGTCCCTGCCCACTGCAGGGTGGAATGAGGTGAACTTTAATGTCTCTCCCAACCCAGATCATTCCATGATTCTATAATCCAGAGATCTGGATGCTCTTTCAGCTTGGCCTGTCTGAGCAAACCTCTCTTTCAGTGTAAAATGAGGATTATTCTGCCAGTTGATCATTTCACCATCCCTGGAGGTGTCCAAGGAAGTCCTGGCATGGCACTCAGTGCTCTGGGCTGGGGACAGGATGGGGATTGGTCACAGATTTGGTCTTGGAGGGCTTTTCCAGCCTCAGTGGTTCTGTGATCCTATGACTCAATCCACTTTCTGTGCACTCTGTGAAGGAAAAAGGCTCTGTATGAATAACCTTTAATTACGCTTCTTTTTGGATCCAAGTTAATTCCCAAAACTCCTGTGTCCTGTGGCTGGTCCCTTCCCCTCCACTGGGAAGGCTTTTCAGGGTAAGGGTTACGTGAAGCACTTTCTAAAGTTCTATTTTTGAGAGTTCTGAAAGGTGACACCTGTGTGGAAGTCATTGCCATCCTTAAAATAACCGGGGTGGCAGCTCGGGGCACTGTGACATTGGTGGTGAGCAGGGACACACGTGGCACGGGGGGAGTGGGACTGGCTCTTATCAGGGCTTTAGAGCACCAGGTACCGTGGAGCTCAGTCCTGACAGGGCCCCAAGGTGTGACAGCTCAATAAATATTGAATGTGCCCTTAATCTCGGGGCGGGGAGTGCTGTACCCCCAGCAGGAAGTGCTGATCCTCCCCGTGTGAGTGCAAGATACTACAGCGAGTATCTGCCACCCTATCGGCCCAGATATGGGAAGTGTACTCAGAGGGATATTGTGCAAAGAGCAAACAGCAGCAGGGAGAGCTTTTGTTCCGCAGGCACCGAGCCCAGGTCAGCGGGTGACACTGCAGAGCTCCCAAAACTGCAGGCTTGCAGTCAGATCTGACTTGGGCTGGAAAGGGAGGTTCCCTCCCCACAAAGGGGGGCTCAGTGTGGTGCCCTCCTGCAGAGGGATGGGAGAAGGGAGAGTGCAGGGACAGTGGGACACGCTGTGAGCTGACCCCAGTGTGGGGGACCCCAAATCCTGCTGGGGGATGAGGCTCTCACCCCGCAGAACAACCCGCGGCCCTTCCTCTGAGCCCTGAAGAAAGGCCAGCAGGTAAAGGCCAGGGTGTGTGTGTGTGACTGTGGGCTCTGCAGGGAGACAGCCGTGGCTCCTGAGGGGAGGCTGCAGTGTGGGTGCCAGGCTGGCTGTGTGTGGTGGTTTCCCGTGGTGCAGTGACTGATGCCCTGTGACAGCCCGTGCGTGGCGCCTGCTGCTCTGCTGGTGCAGCTGGGGACTCTGTCACTGCTCACCATCACCTCACGACAGCAAAACTCTTTGGGAATGAAATTTTCTGCCACGAAATGGGGGCTCACGAAAGCAGTCGCTGCAACCCCTGGGAATGAACTCACTTTTACTTTGTCACAGTGCCGTGAGAAAACGGTGAATTCTGTAGTGCACTGTCCCTGTGCAGTGTGACGGGGCTGTGGGGTCCTGAGTGGCACCTTTGGCTTTAAGCCATCAGCACTTTAGGATGGACCCACAGAGTGTGGCAGCAGCCTGAGTCCCTGCAGGAACCCCAGGTCCAGCCTGAGCTCCCAGCAAGGCTTGTTCTTGCACACAGTGATGAGATCCCAGGATCCCTGAGGCTGGAAAAGCCCTCGCACACCTTCGAGTCCCAGCTGTGACAAATCCCCACCTTGTCCCAGCCCAGAGCACCGAGTGCCACCTCCAGCTCTTTCTGGGACACCTCCGGGGATGGGCACTCCAAACCTCCCCCCCTTTAACCCTTTCCATGGGGAAACTCGTCCTGGTGTCCACCCCTGGCCCAGCCTGAGGCCGCTCCCTCTGCTCCTGTCCCTGTTCCCTGGAGCACAGCCTGACCCCCCGGCTGTCCCCTCCTGTCAGGAGCTGTGCAGAGCCACAAGGTCCCCCCTGATCCCCCTTTTCTCCAGGCTGAGCCCCTTCCCAGCTCCCTCAGCCCCTGCACTGGACAGACTGGATGCAGGTGGTTGTTGCCATTCCCTGGGGAACAATTCCCTGTGACATATCTGGGCCACCTTTGGTGTGCCCTCCCTCGTGCCCTGGTGGCTGCATCTCCTGCCAGCCGTCCTGCACTGCAGCATCCTGGGGCAGGGCTGGGATCTGTGTGAGCTCTTCAGAAACCCTCTGGCAGTGTTATCACCATGGTGTGTCACCACGGCTTCCAAATGGTGGCTGCAGGCCACCAGAGATGGGGACAAAGCTGCTGGTGCCATGTTGTGTAAACAGGAAGAAAATCTGCCTGTTCCCTCGGTGACTCCATGGTGACCAGGAAACACTGGCCCATTTCACAAGCCTCCCCTGCCTCTCAGGGGTCACACACAGGGTTTGCTTTCCCGGAGCCACGGACACCTCTCTGTGTGCCTCTGACAACTGAGTCACAGCTGCTTGGGCTGGAAGGGACCTTAAAGTTCAGGGACCCCTGGCAGGGAGTCCCAACTCTTGATCCCGAACACACCAACAGCTCTGGGCCTTCTGCTGGCAGCTGTGTCAAGTTCTTCAATAGCTTTTATTTGGGATAAATCACAAAGAAACCTAAAGATTTTAAAGCAATTTAATCTAAAATCTCTTTCCTTAAACTATTTAAGGTACTTTGAAATAGCGAACAGCTTATGGAAACCATCACGTGCAGCAGATTGCCAGGAATGGGGGCAAAGTTTGTGATGCTGAGCAGTGCTGGAGGAGCCCCAGAACAACCACGCTGAGGGATCTGAAGGGTTCTGTAGCAGAGCCCTCAGAAAGCAGCCAGCACAGCGAGGTGGTGGCTGCCACAGCTCCTGCACATCCCTGGGCTCCACAAGCTGCCAGCTCAGCTGGCATCAGGCCATGGGTCACCTCAGATGGCCACGGGTCACCGCGGGTGTCCTCAGGACACGACGGCCGAGCTCTCGGTCAGGGCAGTACAGAGGGCCATCCTCTGGCCATCACCTCCCCCAGTGTCTGCCTTCAGAGAGCAGGAATAGCCATTTTTGCACTTCACTAAACATTCTCTGTTTGGATGTTAGCTGCAGTCTTGCCCTTGCTCCTTTTGAAGTCAGTGGGTTTGACAGATGGGGAAACGGGTTCTAAAGCAAAGCAAGAAAAATCCTATTCTGCTTTATTTTCATCCCAGTTCCGCACATAGAAGGGTAGGGCTGCTTCTTAACAGTCTGTTGTAGCAACAGCCTGCAACCAACACACACGTGCTGTTATCTCTGTGGGAGATAAATTTACATTGTCAGGCCATGCCATGGAAATGCAACATTTGCATTTTCCTGCCAGGATGTGCCAGGACGCTGCAGGGCCATCCCAAAGCAGGAGCTGGGCACTGAGGTGAGCTGGAGGAAGGAGCAGCCTGACCTCCTGCCAGGCACTGCATGCTGCTGGTTAAAAGCGTTTAAAAGGGGATGGAGAGGAGCCCAAGCAAAGCTCCAGAGCTGTGTCACCAGTAAATATCATAACACAGTCTCAGGGCTTGCAAAGACTAGTCCTTACTTGTATGGGCATTCCCACTCCTTTCCTTGCAGGCTGGGAGACCCAGGCATTGTTTTTGCATGCTGGATCTCAGAATGATGCACACACACACTGATCTTGCCCCCTGGATTCGAGTGAGCCCCACCATCCCCCTTGGGATGCTCCATCCTCTAAACATCCCAGCTTCCTTCACTTGTGTTTTCTCTCTATCTTTTCCTGTTTTACAGTGACTCCACAGTCCCTTCATCACTGCCTGGTGTTTCTTCCAGTAGCTCACCAAGGCTGTAACATCTGTCTTGTTTCACCCATCCTTGTCCCCTTCCAGTGGGGAGGGCTTTGTGTGCAGTTTCTGTTTTGGCAGGATTTTCAGGTTTGTTGTTGTTTTTTTTTTAGGCAGCAGTAGAAACGTTTCGCTCCCTCCAGCTCCTGTGTTTAAATTAGGAAAGAGCAGATCACTGGTGGCTGGGGGGAACAGGGAAGATTGATGGGGTTTCTGCCATCCCATGGGAGTTCCCTGGCGGGCTCCTGGGAAACTGCTGAGTCCTGCACCTCACCCTCGTGGTAACAGCTCTGTTTTGCCTGAGGAGCCCTCAGGAGTGCCACCATCATTGTCACCCAGGAGCATTAGGAGATCTTATAGATATGCCCTTGAATGCCTTAAAAAGAGAGAACAAAACCTCCTAACCCTCTGCACCATCTCCCAGGGCTTGGGCTCTTGTTTGGACCTTTTGACAGGAGAAGAGGAACCGGCCTCAAGCTCTGCCAGAGGAGGTTCAGGTCAGACATCAGGAGGAATTTCTTCATGGAAAGGGTTTTTCAGCACTCCAAAGGGCTGCCCAGGGAGGTGTCCAAGGAATGACTGGATGTGGCATTCAGGGCTCTGGGCTGGTGACAGTGCAGTATTTGGTCAGTCAAAGGGTGGATTCCATGGTCCTGGGGATCTTTTCCAACTCTAATGATTCTTTGATTCCCTCCCCAGATGCCATCCTGCTGACTGGTCTGTGCCCTCTGCCCATTCCTGACTGCCAGAGCTGCCTCTGTGCTCGGCATTCCCTCCTCACTCCAGCCCTGGATCCCTGACGCTTTTCCTGGCACCCTTCCCAACTCCTCTTGCTGCCAAGTCAGACTCAGTACAAGCGTCTTGTATTCCCTTTCAAATCCTTTCCTATCGTGGCAAATAAACCCACTGTCCTCCACACACACACTCCTGATATTATCCTTGACAGCTCTTCACTTCTGGCACTCAGCTGCTGCTTAATCATATGGTTTCTTTCTCTGAGTCACCTCGTGTGCTCTTGCAGCCAAGAGCTTGACTTTGACTTGGCAATGTCACGGCAGGAGCACATCCCTCGGGATGCCGGTGCAGCCCCGCATGTCCCACTGCCACCAGCACGCTCCTCTTGCTCTGCTCTGGGCCACATCGGTGCCTCTGCAGAGTGGGACCATTCCGTCCCCTCTGCCCTCCCGCACAAGCACCCCGCTCCACCCTGCTCTCCCTGATTTTATCATTTCCCTGCTGCTGTGCAGAGTTTCTGCTCTTAGCACACAGCGACCTGCCTGACCTTGACTCCCAGGTAGCCCCGGCGCTCAGATCCCTTCTCCAAACATCCTCCCACTGAGGCCCCTCTCCCCTCACTCTCGTCCTTGTGACATTTGCAAAGAGGGGGCAAACGGAGCAAACCAAACAAACCCAGCAAATACCGCTGGAAAAGGGGAACCAACGCGATGTGCAGGGAGCACCGGGAATAAATAACCTGGCTGCCTTGCGAGCCCTGTCCTTCCCCTGACCCCTCGTGCCGCACGTCTGCTCCGTGCTGCGGGCCGGCACGGGATCCCCGCTCTTCCCCAAATCCCCTGTGTACCTACGGAGCGATAACCGAGCTCTGCTCCTCCCTAGGAAAACAACCGGAGCTTCCCAGAGGAGCTGTTTGCAGACAATGCCGCAGAGCCGCTTCCCCGCACCGCTCCCTGTACCGAGCGAATGTAAGGGCAGCCTCAAGCCAGAGGGCTGGGATAAAAGTTGGATTTCTCGCTGTCCAGAGAATGCTGCAGGTGTGGACACACCTATTCACCCTCCCAGCCCCTCGGCCGGTCCCGCTTTGTGCGAAGAGAGAGAGTGTTGGTGTTTATTGCCTTTTTCCCCAGCTGCACACTGGCACGGACTTTGCTCCTCTGGGCTGGGATTTCTAAGCAGCGGGAGGCTTTCCACGTGTGTTTGAGAAGGTACAAAGCCTGCCGGAAAACAATGGAAATAGCTGCCTTATGACTGCTGCGTGTCACGCACTCGGTTCTTGCCCGCTCGTTTGTCCTTGGAGCTGCTCGCGCCGCCTGGAACCTGATCCCGAGCGGTGCCGGGCGCCGGGGCTGGCACGAACACCGGCACGGTGCCACGGGCACAGACACGGCCGTGCTCCGGCCCGGCCGCGGCTCGAGGCCTCGGGCAGCGCTGACCGACCCCCTCAGCCCCCGGAGCCACCGCGGATGTGTGGAGCGGGCGGTGGGCTCCGTGAGGAGTGGGGGCTTCCTGCCGGGAGGAAACAGCTGCTTCAGAGCCGAGTGCTTCTCCTGTGCTCTGCTTCCCTCGGAGTTCTGGCCTGGGAGCATCCCTGCTGGCTCAGCACGGCTCTGCCAGGTTCTCCACACCTCCAGGACAGGATCTCCCCCGATCCCCTCGGACAGGCTCCCTCTGTGCAACCCTCCCACAGACCTCAAAGACAGATCTCCTTTATTTCCCCTAAGATAGCCTCCCCTCAGCGCCCCAGTACTGGATCTTCTCATCCACAGGCTCCCCTTTGTCCAATCTCTTTCAGGTCCCCAAGCACAGGCTCGCCTCCATCTCCACAGGACTGGATCCCCTCCAGGACAGGCTCCTCTCAGCGCCGCCAATACCTGGATCCCCTCAGACCCCCCAAACACGGGATCCCCAAGACCGGATCCCTTCAGCTCCCTCTGGCCAAGCCCCCTCCAGCCCCTCCTCAGCGGGCGCAGCCAGGGTGGGGAGGGCCGGGATGCAGCAGCCTCCATTCCCCCGTCCATCCCTCCCTCCCTCCCTGCCTGCCTGCTGCGTGCTGCAGCCCGCCTTCCCCCCGGCCTGCCGCGCTCCCCCCGCTCGCCGCCCGCGGTGATCCGCGCTGAGCTCACGGCCGCGCCTCACGACACCCCGGCTCGGCACGTCAGCCCCGCCATCGCGTGAGAGCCGCCGCCCGCCGCCGCCCCCCCGCCCGCCGCCATCACGCACGGCGGGAACAGCTGCCGGCACGGCGCGGCCAGACCCCGCTCCCAGACCCCGCTCCCAGCCAAGGCGGGCTCTCGCCAGCTCCTATTAATGCAAGATCTTAATTAATGACCCCCGCGGGGGGCGAGCCGCCCTTCACACGCAACACGCACTCCCCCCCGTTCGCCCGCGCCCGGCGTGGAAGCACGAAGAGGTTAAAATGGAGGCGGGGGCGTGAGGCGGCTGCCAAGGCGGGATTAGCGCGGCTCGGAGCTCGGCACGCAACGCGGGACGGGGCACGGCGGCCACACGCGAGGGACCCGCGGTGACGCGCGTGGCACCGCCGTGCAGAGCTGAGGGGGAACGCAGGGCGCCGGGAGCCCGAACCAGCGCACAGTGCCCTCCGTCTCCCCCCCGGTTTAGCATCCCTCTGTTGAGACAGCACTTACTCACCCTTTCTTCCTTTTCCCCCCCTTACTGATGCAATTTTCCTTTTTTTCCCAATAAAGCTTTTATTTCTGTCCCCTAAAATTCACCGCTTTCTTCAACCCAACCCCCCTTTTCTCCCCTATTCATCTCCCAACCTTACTAATGCTTCACCTCAGAGATGGGTCGTGCATAAATTAAATTAAGGTCACCTCAGTTTTTTTTTTCTCTTTTTCATGGCCTGTCCCCAGTTTTTTTGTGTGTATCCCTAAATTATGGTTTTGGGGGTGTATTGTTTTATATAAGGCTGTAGGGAATGTTTTGGGGATGTAGGAACTGCTTGGGGGATGTAGGAATTCCTTTGGGCAGATGGTCCCTGCTGTGTGATCAAGCCAAGTCCCAACAGGGAGTGGGATTTGGAGGAAACAGCAACCCATCAGCGCTAGAAAGAAGGGCAGAAAGTGGAATTAATCCCGCTGAAACTGCCGAATCTCGCTGCCAATCCTTCCCTGATTTATTTATTTTCGTGACTGTGTGTTCGCTCCAGTGGGTCTCACCGGGAGCTGGCGGCTCCCGGTTCATCCCGAGGTTGAGCTCGTGCCTCGGGTGTGACACGCAGATGACCCGGCTGGCAGGGCCGGATTTGGGGTGGCGGGGACTAATTGGGGGTGTCAGGGGTGGCTTTGGGGTGTTGGAGACGAATTTGGGCTGGTGGGGCTGAATTAGAAGTGCCAGATGCAGGTTTGAGGTGTCAGGAGGGGCTTTGGGGTGTCACGGTTACATTTGGGCTGTCAGGGCAGGCTAGGGGGAGAGAAGTGGTTTTGGGGTGTCATTATAGAATTTGGGGAGTCAGGGACAGGTTTGGGATGTCAAGGCCAAATTCGGGACATTGGAGGTGGCTTTGCGAGTGCAGGGCCAAATTTGGGGTGGCAGGGCCGAATCTGGGATGTCAGGTTTTGGCTTTGGGGTGTCAGGATTTCACTTCGGGGTATTGGGGGGCTTCGGGGTGGCAGGGCCGAATTTGGAGTGTCAAGGTTTGTCTTTGTTGTGTCAAAATAGAATTCAGGATTTTGGGGCCGACTTCGGGGTGGCAGGGAAGAATTTGGGGTGTCAGAGTTTGGCTTTGGGGTGTCAAGGCCCAGTTCGGGATGTCGGGACCGGTTTCGGGGTGTCAGGAGCGGCTCTGGGGAGCCGTGTTTGGCATGTCAGGGCTGGCTTTGGGGTGTCAGGGGGATTTTGGGGCGCACTAAACCCCGATGCTGCGGCGAGCCGCGCTCACCTCAGCCCCTCTGACGCGCACGCGCCGTTGCCGCGGTTACGGCCGACGCCGCGGTCACAAAATGGCGGCGGCCGCCGCGCCCCCCCCACCCCTCCCGGGTCCCCCCGGCCGGGACCCCGGCGGGCCCTGAGCCCCGAGCCCCGGCCCGCTCCCGGAACCCCGAGCCCCCGCCGCTCCCCGGAGCCCGCCGCCCAGCCCGCGGGAGGCCATGGAGCGGCGCGGCCCCGTCCACGCGCTGCCCGAGGAGATCCGCAAGGTACGAGCTGTGGAAATGCCAGACCCCGACGCTTGGAGCTCCTGCAGCAGCTCAGGGATGTTGCACAGGCCTGTGAGCACCGGTGCATTGCCTGTACATTTTGGCCTTGGGTTAGGCTGGGTGTTGGGTTTCCTCACTCTTTTTGCGGTGTAATTACAGTTATTCTATAGGAACCCTGCAGAGGAACTCCTGAGTCTGTTCCGGGGCTGTCACTGCAGGTGAGTTTTGGGGAACACCTCGCCCTGTGCCGGGGCTGTCACTGCAGGTGAGTTTTGGGGAACACCTCGCCCTGTGCCGGGGCTGTCAGTGCAGGTGAGTTTTGGGGAACACCTCAGTCTGTGCCAGGGCTGTCAGTGCAGGTGAGTTTTGGGGAACATCTCGCTCTGTGCCAGGGCTGTCAGTGCAGGTGTGTTTTGGGGCACACCTCGTCCTGTGCCAGGGCTGTCAGTGCAGGTGAGTTTTGGGGAACACCTGAGTCTGTGCCAGGGCTGTCAGTGCAGGTGAGTTTTGGGGAACACCTGAGTCTGTGCCAGGGCTGTCAGTGCAGGTGAGTTTTGGGGAACACCTGAGTCTATGCCAGGGCTGTCAGTGCAGGTGAGTTTTGGGGAACACCTGAGTCTGTGCCAGGGCTGTCAGTGCAGGTGAGTTTTGGGGCACACCTCGCCCTGTGCCAGGGCTGTCAGTGCAGGTGAGTTTTGGGGAACACCTGAGTCTGTGCCAGGGCTGTCAGTGCAGGTGAGTTTTGGGGAACACCTGAGTCTGTGCCAGGGCTGTCAGTGCAGGTGAGTTTTGGGGAACACCTCGCCCTGTGCCGGGGCTGTCAGTGCAGGTGAGTCTCAGATTTCCCCTGTTCTGGCGTGTTTTGCTGCCGGGAGCTCGGAAGGACTGCAGAGCATGACATGTTCCAGAGGAGTATCAACACACACGGGGACGGAACATTCCCCTTCCCCTCCCCTCGTGTCTTTGTGTGTTCTTTTGTTTGCCAGACAGATGATTGCCGGTGTAACAGCGCTGCTGTTTGTATGGCTCAGTTTAGGAGGAGGCTGCACTCAAGTGGAACACGAGTCACTTTTTGTAACACTATCAAGTTTTCACTCTGGCAGTACAACACCCAGCTGTCCTCATTCCTCGGTCTGCAGCTCATAATTGACAAGTCATTTAAAAGCTTTATGTACTCAGCCTGGAGAAATTCTCCCTGGCTTAGTCCAGGAAACTGTTCAGACAATTTCTGAGATGATTTCTGGGAAATCAAGGATGGGTAAGATGGATAAAGAAAGGGAAAATGAATACTTAGCTTTAAAAAAGAAGAAGGGAAGAAGCTGTGGAACACTTTCAGACTCGTGAGCAGCTGTTTTGGTAGCAGGAAGGATCCCACTAAGTTTGTTTATTTAGCAGTTAGTTTTTCTGCCCCAACGGGGTACAGTGGTGAGCAAAAATCAGTGTAAGCTTCTCACAGAAACAGTTGTACCAAACTGCTGAAGGAGGGAATCCTCCTGGAGCTGGTTACTGCTTAATATTTGCTTTAATGACTAAAAGCTGCAGTTTGGTGGCACTTGAGCCTGTTTTATGTTGGGATCAGTTCCTGAGGCAGTTCCTGCTCCATGTGCTCAGCGTGTGCTGGCACAGGGAGGGAGCAGCAGCCAGGGCAGGCACAGAAATGCAGTGACATGAGTTCTGTCAGCACCAGTGTCAGTGGCTGCTGGTTACTGTCGAGCCAGGATCTTGGATTACAATAAGGAATATGCTGGTGCCAGTCAGGAAGGGCTGTGAGCACTCTGGGAACAGCATTAAACTCCATATTCTTAGCAAAAATAAGGCTTTTAAAATTAATCCAATGCATCAATACCAAACCCATAATAACCTCCTTGTCAGACTTAACAGTCTGAGGGCTGTAATCAGGTCATAAGCAGAATAAAGTGAACAAAGGGATGTTACACAGAAAGAATCTGTTAATGTATTAATAGTTTGAATACCTCAATAATTGTAATAGGAATCACATGTGAAACTTGAGTCTTTGTTGTCCATCTGTCCAGGGCTGTTGAGGTTTCAGTTCTGAGCTGCAGGCTTTAAAAATAATGACATGACTGATGGGAATTTAGAAAAGAGCAAAAATAGTAAAAAGAGCTTTAAAATCTTCTAAGAAAGGATAACAGAGCTGGGTTTGCTCATTCTGAAAAATACCCGAGGGCGCAGTAACTGCTCACAGGAGGTGGTGGTTCATTTCCAGGTGCAAATGAGTCTTTTCCTCACATTTCTGCATGTGCTTTGGTTGAAAGCATTGCTCTGAAACTCTGGAGCAGCTCTCCCGGGCTGTGGGATTGTCATTTCAACTTGTCCCTCGAAGTAGAGGATGGGGCAGGCAATCTCTGGAGATCCCAGCAGTGCTGGGTACACATTTAACAAAAACATCCAGTGCAGAGGACGCAGGATTTGCAGATATGGACAGAGTTCTGCTCCTGTCCCATCCTCCCCGTGCCACGTGTGAGCTCCAAGGCAGCGACAGCGCGGGATTTGGGATGGGAAAGTGTCAGGGTTTGACACATCCTGTGCTGTGCTCATCTCCTCCTCAGCTGGCTCGTGTTGTAGCTGCAGCATGGTTACAAGGCACTACAAGTCATTCTCACCATTTCCTGCCCTTGTATCTGCCGTCCTTTCTGCACACATGTGCTCCTTCCCTTCCCTTCCCGTTGTTCTCTGCTGCCCAGATTTTACAGCCTCCCCTTTGGAATCTCCCTGTCAGCCGGCTCCCAATGCAGCCAGATGTGTGCCAGCTGTGCCAGAGGAGCACATGCTCCTAGGGAGGGTGTCCAGGCCCAGGGAGCACATGGGGCTGCAGGGATGGAGCCTCTCAGGCACGGAGGGCTGCCCAGAGTGAGGGATGTGCCCTGGCCTGGCACTGGGCTGGCACGGATGGAGGGATGGATGATGGATATGGATGGATGGATGGATGGATGGAAGGGTGGAAGGGTGGATGGATGGATATGGATGGATGGATGGATGGAGGATGGAGGGATGGATGGAGGGATGGATGGATGGATGGATGGATGGATGGATGATGGATGGATGGATGGATGGATGGATGGATGGAGGGATGGATGGATGGATGGATGGATGGATGGATGATGGATATGGATGGATGGATGGATGGATGGATGGATGGAAGGGTGGATGGATGGATATGGATGGATGCTGGAGGTTGGGCTGTGGCACTCACAAGGCATCCAGGAGCAGCCTCACAGGGCAGGCTCAGGCTCTCATTTTCCTCTCCTTGGAGCTGCACAAGCTGTTTATCACGATTTTATTTTAAAAGAAATTTTAGTCTAGAGGGAAGGCGATTTCTCAGCATTTTGTTAAGGGAATGATGTGAAGGGACTTTGGTTCTTCATGTTCTGATCTATTTTACCTCAGAGAACTGTTTAAAAACTTTAACAACTTCTCTCTCTTATTCCTTCTTCTGTTCTCACACCCCTTCCACAACATTGCATTTCACATTCATTGCAAGATGGGTGCTAAATGAAAAAAACAAAATCAATAGGTGAATAAAACATCTACATATCCATTATTAAAGTTTATAGTATTCTTTTGTATTTATAGTTGCATACTTCTTGGGAACTAATTGTTAGTAAAGATGGAAATCAGTGGCTTTTAGTGCCTACTTTTAATGCATTTACATAGAGTTTCTGCAAGCAAACTCAGCCTGAGAGGTGTCACAGAGCCCAGCAGGGTACAGAAGGGAGTTAGTGTTTCCTTGACCCAATGTCATGGACGTGTATTTTTGGGGACCTCTGGTTTTGTTGCTTGGTTAATGTTTTATTTTGGTTTAATTTTTCCTCAAGGCTTTTATATTTTACCTTGGTAGCTGTTTGTTGCCAGTGGTAGATGAATCATTTTTTGTGCCTTTGGACTTTAATTAAAGTTCTGTGGGAGTGGAGGGAAATAGAAGGGAAAAGGCAGCTTTGCACTGAGGATCTCCCTGAAACAGGAAACAGCAACAGAATGACCCAAGTCCTCAAGGCAGCAAACACAGTTATATTTAATTTCATATTTTATTTGAAAAAAAAAAAAAAAGCTTTGTTACCATAAATCATAAAATTAAGAGGGCCAAGATCCCCTGAGAGATTGGGAGTTGTGTGAGGCCCGGAGTGAGGAGCTGGGGCCGGGCAGGAAGCCTGAGCTGTTCCCCATGGGGACAGAACGTCCTGTGGTGTCCCCAGGGTATCGGGTACACCACAGACAGCAAGGGCACTCAGAACATCTCCACGTGTGCTACAGCCTGGGCACAGTGTGGGCTCTGTGTGAGCACATCATGGCAGCTTCCCTCCTCCTGCTGGCTGGCTGTCTGTGAGCCCAGCACTGGGGTTTTCCTGTGGAAGGTCCTGGAACACAGAGTTCAGCCGTGGCTGGGAGCCCACAGGACAGCACAGCTCCGTGCTTGGGACACGCTGCAGTGGCACCAGCAGGCATTTAAAAGCAGATAAAATTCTAATTTGTGTCCTCCAGATAAGCGTGGCAGAATGGCAGAGCCCATTTCAGCATCCTGCTGGGCCCCTGGATTCTCCTGGAGGTGATGTCCCCCAGCTGCTCCAGTGCCAAATGAGGTTTCCAGCACTCAGCTGTGGAATTTGCAATGTTTTGTGCTGTTGGGGTGTCAGGCTCCTGCTGTGGGAGTGCTCTGAGTGCTGGGGAGTGCTCTGCAAACGGGAGAAAATCCTGCAATGGTTTGGGTAGGAAGGGACTTTCAGGTGCCATGGCAGGGACACAGGGACACCTTCCACCATCCCGGGTGGCTCCAGGCCCCAGTGTCCAGGGATTGTGTCCAGAGGGTTCAGCATCTCCACTAAGGGACACTCCCCACCCTCTCTAGGCACTACAGCCAAGCTTTTCTCATCGCACCAGGGCTGTGTTCTCTAAACCCAAAGATTTCTCATCATACCAGGGCTGTATTCACTACAGCCAAGGCTTTCCACCCTTCCTGCAATCAGTGTCCAAGGTGCTGCTGGGACTGGAGGGACAGGAATCTGCTCACCTCCCACGCTGTGGGGTTGCAGCCAGGAGGAGCTTCCTGACAATCCCACCTACGGATGCAGGGTTACTCAGGCAAAGCTCTGGTTAACAATGGGCTAAATCACCCTTTGTGTGCTGTGTTTTGTCATCAGATGCTCGGTGGCAGCCCTGGGGTTGGGTTCTCAGCTGGAACGTGCCCTGACACATCCCAGGGAAGGGCTGCATGCCCCGTGCTGGTGTTTGCAGCTCTGTGAGAGTGACAATGTCAGGGTTCATTATTCTGCTTTCCTCCAGGCTGCGGCGGGTTCAGCCACCTGAGCTCCTGGTGCTGTTTCCTGTCGTGACACAGGGATTTTCCCAGGGCATGTTTTGGGTGAAGCAACCTCCTGGTTTTGCTCCCAGCCTGTTTCTCCGCTGTTCATGTGTTCAAAGCAAGCGCAGGGATTTTTATTTTGCAACTGTGATTTTATGGGCAGGCAGCAAATAATGATGTGAGCAGTGTGGCTCAGCAGTACCATCTGTAGTGCTCTGGGGTAGATGCTGATTGAAAACTTGGCTCATAAATACACTTTGTTTCTTTTAAAAGAAGTGAAGTTTCTACTGAGACCTTTTAAAAATCTTTCACTGACTAAGGCAAATATAAATTTCAATCTGGTACCTCCTCATTTTGTATATACATCAAAAAGACTTCCTTTTCTTCCTCAAAAATCAATGGTGTGGTTTGAGTCATCATTTCTTTTTGTGCAGCAGGGATTGACTGGTGTGTCAGAAGAGGGACACACGGGATGAGAAACATGAAAATAATGTGGAAGAGGAGTGAAACAAAAAAGAAAGTAAAATTTGGTAATAAGGCAGAATAAATCAACATACAGAAATAATTTAAGACCACCCAGTTGCAGCATAAGGATTATTTATTTTTTTATGACTTTTTTGTTTCCAGCTACAAGTTTAAATTGGACAAATACAGAGTTTTTTGGTTTTGACCAGTCCTTGCTGAAGCAATCTCAGTCCTGACAGATCTGTGGACCAAGGAGCAGAGGGTGATGTGAGGAGTTTCTCCATGGGAAGGGCTGTCCAGCCCGGCCCAGCTGCCCAGGGCAGTGCTGGGGTTTATCAGCCCTGTGCGTGTGGCTGCTGTGGGATGGTGGCACTCCATGCTCCTGCAGAGCTTTTCCAGGCTGAGCAGTTTCAGGGTTCTGTGGTCAGTGATCCCCGTGCTGGGTGCTGTAACATCAAAGCCCTGCCCAGTGAGAGAGGAGCTCGCTCTTCCAAACAGGAATCCAGCTCTGCATCCTGGGATGTTTGTGGGTGGAATGTGAAATTCCAGAGCAGAGGGGTGGTGGTGCACGAGCTGACACACCCTGCAGTTATTTGGTCAAGTTCAAGTGGTACAAATTCCTGTCTCATCCTTCAAAAGGCTAAAAATGGTCCAGACCACCAATTTCTTTTCTTTTTTTCCTTACAGCTTATGCTCTACAGATGAAACTGAGTCAGACAGATGTAATTTGAGTGATTAACCCTCTTGGCTCAGTCCTCCCCTTGCCTTGGTAGCTAAAGAAATCTTTGTAACCAGGGGATAATATTTCCTTCCAAAACCAACTGCAGAGTGGAAACTCTTCCCCCAGATGCTTTACAACATCTGTGCATCACTCACAACTGCAGCTCAAAGCCTTATGGATAAATATCTTCCCAGATCAAGCCCTTTGTCCTCAGCAAAACTGGTTTTTAAATTCCTAATTGATTTTTTCTGTTCACTGCTTGTGCTCAGTGCTCACTCAGGACACGTAAGTCCCCTTTCTACTCAGAGCTCTGATAGTTTCCTTTTCTATTCCTTCCAAACTGTTTTTCCCCTGATTTTTTTTCCTGCTTTGAAGTTAAGATGACAGCGGTGTTTTTATCAAATGGAAACAGTGAAATGTGGAATCTGAAACCATGAATTTGTGTTTAGTACACATCCTCTGTGGTTACTCAGCAATCTCACTGTTCCAGAAAAGGTAATTTGCAAGCACAAGAACTGATGAGTTTGTTTCCTACAGATTTTGTTTAATGGTTGGTCAACTTTGCTGTCTAAGAGACAAGGCCTGGTGGATCTTTTCTCCTGGAAAGACCATTTATTTATAAGGCTGCCAGGGGGCAGGGATAGATGGGATATTGGAATTCCTGGGTCGGATGGGATTTTGGGAATTAGGAATTGTTCCCTGTGAGGGTGGGCAGGCCCTGGCACAGCTGGGGCTGCCCCTGGATCCCTGGCAGTGCCCAAGGCCAGGCTGGACACTGGGGCTGGGACAATGGAAGGTGTCCCTGCCATGGCAGGGCTGGCACTGGGTGGGCTGTGAGGTCCCTCTTAACCCAAACCATCCTGGGATTCCATGAGAGAGGAACCTTGGATTCAGGATGGGAAATCAGGTCAGTGCCTGCCTTGCTCTATCCACTTTCATCTGGGTCTTGGTAATTTCCCAGGTACCCTGGACAGATGTGCTGGGTTTAAATTGGCTGTGGCTGGCATCACTCAGCATGTGCCAAATCCATTCCTGGTGCCAGGGAACTGTTCCAGGTATTAAGGTGGATATTTGGAAGCTGTTCAATCTGTACACTTACTGCAGGGTAATTATTAATGTGCAGAGCAAGGTCCTGATTTACACAGCCTTTCCTATTCTGTGATTTTTTGACTCTGTAGCAAATCCAGCCTGATCAGGAATCCTCCCAGATTTTCATTTCACCTGAGGAATGGATGGGAAGGAGAGCACTTCCAGCTGAGCCCAGACAGGGAGTAGTTGTTGTTCTATGACTTCATTTATTTTGACATTCAGTAACAAAGCTGAAAACCAAGAAGTTTTGGTACTTGCACAAGCCCTTTGCAGTTCAGCCCCGCGGTGATTCTATCTTGTTTTTGATGGGAGAAGCAGTGAAAGTTCTCGGCTGTCAGTGTGAGCAGCAGCAGTGGCTGTGCTGCACGGGGCACCGTGTCCTCTCTGATAAACCCCTCCTGTGCTCCCTGCACAGCTCGTTGTGTCCTTTCCCACCGCCCTCATTCCAGGGCTTTGGAACTTCGGGGTGCTTGTCCTGAGGAACGGTTTCAGGTTTCCAAGCACAGACTGCAG
This sequence comes from Zonotrichia leucophrys gambelii, assembly GCF_028769735.1. Lineage (NCBI taxonomy): Eukaryota > Metazoa > Chordata > Aves > Passeriformes > Passerellidae > Zonotrichia > Zonotrichia leucophrys. The sequence goes on along the minus strand of NC_088179.1, from coordinate 24,463,496 downwards.
CTGCCAGGAAAAATAAACTTGCATTTTCGGCTCCTCCAGAGCAGCTGTAACCAGGGGGGTTTAAACTGGAGCAACATTAGGAAATGGGGAAATAAAGCTTGTCTAGGGCACCCTGAAACGCTGTTTATATCAAGCTATATTTAAACTCCTAAATGTTGTTGTATGAGTCTTTAATTTATAATTTTTGAAAGCTCTTTTCTTTCCTCTCGGTAGGGTTTCTTTCTGTTTATCCCAATGTCTCAAAGCATCATTTTTTTTTCTTCTTCTGTAAAACAAAGTTTCTTAATTGGATTTAAACTGTTTGAACAGGTGCTTGCATGTTCCTTGCTTCAAGGTTAATAACCAGCTCAGTTGGAAAAGTCTGTTTCCCAGTTTAATACATGGCCTTTCCTTTGGATGTGACATGCTCTGTGTTTTGTAACCAGTCCTGAGTCCTTCATTCCTGGCAAAGGGGTTACAGATTCCACAGCACCCCAGTGCCATGGACACCTCAGCATCACTCAGCAATTATTTTTGTGAGGATCATGGATTGCCTCACTTTATTCACTCTCCCTCCTCTTGCCTCCTTCACTTGGATATGAGTTGTCAGAAACCCAGAGAAATAACATTTATCTGGTAATCCCAGATTCATTAATGAAATAGCTGTGTAAAACACAGCATTTCCTTTTCCATTAATACCTCCAACCTAACTCAGAAGTACTTCAGCATTTCAGTGGGAGTTCCCACATATCAAATTGATGTATCTTGGGAAGTTGCCAGGAAGGAAAAGTGCTGCTCTAGCTGGGGTTCATTTTGCTAATGAAGATTTTTGTCTCTATTTGCTAAAGCAATAACACCATCTGATCTGAAATGTTCCAGAGCAGCAAATGGTTGAAATTGTTTGGATTTGTTATTATTTCTTAGCGTGACTGAGGGGTTTTTAGCTGAACCTGTTTCTCTGAGACACTGAAGCATTTTGTCTCTGTGCAGATGCCCCGGGACCAGACGGTGTGCAAATACTGCGGAGTCAGCTACCTGACGCTGCACGAGTTCAAGGTGATGGAGGACAAAGTGAAAGCAATGGAGAAGGAGATCAAGGTTTATAAGGGCAGCCTAGAACGGGAGCAGAGGCTTCAGGCAGAGTTGCAGGCTCTTCACCACGAGCTGGAGCGCTGCCGGGCTGAGAGCGAGTCCAAGACGGAAAGGTGAGAGCACATCCTCTCCTCTGGAGACCCTCTCCTGTGTGGGGCAGGGAATTTCAGCACAAAAGCAGCTTCAAATACAAATAACGTTTGTCTTTCTGTTCTCAGATGGCCCATATACTCTGTAATACTTGATTTAAATCACCTTTCACAGTGTCCCGTGGAAGCAGGTTCAGAATTCCTGAGCAGTTTAGGAGCAGTCAGTGTGTGGAAGGTGAAGGGAAGGCCAGAAGCACTCAGAGGGATTTCCCCTGCACACACTCCCAAAGGGAAAAGATGAATATCTCATCTTATCATCCTGCAATAAATCTCTAATACTCCAAATGAAATTGCACAGGACTGGGAGTGCCACAGGTCTGAGGTTTGGGCTGGCTCTCAGTGAAGAATTCCCAGTGTCCTTCCCTGGCAGTCTCAGGATTCCCTCTGCAGGGCTGGGACAGAATCCCAAAGCAGTGAGGAACAGTTTGGGAAATGCCAGGGGCATTTTGCTCCACAAACAGGAGGTTTCAAATCCTTACAGATATGGGAAGGCCCCACTTAAAGGGGGAGTTTTGTGCCATAAAATTCCAGTAATTAATGATGGATCTCAGAGCCACATTTGGATTTTCAGGGCACAATTAGGACCTTCAAGTGTGTTCTTTCAGCTCATACTTACAGGATCTATATCCTTTGCCGTGCACATATTTTGGACTCTATTGTTATATTCCATTAATTGATTACAGTAGGACTATAAAGAATTGCTGTTTGTAGTCAATTAATAAAAGATACTTTGTAAAAATGCAGCTTGCTTGAGTTTACTACGGATGGATTGAAGCTACCAGAAACTCGTGGGTAATTTTTGGCTCATCTGACTGAAACAGACAGAAGTTTATTTTTGTAAGGATGAGGTTCTAATGTTAATTATCAGCTCAGTTTGATTTTTGGGATCTCCGGGAGGGGTGTTCCTTGCGTGACTGCCTCACACCAAGGGATGTAGAGCTGAAGGTGCTCTTGAGATTGGACTGAAATGCTTTGGAAACTTGCTTTTTTGGGAGAATCACTCAAATACTGTTAAAAATTAATTAGTGAATTTAGTTAGGCTTTTGCTTGCTAATATTATTAATAAAAGATTAATTTTAGAGCACAAGTTCCCACGAAAGTGAACAAAATGCATTTATCTTGTAAGTTACTCATAATGTTTCTTGCAATATCTTTTAAATTTAAATTTAACATCTTCCACTCCTCCTTCCAGATATTTAATATTTTCTGTGGTTTAATATCTATTTTTAAAGCTTGTTTGCTCCTTGTCCCTTTAACGACCCTGGGTGGCAGCTCTGGTGGCAGTGTGTGAGCAAATGCACTGACAGCACATTCTTCTTGTGGAGGCTCATTTGCCAGGGCTAAACTTTAAATTTTCATTGAGCTGACTTTTTGTAGTGAAGCTGGAACAGTTAATAAAATTTTTATCTCTGCACTTTTCTCCCCTAAGGCTCCACTTGATTTAAAAGCTGCTGAAATCAAGTGGGATACTTGCAGTAGGTTTCCATTCCAGCCATAAATCAACCATTGTGCCTTGTTAAGAAACTTGGCTGAATGTTCCTTATCTTCTCCTTGCTGTCCTGGGCCTCTCTGACTACCTTGTGGTGAGGTATAAACTGTTCAACATCCTGGCTCTGGCCGGGCTGACAAATCACTGCTCCCACAAGCCAAACATGCCTTTTTCTTGCTTTTATCTCTGCTATTCCAGGGGATTGAATCTCTTATCATTTGCAGGCTGTTTCAGGTTTCTGTTCCCTCTGGGTTCAGCTATCCCTGCTGGTACCTGTGGTTAACCTTGAAAGCACCTGGGAGTTTGCCCATCTTTAGTTACCTTTCCTTTGGGATCCTGGCAGGAGAAGGGGAACAGACTGCACTGATCCTACTGCTCAACCTTATTCTGTGTTAGAATCACCTCAGTCTTGGGAATTAATTAGTTATTATTAATTTAATTAGCAAAATTCAGCCGCATCCAGTGTAGGAAATGTAAAATAGATGTAAAAATGTCCTCAAGTGCCACATCCACACTTATCTTGAACACTTCCAGGGGTGGTGACTTCACCACTTGCTGAACAGAAAATGAGCAGCTCCCGGCTGTGAAATGAAAGTGAGCAGCTGTGGCTCTGGGCAGCTCCCAGAGTTTCATGGCAGTGAAAATGCTGGGCTGGGGACAAAAAAAATGCTTTTTTTTGGGACAGAGTGTTCCAGGCTGCTGCGTGCCTCTGTGCTGGTGGCAGTGCCAGTGCTGCTCCGTCCCACCGGGACCCTGGGCAGGGGTGGTTGCAGAAATCCCTGGGGAAGGGGAGCTGCTCCTCCTGCTCTGGGATGTTCTCAGAGCTCCCTCTGGGTCCTCTGTGCTGTTCTGTCCCTGCAGCACCGGGGTGGGCATGTCCTGACAGCTCCCACTGCCACAGAGGGGCACCAGGGGCTGCCAGCATGGCTGGGAATGCTCACTGAGCCCAGCCTGTGCCCAGCATTCTAACCACCCACTGCACCCTCCCTTTGTGCTAAAAACCCCCAAATAACAGGTTTATAACGGTCCTGCCTTTTCCACGGGCTCTTTAGTGTGTGACTGAGCAGGAAACATCCCTTTAATGGCAGCTCTGGAATGGAAAGAGGAAGAAAATGTGCCTCTCCTTGTTTACCAGTTTCTTTTTAATCCAAAAGATCTTCAAATCTCCCCATTCCAGAACGAGAATGGAGAATGAGCATCTGGCTCCTAGAGTTTGGATTTGTTGTTGGTCACTGATAAATCACTGATTTTTTCCTCAGCTGCAAACTGATTTGAATTCCTGTAGCTGTTTAGGGAATGGCCTTTTTCTTTTTTCTTGTGAGTGACAACAGGTCTGCTCCCAATCACAATCCAACAGATTTTCTCTCTCCCCTCCTGCTCTCCACCTCCTGGAAATTTGCAGGTAGCAATGGGTAAAACTTCCTAAAAAGGTAATGCCAGGAATGTCTTCAATTTTATTTTTTCCCCCAGGGTTCACTGAGCCCCAAAAACTTGCTTCTGGGGCTTTTTAACCCCCAGATGTTCAGTTCAGATTTTGTCAGAGCTCTGCAGATCCAGGTTTCTTAACCAGAACTGATATTTTTTTAAATGTGCATTTTGGTGCTGATCTGTGTGATAACAGTAACTAATGCACTGTCATAGTTTGGTTTAATTTTTATATATTTTCAGCATAAATCATTCTCATTCTCTTCTGCTGTTTCAAATTGAAGCCAGGGCTGATGTAGTGCTTCTGCCAGCCTTTGGTTTTGTAAAATTCTTGTCTATTCAAACATTACTTATTTACTTGTGGCAATGAGTCACCAGGAGGCAAATAGATCATTTTCTCTGTGTGAGCAGTGGGTGTTGAAAGCTGAAACAGGGGCTGGTTTTTAACAGTTGCTTGTCACTGGAGTGGTATTTTTGGGGCTGGAAGCTGCTTTAGGATGGTTATCTCCAGCAAACAGCCGGGGCTGATGTGCTGTGTGGGATTGTTCCTCACATGTGCCACAGGAAGGGAACTGGATTCTGCTCTTTTATTCCTGTGCAGCTCCATTCATTTCCTGACAGTTATGGGAGCAAGTGCTGAATTGTTGAAAGAGCAATGTTTAAACTGTGTTTATTTACACTGGGGTAGCTGTGCCTGAAAAACAAACTGGTGCTGCAAAGAAAGTTCCCAAGGTAAATGTTAGAGGTGAAGAACACCTGGGGATGGTTCTGGAGGTGTTTGCTGTGCCTGAGGCCAGCACAGAGCTGGCTCCTGCCTGGGAAAGCTGAAACCAAAACTGGAGGTTGGTTTTTGCTGCAAACAACTCTGATTATTTTATTTACGTCTCTAGGATAAAAACCCTGACAGTGGAGCTGAAAACCAAGCAGGAGGAGATGAAAACTGTGAAAGCTGATTTGCAGTATTTCCAGGAGGAGAAGGAAGCTGCCTACAAGCAGTCACAGGTGCTCAGGTGAGAACCCAGAAAGAAATGCTGATGTTGGAAATGCTCTACTTCTTACATAAATATTGTTTATAAAGACTCACCATAAACCTGGGCATACAGTCATTTAAACATGATTACTCTGATTTCTCAGTTAAAAATGATTGTACAAATTCCTGTACTGGATTTTGAAATGATGAAACAAACCCAGTTTTCTTCATTTGTGTTGAAAAGCTCTAAACATTTAGATGGAGAAACTTATAATGCATATATTCAACACAGAGCACATTTCATACACTGAATTATTGTAACCCAATGCAGTACAAATTACCAGATAATGGCAGTAGTTCTCAAGCCTAGTCTAATTCCCAAGTTTTATTTATAGGATAATTTATAAATATACATCTGGTATATTTTCTTTCTTGCAGAACTACCTTGGAGCACCATTGCTCCACGCTGAGCAAGGCTGTCTCACTGTTCCCTTTCATTAGGAGTGAATTAGACAGTATTAAAGAGGTCATCTCCACCAACATGGAGAGCTTTGCTGCCATGAAGGAGGAAATTTTCCGGCAAATAAAAGCCATGAGCAAAGAAGCTCTGACAGGTAAAGAGAAAAAAGGATCCTCCAAGGATCCAGCATCCCTGTGGGAGCTGCTGGAGTGTCCTGCAGTGCTGCCCCCCTTCCCTTCCAGCTGGCTGGGAGGGCAAGTGAAGAAAAAGGGGAAAATAACGAAGGTGGTGGAATGCAGTCCTGCTGTTCATTGTCCTGCTTAAGCAGAACATCAAGCTCTGATGGTAAAATTGAAAGAATTGGTCTCAATGCCCAGAGAGCTGCAGTGTCCATGTGGCACGGGGAGGTTCCTGTGTCCTCAGGGTTCCTCTCTCTCTGGGCTCATTCCTGGCCTGCTGCAGGCTCTGTCCCTGCAGGACCCAGCCATTTCAAGGCTTCTTTTCTGCAGTATTCCTTGTTGTGTTTGTTGTAGTGCTCCCAATATACAGAGGATCTGTGTGGAAACAGGAGTGGAGCCTTTCTTACACAGGCTCTGTATCCCTCACCCAACATTTCCCCCTTCAGACCAGTGCCACACCAGGAATATCCCACCCATCCTCAAACCCAGCTTTCCACACCAAAACTATTCAGCCCCACTTATTTTTGCTGGCCTGTGAATGCCATTTAAATGATGTTCTTGTTCATGGTTAACATGAAGTAACAGCAGTCTGCATGGGTTTGTTTTGCCTCCTCAGAAATACCCAAATTGAACCAAAGACTGGCCAAATCCCAGCGGGAGAACGAGAGCCTGCAGGAGAAGGTGAAGCACCTCACCGAGGTGGCTGACACAGTTGAGCTGAAAACTCAGCAGCTCCAAACTTCCCTCCAGCAGGGCAACGAGCTCCAGAGCCGCTGCCGTGAGCTGCAGAAGGAAACTCTGGGTAAGAGAAGCTCTTTTTTCTTTTCTAGCCAAAATCCCAGGGGGGAAAAATGGTTTTAAAAGCACCAGAGTTGTGTTGATGGTCACTCCACTGCTCCTTCAGCGCCTGTGGAGACAGCAGGTGTGAGATCCCATCCCTGAGTCACCATCCCTTGGCATGGCCATGTCACTCATTATTAGATTGTAATAACAGAATAATATCTTATTATTGAATTATTTATTGTTATAACAATACTGCTAAAAAGCTCCAGCAACAACACCTTCTGTCTCTGTAGAAATAATAAGGAGCAATGGATATAAAATCTCATCAGGTGATCTCTCACACTCTGAAATACATCATAGCATCAAACACTTGTATTGCTGTGTTTATGTGATAGGAAAACTGCCCTAAGCTGAGGTTCCCTTTGCCCCCTGTTTGCTCCAGAGCTTGCTGCAAACAATGGGTTCAGGGTTTGTTCATGAGCATGGCAAACAAACACTTCCATTTTCAGCTTTGCCCCCTCTAACTCCATGTACAATTGCCTGTTCTTATCTTAAAAGAGAGGTTTTCACAGTCCCTATTTTATTACATTTTTTAAAGGTTGTTCAATGTGTTCTGTATTTTGACGGGGCCTGCATGGCTTCTTGGATCTTCTGAAAACCTGAATTTGCTTCCCTAAATTGGCATGTTGCATCAGCCCATCACAATTAATTATCACAGAATCCTGGGATGGTTTGGGTTGGGAGGGACCTTAAAGCTCATCCCATTCCTCCCCCTGCCAGGGGCAGGGACACCTTCCACTGTCCCAGGCTGAAAATTTGCAGTGAAATAGGAAACAACTGAGATTTTATGGAGAAAACACGGCTAAAGCCACAGCTGATTCCATATATGGAATTCATACAGAATATTAGGACCCTGCAAAATCTTAATGATGAGTAAAAATACCATCTGAGCTGGTTGATGTTTTATGGGAGGCATTTTAAGATTGATTAATAAAATGTAGCAGTCACTTGCTAATAAATGAGTTATTAAGGAGCAGTCAAACGTTTGATGTGGGCATCCAGAAGGAGTTTCAAGGCAGGAAAGCTGCTGGCTCAGGCATTTGGATTCCACCCTTCCTGAATGGATCAGTAAAACACAAATCCAGCAGGATTTCAAGGGGTCTGGCTCTAGGGAACACATTGCTGGATCAGGGTAATAAACCCAGTTAATGCACTGCTGATAAAAATGTTCTCTTTGAAACACCAAACAGGGTTTTTTCATAAAACAATCATTAAATATGAAATGGGTTTGTTTGCCATTGTATTAAAATAAATGAGTGGGAACAAACATCTAACTGGAAATCAGTTCCAGGGAGTGGATTTGTCCTGTCCAAAGTGGGGTGTGGAAATCAGGCACATCCTGAGTGTCCATGCTTTGGGGGGACCTGGGGGTTTTGCCTTATTTTGCTTTTTTTTCCTCCCACAAACTACTCCAAAGTCCCTCTTTGAAATAAATAGACACTCCAGAAATAATAAAAACTACCAGGATTTGTGATTTACGTGTTCTTAAAGGATTTTCCTTTCTGCAACCAATATTTTGAGGATTCCTGTGTTGCATGTTTCTCACAGAATTGTAAAGTCACAATTATTTCATATCACAGCAAGAGCAGGGGCCAAGCAGTTGTTCCTGCTGTTGTTTTTTGCTCTCATGCTTGTGAGGCTTTCTGGAGATTCCCTTTGTGGGGGATTTGTGGGATCAGCTGGGTTGCTGGCTTCAAGGCACTTTTCAGCCTCCCAGAGTCAAGGGAGGTGACAGGTCCTGACAAATGCTCAGCACAGGGTGAGATCTGCTGGGTAATTGTTTAATCAATCAGATTCCCCAAATCAAAAATCAATAATGGTGATCATGTGTCTGTGTTCTTAGTGCTGGCTCCTGAAAGATTTCTGCTTTCATTTTATTACCAGCTAGATCCTTTACTTAATCACAAATCAAAAAATCATTTTCCTTCCCCAAAGTCCTTGTGGCTTTTCTTTAGCTCGTGACAGCTCTGGCCTTGCTCTGGATGGGTTGAAATTGCTGGTGATGCTCAAAAAATCTGAATTTTCAGTCTTTGGCTGCTCCTGCTCCCAATCCAAACCTGGTGGTCTGCTGCCATGATTAGGCTGATGAGAGATGATGGAAAACTGCAGCTGGGGAGGGGAATGTTAGAACTTCTTAACTTCTTATGGAAAGGAGGGAATGCTAGCTCTCCTCATGGAAAGGATTTTGGGGGTGTTAGTATTCCTCATGGAAAGGAGAGGGATGTTAGCCCTCCTTGTGGAAAGGAGGTGTTTTCATCTCCTGGAGTGTCTTTAATGGCACTTTAAAAACCACTCTGAAGAAATGGCACTGGATGGGATTTAATGTCCCTTCCCACCCAAACCACAATTCTGTATTAAAGGATGTGTCTTCATTGTATTTTGTTTTGTCTGCTTGGCCTAAACACTGAAGGTAAAAAATGATCCCCAAGGAAAATTAAGGTCAGAATCTCCAATTTTTTTCCTGTTTAGTTTTTCCAGTATTTCACATCAATGTTAATGTGTAGGAGAAGCAGGTCTGTAGGAATTGTGACATATCCCAATTAGCTTGGCTTCAAACAGGCAGGAATAGAGGCAGAAAATTCAGGCTTTAGAGCCAGTCCTTTGATGCTGGAGTGTGAACTCTGGCCATGGATGAGCAAATCCAATCCTTGTGAGTGCAGGCATGCTTGTCCTGTGTCACTGGGGCCGTGGGAGGGGAGCAGCCTCTGCCAAAATAACATTTTTTTCCCTACTTAAGGATTTTGTCATGTTTGCATGGTTGCAGTTGTTGGTTTATTCTGTTGAGGCTGCCCTTGGTTTGTGCCACTCAGAACTATTTAGAATCTGGTTCTTTTTCTGCTTTTCTCTGCTGGTTTTGTGTCTGAAGGTGGAGGGATGAGGCAGAGGGCCCTGGAGCCAGCCTGGCCCTGGCCAGCAGCACATGCTGGGGCAGATAAAGCTCAGCCACTCCTCCCCTGGCAGCTCTGGCTGCTTTGGGCACTTCTGATGGCACTGGTGAGGTCTCCTGAAAGCATCCAAATCTGGAGTCCATCCCTGGGCTCCTTCCAGACTTTTGTGAGTCACAATTTAAAATAAGGACTTTGTTGTGTAGACAAAAAAAAAAAAAATTATCTTAGAGAACACAGGACATGAGCTATTACAAATACAAAGAATTAGTTCTGTTCTGTGCAGGGCCTTGGGGTGTTACTTCACTGCTTTGGTCTCCTTAGGAACACGTGGTGAGGCAACGTTTTCCTGCTCTGCCACTGTCATTTTTCATGCATGTATTTCATATTTCTCACAGATTGCCTGCTATGCTCCTTAAATAAATGTACTGGCAACTATCTGTGCTCAGTGTACATCTGAGTTTGCCTGGAATTGGTGTTCTGAGAAAAATTAAGTATTTTTGTCCCCTTTGGCACAGCTGCTTGGCCAAATTCAGGGCCCATACAAGGGGTAGTTATTAAGTAATTTTAAATAATTGCTCAAAGTTCCTATTTCCCAGAATCCAAGGGAAATCCAGCACGAGGGGCTGGGTTCCGTTGTGCCCTGGCCAGGGATCTGAGTGCTCTCTGCCCAGTTCCTGCTCCATCTTCAGCCCCCAGTGGGTGCCAGGCAGTGCCCAGGCCAGGCTGGATCAGTGGGGACAGTGCCATGTGTCCCTGCCATGGCTGGCATGGGATTTAATGTCCCTCCAACCCAAACCATCCTGGATTCCATGATCTGTCTGAGCAGTGCTTATGAACCTCCCCATGAAGTCTTAACTTCAGGGAAATAATCTTCTTTTTTGTGCACATGTATGGAACACTGAGCTTTTATTTAGATTACCCCCAAATTGTCAGCAATTGCATTGGGTGGGGTTTTGTAGGTTTTGCAGGAAAAGCAGAAAATTACCCAGCTGTACCATGTGCCTCTGCTCCAGCCTCGCTGGGAATCTGTTAGGAATTAGCTGTGGAGCTGATGGCTTCCAGAGTGGCTGCTTCCCCAATGTGCTGCTTGTTATTATTTTGATTTTTCACAGAAAGCTTTACCAGTTGTTGCTGTTTCCAGGCAGGAGCTGGGGCGCCGTGCCCTCGGATGCAAACTGGGTGGTTCAGTTCCTGCAAGGCAGCTGTGGGCAGGCTGTGCTGGCTGTTTCACACTCACCAGGGGCTGCAGTGCTGCAATCTGCCCAGGGAAGAGGAAACAGCCCCAGCTTGCTGTGTTTCTGTTTCTGGGCTTCAGCAGGTCCTCGTGCCTGCTCAGGCTGTGTCCCCCAGCCCCTGTCCTTGTCACACACAGCTCACAGGGTTACTGGAAGGTCTGTGACTGTGCTGAGAGCCATTCTGAGTCACAGCAATGAGTAAAACTCAACAGGAATAATGAAACTGAGATGGCTCTGGCCTGCTGAGGCTCTGAGACGTGGTGGTTGTTGCACCCTGAGCCCGGTATCACTATTACAGTGTGTGAGCTCTTTCTGTTGGCTTTGCATGTTTTGCAATTGGCTTTATTTTCATTACCAGAGAACATTTTTACATAAGGGTTTGAATACGTTTTCCTCTGTTCAGCAGGTTTGCAGCACAAGTTTCCCTTTGTATTGCAACTATTAGTTGCCTCATTTTTACCATGGTTCTCACTGGAATCTGCCTCCATGGGTGTGGGACTCTGCCCACCAGCTCCCATTGGCCTTGGTGGGAATTCTCTCTAGAGAAGATTGCAGAAACTATTTGTGTAATTAAATCCATCTCTTCCCTCGTGAAAAACTCCTGTCCATGCTCAGTGAGCATGAAAACTTCTGGGAACAAATGGAGTGAAAGAGGAAACAGCTTTGAGAGAGACCACCCAAAGTACAGAACAAACCCAGCACCATCCCTCTCCTTTTCGTTTATTGCGGAATTGTGTCCACACTCCCACACTGAGAGAGAAGAAAAAAGACCACAGTTATTAATCATTGGCAGAAATCTTTTAAAATAACAATTTAAAAAAGGTCACCACAGGGACTGGTGTGTGCACAGGGAGCTGGGCCACCACTGCTGCCCCAGGGAGAAGGGAAAGGGCCACCATTGTCACAGCCTGGAGCTCTGCCCACCTCAGCCCTGAGCGCTCTACCACAGGTGCATCAGCAAAAATGATTGGTTTGTTTGCTGTTTGGTTTGTTTGCTGTTTGGTTTGTTTGCTGTTTGATTTGTTTTGGCACCCACAGCAGGTGGTGGAGAAGCTGCTTCTACAATTAACTTCCTTGATTTTTCCAAGGGTTCAGACAAGTGCAAGAAATTTTACTTTTCTCTTCAAAAAGCTCTTTAAAAATGCTGATAGTTTGGGAATGGATCTGACAGGTCCTGTGTGTTTTACCCTGTATAATTCTCTCCCTGATTTTTTTTTTGTTGTAGTCTTGTGAACAATTTTCCTATTCCCTTCACTGAAAAGAGGGGACTCTTCCACTTGTAGGATTTATCAGGATAAGGTGTGGCTGGCAGGAAATCCCACACTGGGATCATCCATCATCATTGCTGGAAGTGACTGACAGACACATGTGGGAAAAGTTGCAGAAATTCAGGGAATTGGGGTGAAATGATAGATTTAAGAACAGGAATGACAGATCTGGCTTCTGGGAAGATCCATCAGGGAGCTTTGAAGGATTGTCTTGGGAGCTGTTCCCTTCAGAGACAAGGTCACCTCACTTTGTTTGCTGCCGCTTTCTGAGGAATAATCGTGTTTTTTCTTTCACTTCCAGACCTGTTGCAATGATTTGTCAGTGGATTTTTTCCCATGTGTTTTTGGTAGAAACTTTGATTTCAAATCATTCCTAGGTTTCCTGGAAAGGCAGCTTTTGTTCATGAGGATATTTAGAGACGCCCAGGTTGCTGTGGCTGCCCCATCCCTGAGTGCTCCAGGATGGGGTGGGAGCAGCCTGGGGCAATGGAGGGGAGCTGGGGCTGGGGCTGGGGCAGCTTTGAGGTCCCTCCCAAGCCAAGGCATTCCATCATTCTGTAATATGTTCATGGAGATGAAAATCTGATTAAGCCATGTGCCGCTGCTTCAGTTTAAAGGCTTCACATCTGCAAGTTATGGCTGCTCTCAGGGTTTAAAAGCATAGGAAAGGGTGATATAAGGCACACAAAATCAGATGAGATAATTTAACTAAAGAAACAGAGATTGCACTGGGAAAAAGGCAGTGGCTGATTGGAGCTGAGGTGATGTGTTCTGAAGGATAACACACAGAGGGTAAGACAAGTACAACACCATTTAATTACTGCCAGGGTTTCAGATGAAGTGAATTCCAGGTGAGTTTTGGGACACCTTCCTGCATCTGTTTGCTCTCAGCTTTATGTACAAACAATGTGATTTAAAGCAAACAATCTGATTTAAAGCATTTCATGTTTCAGTGTCGTTGAAGTTGGTGTTTTCTGGTGGGATAAAAAGCCCCAAACACACAAACAAACCCCAGCTTTTTGCTGTAAAGTCACCCTGCCCGTGTGCCCTGCTCTGCCTGAGGTGGGAGTGAGGAGCTGCAGGTCCCACCTGTGAACAAACCCCTCAAGTGGATTCATTTAACATTAACAGAGACACAACCTCGTGTTTTTGCTTTCAGATTTAACAAATCAGGTGGAGACAGCTGGCCTGCAGCTGCAGAAGGTGACAGCAGAGATGGAGCACTACAAGAAGCTGTTGCTGTAAGATTCCCATTCCTTCATTGCTTCCCACTGCACACAAAACACATCAGCCACTTTTTTCTTCCAGCAAGTGCTGCTTGTCCGAAAGCTCTGAGAAGGTTTTGACCAGCAGAGGAACAATTTTATCTTCCTATGGTTATTTCTAAGCACCTGCCTGAGCTGTGGGAGCAGGGATTGCTGCAGGAGCTGCAGAGGAGGGATAAGGAGCCTGAGGCAGTGCCTCACCTCACACACAGGTGTACGAGGCTTTTTGGGAAATCCACATAACTTCAGGATAAAAATGTGTGTATACACATGTTTATGTAGGAAGGAAGGAATATATGGTGATAGAGCACTGCCAGAGGGCAGGGTTGGGTGGGATATGGGGAATTAGGAATTGTTCCCTGGCAGGGTGGGCAGGCCTGGCACAGGTTTTCCAGGGAATTTGTGGCTGTTCCTGGATCCCTGGCAGTGCCCAGGCCAGGCTGGATGGGCTTGGAACCACCTGGTCTGTGGAAAGTGTGGGTGGAACAAGGTGGGCTTTGGGGTCCCTTCCTACCCAGACCATTGCAGGATTTTCTCCCATTTGCAGAGCACTCCCACAGCAGGAGCCTGACACCCCAACACCACAAAACATTATAAATTCCACATTGAGTGCTGGAAACCTCAGTGGGCACTGGAGCAGCTGGGGGACATCACCTCCAGGAGAATCCAGAGGGATCCAGGGGCTGCTGAAAAGGCCCAGGTTGTGCTTGTGGGGCTCAGGAGTCAGAGCTGGCACTGCCAGGCCCGTGGGCACCCAGCTGCCCTCTGTGCCCCTGATTCCCTGAACCTGAGCCCGGGCTTTGTGCTGTTCTGCTCTGCACCTCCTGTTTCAGTTCCCTCACTCAGGGGTCTGACCACGACCCAGCTGCAAATATTTGGGATGCTTAGCAACAAAGTAATGCAGTGATAATGTAAGGATTGAGTGGGAAACAAAGATGTCATGAGCACAGTTAAATAAACACGGAGGGCTTTCCAAGTGTAAATTAACATTTCAGCGTAATTTGGGCAGAGTTTAATAAAACAACATATTCTATAGCTGTTTAAATGTAAATATGAACCTTAACCATGGTTATTAATTGGTGCAATGGTGACATAATGACATGAAACCTGCACAAAATTGGGATTTGTTCCATTTTATTCATTTATTACTCAAAATTGTCATCAGTGTTGCAAGATCTCACTTCTTGTTTGCAACATTTGTGATTCAGGAATGTAACTTCCAATTATTAACAACCATTGCTGGAGCTGACAGAACTTTCTGTTCATGCCTTTTATCTGAAATGGAAAATGCAAGCAGGAAAACACACCCAGAAGTGATATCCAGGCTGCTGCAGGAGTAAAGCTGATTTCTTTGGATAATATCCTTTTTTCCCAATGTTTTTTTAGGGTGAAGTCAACAGAACTTGATGTCTGTCAAAACGAACTGAAAAAGATCAAATATGAGAATGGAATTGCTGAGTCCAGGTAAATGCTGAAATGATATTTCATATTTTTGAGCAATGACAGCGAACATTTTATTATTTTAATGCAGTTTTTATTCAATAAAATTAAAAAAAAAATGGTCAAGTCAGTAGATTTAACTTCATAAAGAACACATGAAGTTTTGACCAATATTTTATTTTCCAGGCATTATTATTTCTGTCTGTAAATAAGAATATAGTAACTACAATGCTGCTATTTCTTTATTTCATCTGTAGACTTACAAAAGAGCTGAAGGAAAAGGAGGAATCCCTTCTTGTTTGCCAACAAGTCTGCAAACATTTGCAGGAGGAGGTGGCTGAGAAAGAGAGGAGAGAAGAAGATCTGAAAAGAAGAACTGGGAGATCAGAGAGTGAGCTGGAAACCCTGAAAGCTCTGCTGGGCCAAACAGAGCAGGAGGTGCTGATGCTGAAACAGGAAAGGTAAAGGGAGCTGAGCTGGGCTCCGGTGTCCTGGAAATTCTGGACATTTTGGAGGTCATTGGATTGTTTCTTTTGATTATTATGGGAGAGACAAAACTTGGATGAAGTGGAGAGAAGAAGATATGCTATTAAAAATAGGAGGAGAGTTCTGCTTGGACTGCAGGGCTTCAGCTGGAGTTTAATCTGGGCCCCAAACCCCCATTTTTGCAGCTGCTCTTTGTGCTCAAGGTGCAGGGAATATTCAAACCCCTGAAATGCAGAGCACTTGGTGCCTCCTGGCACTTCTAAATGCTGAAATCAAGCCTGTGGCTGGCAGAGTGAAACTGGAGATGGAGATTCTGCTGCAGGTAATTGAATAAACCTGGATTCAGGTTGCTGAGTCCAAAGCAAAGGCACTCAGCTCGATCCCACCCCAGGGAAAACAGGAGCCCAGTGTTTTATTCTGCACATCCCAAAGCAATCCCAGGGACAGTGGCAGCTTTGTGCACAGGCTGAACTGGTGGGAAGCTGCTCTCACACCTCCCCGAGCACCAGATCCTGTCCAAGAGCCTGGCTGAGGGAATTCTGAGGCATTTTTGGGGTGGACAAGTTGTTAACAACATCAATGGCAGGAATTTAACCTCTGCAGAGTCCTGCCCTACAAGCCCCACGTAACAAACAGTGCCTTGAACGACAGAAAGCACTCAGGGCTGGCCATTCCAAACCCATTGCCATTTTTAAATTAATGAGCCTAATATTCCAAGCTCATGAAATACAACTCTGGATGGAATATTTTAATATTTAATATATTAATTAACATTTTAATTTTTATTAATTATTTAGATTTTATTATTACATTATATATGTTATTATTTATATAATATATTATATTATTATTTATTTATATTAATATTTAATATATTAATTAATATTTTAATTATTTAATATTTGAAATTTGTCTTGAAAATATCAAAGAACCATTGAAATGCCATTTGAAGTGGAAGATCAAGCACTGTATTTTCTTTAAACCATTAAATCCAGGAGGCAAGTGAGTGCATGGTGGAGGTTCCAGGTGGTGATTCCTGGGGCAGGGACGAGCAGGACTTCATGGCAAGGCCAGGGGATCCCAGCAGTGAGGGCAGAGCCCAGGCTTACCTGGAATTTGTGTTTTCAGGGAGCTGCTGAAGAGCAGGACGGAGCAGCTGCAGGAGACACTGAGGCAGAAGGTGCAGAGTGAGGACTCCTGGAGGGACAAGGTGACTCTGGGGGTTCAGTTCCACAAGGGCACAGGAAAGCAGGGAATGATCTCCCCCAGTGCCACGTGTGGTGGGGTCATGGAATCACACACAGCCCGGTTTGGAAGTGAATCAGCCAAAAAATCTGTCAGGAACACACAAATTGTGTTTGCCTTTGGCCTCTGGGGCCTCAAACCCCTGAATTCCCAGGGAAGGGTTTGTTTGGGGAGCCCCCTGTTTCCAAAAGCACATTTAATGTTGGCTCAAGTTCATGGAATGCCAGGATCCCAGCCTGGTTTGGGCTGGAGGGACCTTAAATCCCACCCAGTGCCACCCCAGCCATGGCAGGGGCACCTCCACTGTCCCAGGTGCCCCAAACCCTGCCCAGCCTGGCCTGGGCACTGCCAGGATCCAGGGGCAGCCACAGCTTGCCCATAATATCCTTTATCCAAGGAGTTCTCCTGGCAGCCTCTTCCAGAGGGATTTGGGGAGCTGCTTCCCATGAACAGCTGTCACCATGTCACCCGTGTTTTCATCTGCAGCTTTCTCCATGAGCACCAAAAAACCCTGAACTGAATAAGAAATAAAAATATATTAATCCATTAAAAAGAATAAGAAATAAAAATATATTTATGTATTAAAAAGAATAAAAATATATATTAAAAAGAATAAGAAACTAAAATAAGTGCATATATCAGTGAGGGAAAATTTAAAAGCAGAGTTGAACAATAATTGTGACTTGTCTGATTTAAGCCTCACATAATTGGTGACTGAAATTACTGTATTTTTTGTTTCAGTGTCTGAAAGCTTTATTTAGTCCCAGGAAAACCTGGGGACTGGTAGCAATTAGGATCAGTTACATTTCTCTGGAAACCCCTTCCCTTCCCTGTCACAGGATATAATTTGGGAAGGGGATCAGGCTGGCTCCATAATCAGAGGTTTTCAGCCTGACATGAGAACAAAATAAAGATTGGTGGGAGGGAGAGGGAGCAATTTCAGCTTTGGTGTCACAGCCATTACAATGCAGCCACAGCAAGGCCCCAAAACTCGGCTCAGGAGCCAAAAAAATCAACAAAGTGACAACGTTGCCTTTGGTTTGTGCCACTGCAGAGCACCAGAAAGTCAAATATTCTGTTTAAAATACATATAAACCTGAAATGGTTTCAGTGGAACAAAAAAACGTCTCTTTCAGGGAGTGTTTAAGAAATAACTCCATTGGAACACACGATATTTATGGAATCCCAGGGTTGCTGAATTTCCTGAGTGCCCAAACACCACCCTGTCCCCAGAGCCCCCAGTGCCACATCCATTATATTACAAAATATTAATTAATGAGGGGCGTGTGAGTGAGTTTAAATCAACTGGTGGCCAGTTTGCTCTCTTGGAACATCAACCTCCACTTTATTTCTGTTCTGGATCTCAGCTTTATTAATTTCAAATATTAAATGGGAAATGTTTTGTGTGAATGAGCTCAGGTTTTTAGATTGCCTTTAATTGTTTAGTCTGTGGAGTCAAGGAGCCTCCAACAAATGATCAGGATCTGTAATAATAGGTGGAGTTAATAAACATTAGGATTTATGTTCAGAATCCCAACTCCCATCTAAGAACATAGAAACATTTATATTAATAATAAATAATTATAATATAATACAATATAATATAAATACAATAATATTAATATAACAATATTAATATAACCAACAATGTATATTATTATGTAAAAATGAAAATAATAGTACATCATTATATAATAATTATTATATTAAATAACTAATATTAGTATATTAATTACTACTATTACATAATTATAGAACATCTAATCTTAATTACAGAATAATTATATTTGTAACAAACTTCATTATATAATAATAAAATTATAATTAATATATTAACACAATTTAATTTTATATATTGTAATTATAAAATAATTGTAATTTATAATATCGTATTATAATTATTGTTGCTATTGATATTGTTATTGATATTGTTGTTATTATTAAAAGAGTCTACTTTGAGCATCCTACAAATACAAAAAGTTTAAGCGATAACAGTGGGGGATTTGCACTTCTTCCACACCCTGAATTGGGAATATTTTGCTTTAAAAAATAATGAAAATATTTCCAGTTTCTCTTTTCCCCCTAAAGACATTGGGGAGATTTATTATACTTTGCTCATAATAATGTGTGGAATTAGATAATTGTAATTAAGCTCATTGTGGGCTTTTGTGCTTTTAATCATTGAAATAATGAGGTTTGTGTTGTGCATTTAATGTGCCTGTTGTGCTCTCAGCCTGCTGCAATGAAATCCATCAGAATCAGCTGCACAAAGGGAATAGGAACAGCCTGGGAAAGGAAAAGAGTTCTCCTAAATGGAGCCTTCAGGGTTTCCTCCAGAATCCAGAATTTTCTGGAGAAATTTCACCCAGTATTCCAACTGGAGAAGGGTCTGGGATCCATCATTTCTGGGGAAATGATGGCTGAATTTATAATGTGAATTATTGGAGATGCTGTAAGGACTGGGAAATTTCACCCAGTATTCCAAGTGGAGAAATTTCACCCAATATTCTGAGTGGAGAAGGGTCTGGGATGAGCTCCTTGTGACCTGGCAGAGCCTGCAGGGGCTCCAGGAGAGGGGCTGGGGACAGGGATGGAGGGACAGCACACAGGGAATGGCTCCCATTGGGATGGGTGGGGCATTGGGAATTGGGAATTCCTGGCTGGGATGGGATTGCCAGAGCAGCTGGGGCTGCCCCTGCATCCCTGGCAGTGCCCAAGGCCAGGCTGGGCACTGGGGCAGTGGGAGGTGTCCCTGCCATGGCAGGGGTGGGAATGGGTGGGATTTAAGGTCCATCCCATCCCAATAACAATCCCATCCCATTATCCCATTATCCCATGGCAGTGTGACAGTGGCACTGACCCCTCTTGTCCCCCAGCTGGAGATGGACCTGGCCAAAGGGGAGGCTCGGCACAAAGAAGCAATTCTGAAAGTCAGGGAAGAGGCCAGAGTGGAGCTGGAGCTGGAGAGGCAAAAACAGCAGGAGCTGATCACAAAGTACCAGAGAGAGCACGAGGAGCTCCAGCAGAAGGTGAGCAGTGCTCCAGAGAAAACCTGTGGCAGAAGATCACAGAAAACTGTAAAAAAATGGGAATGTGAAGGAATAAAACCTCCTCTGTGTGTCATCTTCTCTGGATGATACAGTACTTTTTCACAGTCTTAGTATATTTAATTTATTTTTAATGGAACAAGCTGAAAAGAACTATTCCAGTTCAAGTTCATTGGTGTGGAAGTTCTTTCTCATCTCGTATTTTCAGCACCAAAACTCCATCTGTGTCCCCAGAGTTGCTGATTATATTTAATCTGACATCATCACTTTTAAAAGCTTGGGGCTGTTTCAGGCTATGATGAGGTGCCACAATCCCACCCATATTTTTCCCCTTCCCAAGGGAACCTGCAGCTCCAGGGCCAGTAAAACCTGCTGGGCTGGACTGGTGCTGGCACCACAGGGGGCTGGGAGCTCCAGATCCCCCTCAAGTTTTATACAGAAATTCAGAAATTGTAGCTGGAACCTGAGTTTCCAAAAGGTTTGATACAATTCCTGAGAAAAACCTGAGAAATCTGGAAAAATGAAAGGAGTGTGATGAGGTTTTATTATTATTTAAAATCTGGGACATGGTGATTTAGAGCTGAAAATGAGTTTGGCTTTGTTCACCTGGCAAATATTTAACCATGGTTTTTAAACCCTGAGGAAACACCGACTTGCAATAAATTTAACTTGAAGTTAAATTTCCCCTTTTTTAACCTCAATGACTCTATTTGATCTTGAACACACTAATTAATCTCTGTGTTCTCAGTGAGTGGTGATTAATTTACAGCTCTCTGGTGTCCTCTGAGGGAATTATGTAAATTCAGAGCTTTTTTTTTTTCCTCTCTGAGGATCTGCAAGTTTGAATTTGTTGGTTTTTTCCTCAAGTCACCATTTGTCTGCTATTACTTCTCCATATTTAGAGGTTCTGAGTGGAGATTAATTCCTGTCTGATCTCACCCAGATCCCAGGTTTAATATCCAGTGCCACCAAGAGCTTGAGGATGGAGATGGAAATTCTGGAGAAGAAGCTCCAAGATGCCCAAATGAAAGTGGCAGAGAAGGATGGAGACAAGGAAAAAGAAATCCAGAGCCTAAAAAGGCTCATCAGTGAGCTTGAGTTCCAGCTGACCATGGAGAAGAGCAACAATGAATCATTCCTGGATAAACTGAGGAAAGAAATTAAGCACAAGTCAGATGAACTGGAAAAATTAACCCAGGAGAAGACACAGCTGATTCACAGCTTGAGTCAAGTTCAAGAGGAGGTAGGAACAGGACCCAGGAAATGCCTGGTTATTTTTACTTGGAGACATGTGATTTCTAAAACCATTCAAAGGTCTGTGACCAGAAAATCCATTGAAATGCAAAGATTTCTCAGACAAATCCATCATCATTTCCTGAATATGGTACATCACAAAAGGTGTGAACTTTTAATTCGGCAAATGCTTAAATTAGTGCTTCATAGAAAAAAATATTACTAAAAATTATTTTTCAGATCCTGCAGGACCTTTCTTAGTCTGTAGCCTCACGTCCCAGTGCCCAAACATGAGTAAACAATGAAGAATTCCCAGTTTTTAGAGTAGAAGACACGGATATTTCTCGTTCCTTGAACTGGTGCCCCAGCTCCCACCAGTGCAGCCACGTTCCCTAACTCAGGAATGCATAAAAATGAATTAAATGCAAAGAGAAATCCAACTGATGGATATTCTGACCACAAACATTTGCTGAATGCTTGGAATATGATGGGAAGGGAGGAGAGAGCTGCTCCATGGGAAATGTGGAGTCAGGGACTGCAGATAAGATTAGGCTGGAATGTCCAAAGCAATTCAGTGGCAGGAAAAAGAATTGGTCAACAGCAAAAATAAAACTCTTCCAAGTGAATTGGTGCTGGGGTTGGTACTGATCCATTCCTTGGAAAGGTTGGGAAAGGTGTGAGTGGAATTCCAGTGAGGTTGTGACCGATCTGTGCCCAAGGATGGGGACATGGCAGTGCTGGGACAGCAGGGGGACTGCATGGAGTTACCATGAGTGATTCCATGGGTTCATTCCTGGTTCAACACCTGGTTCTATACCTGGTTCCATTCCTGGTTCCATTCCTGCTTCCATATCTGGTTCCATTCCTAGTTCCGTATCTGATTCTACATCTGGTTCCACATCTGGCTCCATGCTTCCATGCAGGCTGTGCTCTCCCACTGCAGAGGGTTACAGGGAAAAGCAGCATTAACCTCTGTCCATTACTGCCCTCCCTTCCCCAGAGCAGCATTCCCAGTTCTCCCAGCTGGGCAGGAGAGCAGGAACGCCATCTGAGCACTTCCCTGGGAACAGCAGGACAGTGCAGGGCAGGTCCCTGTCTCAGGAGTGACTGGGTGCGATGGGTGGCACATTCCCGGTGTTTCTGTGCAGAATTCCCTGCTGCAGGAACAGAGCCCCGGGTGTGCTGTCTGGCCCATTCCCGATATTTCTCGTTGCAGAACTCGGTGCTGCAGGAACAGTGTCCCGGCACAGTTCAGTGTGCTGTGTGGCCCATTCCCGATATTTCTCGTTGCAGAACTCGGTGCTGCAGGAACAGTGTCCCGGCACAGTTCAGTGTGCTGTGTGGCCCATTCCCGATATTTCTCGTTGCAGAACTCGGTGCTGCAGGAACAGTGTCCCGGCACAGTTCAGTGTGCTGTGTGGCCCATTGCCGTGTTTCTCGTTGCAGAACTCGGTGCTCCAGGAACAGTGTCCCGGCACAGTTCAGTGTGCTGTGTGGCCCATTGCCGTGTTTCTCGTTGCAGAACTCGGTGCTCCAGGAACAGTGTCCCGGCACAGTTCAGTGTGCTGTCTGGCCCATTGCCGTGTTTCTCGTTGCAGAACTCGGTGCTGCAGGACACGGTGCGCCGGGAGTGCGAGGAGCGCTTCGAGCTGACGGCGGCGCTGGGCCGGGCCCGGGAGCAGGTGCTGGAGCTACGGCGGCTCAGCGGGGCCCTGCCGGGCTCGCCGCGCTCGCTGCCCGCCGGCGACCTGCGCCTCTCGGGGAGCCTGGGCACGGCCCGGGCTGCCCGCGGCCCCGGCTCCGGCCGGCACGGCGGCGGCAGCGCCGCCTCCCTGGAGCCTCCCAAGGCAAGGGCGGCCCCGCCGAGCGAGCCCCGGGGCCGCGGCCCCGCCGGGATGAGGCACCGGCCGAGCCAGCTCTGACAGCTCCGCCCGGAAACCATTCCAGCATCCAAAGGAACGCTCCCGAACTCATCCTACAATTTAAAATCCAGTTAAATATTTGTTTATTTTTGGTGCAGTAACTTTTATCCGTCCGATAATTTATTCATGGTGTAATTAAGTGCTGGGCGCATTTCAAGATGGGAAAAGTGAAAAGAGTCTCTCCAAGAGGAGCACAAAGAGCAGCACATCTTCAATGAGTGGGATTGAAATCAGAAAATCCCTGGATCCCAGAAGGTTTGGGCTGGAAAGGACCTTAAAGTTCATCCCATTCCAATGTCCTGGCCCTGGGCAGGGAATAGTGGCCCAGCATCACAGGATCCAGGAGGGATGGGGCTGGGAGCAGCCTGGGACAGGAACTGGAGGAGCTTTGAGGTCCCTTCCAACCCAAACCAGTCTGTGATTCCATGATTCCATCATCTCACACCTGGGCTCTTATCTCCTGTTTGTGTCCTGGGGCAGCAGCTGCAGCAAAGGGGGAGCGTGGCCAGGGAGGAACAGCACGTAAAATAAAAACAGATAAAATAAAATAATGGGAGCAGGAACAGGATCACGGCTCTGGCACAAGGGACTGGCCAGGTCCTGGAGCCAAACCAAGTCCAGAGCAAATATTTCCCTTCTCTCCCTTCCTCCCAGAACCCAGAGCTCCTGCTGCTAAGCAATAAACAAAATATGGAAATGTCAGGGACCCTATTTTGCCGGCTTTGCAAACAATTTAATGAATCTCACCATGTCAAGGAAAGTTTACCAAGTGTTTTCCATGGTGGGACGACAGGCAGAGCACAAAGTGCCACGGAGGACGCGGACACCTCATTACAGCCCTGAAATTTTAGGAAATCAAACTTGCTGCAGGAAGTTCTTGTAGGGGTGGTGTCAGGGACCTTGCCCTGCAGGACTTGTGGCACGAGGCAAAGCCAAACAAAGCTCCAGGAACAAACCTGTCCCTGTGGGCAGCGTTCCAGCCCTTCCCTTGGAGCAAACACCCCATGGCACGGGGCTGTCCTGTCCTTCCCTGCTGGAAAGGCTCACACTGCCCTGGCAGAGCTGGGGAGGTGCCTGCTCTGGAGAGAGCTCCTGCAGCCCTGACCCTTTCCAGAAAGGATCAAACCCCTGTGCCGGGGAATGGGGCTCGGTGGGCTGGGCTGGTGCTCTGTGTGAGCCCCAGGCACATCCCTGGTGTCACCAAACCACTCAGCCCTGACCCTTTCCAGAAAGGATCAAACCCCTGTGCCGGGGAATGGGGCTCGGTGGGCTGGGCTGGTGCTCTGTGTGAGCCCCAGGCACATCCCTGGTGTCACCAAACCCCACCTGAGTGACCCTGCCAGGAGGGTGGGCAGGGGATCCATCCCTGCTCCCAGGGGACAAAGGGACAGCACAAGAGGAGCCCTGGAATCTCAGTCAGTGCCTCAGCGTGGCTCATCCTTTTCCCACCTGAAGTTGCCCAAAGTGTAATGTTCTCCACAGATGATTTGATGGAGAGTCCAGCCCCTGTCTGGTCCTGCTGCTCCTCCAGCAGAAATTGGGATCAGCAGTGGCCACGCACAGCTTGCCATGGATATCACTTCATTCCCACTGGGATATCACAAACCAAAGCTGGGAAGATCACTAGACCTTGCTCTGAGGTGTGTGTAGGATCTGGGATCCCGACTGTGCCTTGCAGATGGAGTTTTTCTACAAAAGAAGAAATTGGACTGCAGGAAAAAGCATCTTAGTTCCTAAGCAGTGTTAAAAGTGCATGGAAATAGAAACTGATGCCACAGATCATTAAAATGTATTAATCAGAATAAAAGCATGACTGTCTTTCTTTGTACTGTGCATTTTCAATACCAAAACAAGAGTAGGATAATGAAACTGGGGAAAGTTCCTTTCGCAGACAACCCCCCAGAGCTGCATTTTTAGTTATTTAAAGCAGGCCCTTATTTCCATCATGAAAATTTGATGTTGGTGGTTACAGGTGGCTGAGAGAGCCCTGCTGAAGGAAGAACAAACCCCAAACAGCTGTGATGGTGTGAAACACTAATCCAGGGGTTTCATCCTCACAGCACACACAGAATTCACTGGGCTGGGATAATAAAAAGGGCACTGTCTGGGATTAATGCTGGGGGATTTTCACACCAGGAATGTCCTTTGTGTGCAGCATCTGGCATTGCCCTGGGAGCTGCTCCCAGGTCATGGCCAGCTCCCATGGATTGCTCTCCTTGGCCCTCCGGGCTCTGGAGTGGGGACAGGGCTCAGTGCCAGGGGACTCTGCTCCTGCCCAGGGAGCCAAGGCAGGGGCACAGTGCCACCAGAGCTCTCAGGGGATGGAGACCCTTCCAAGAGGGGGTTGGCCCAGGGTGTCCCTGAGGCCACTTTTCCAGGCCCACCCTCCCCTCTGCTCCCTGCAGGGGGATGAGGCTGCAGGGCTCAGGCACTGGTGCCAGGCACGGAATTAACTCAGGGTGGGAAACGTCAGGGAAAGGGGGAATAACCCAGGGGGTCCAGATGGGGGGAAAGAGCTGACATCTGGAAAGGAAAGTCTCAGAGTGAGAGAGAGGAAAATGCCCTCCCCTGGAGCTGTGCAGCCAGGGAGGATCCCTGCAGGGCTGGAGCCCCTGTGCTTGACTCATTCCAAGTGGGTGGGAAAAATCCATGGAAAATGTCCTGGCAGGAGCAGCCCTGTGCTGCAGGAGCAGCTGAACCCAGTGCCCCAAAGGGGATTTTCCATCTCCTGATTTATGAGATGTGGAAAGTGGTTTGCTTTGGCCTGGCACCACTCCAGGGAGCAATGCCCAGCTGGCAGTACCTGCTTGGAGCTCCGGGGAAAGAGTCCTGGAAGAAATCTGCAGGCACAGGGGGAAGGAGCCTGGAGAGCCACGGACTGCAGCAGGTTCTTCTTCCTGCTGGAGGGTCACACTCTGCTCTCTAGATGTCCTTCACCATCACCATCATCATCACCACAGACTGTGTTGAGTTGGAAGGACCTTAAATCCCATCCAGCCCCACCCCAGCCATGGCAGGGACACCTCCCACTGTCCCAGGTGCTCCCAGCCCCAGGGTCCAGCCTGGCCTTGGGCACTGCCAGGGATCCAGGGGCAACCCCAGCTGTGCCAGGGCTGCCCACCCTGCCAGGGAACAATTCCCAATCTCCCATCCAGCCCTGCCTTCTGGGATGGGATGCCATTCCCTGTGTGCTGTCCCTCCAGCCCCTGTGACACAGGCACTGCCCTCTCCTGACATCCCTTTCCCCAGTCCAGAGCAGCATTTCTCTGGCAGCAGAAATCGGGAATGCAGCATCCCCAGGCTGAATGCTGGCAGTTCCCTCTGCCCTGCTCCACGGCCGGGGCCGGGGGCGGGCACTGGGAATTCGGGAATGATGCCGGGGTGGGGCTGGCTCGGGAATCCTGTCCGTTTGGAGAAGCTCCTCAGGAGCCCGAGGCTGGCCCCGCTCGCTGAACATTTCCGTGAATCATTGGCTTTTATGGAAATCCAGCATCCTCTCCCCAGCTGTTTCCTGTGCACTGTGCTGGCTGCAGGGCTTGTTTTAACTTTCCGGGACTGAGCGGTCATTTTAATCACCACCAAGCTCTGAACAAAGAGCCACGTGTGCCTTTGGGGGAAAGCAACCAAAAAAGGCTCCTGGGAAGAGCTGGGAGGCGCCCGGGCAGGGCAGGCTCCGGGGTGTAACCCAGGGGCAGCACGGCCTCAGTCTGGCTGCCAACCCCATCCTGTTTGCTGGTGTCTGGGTTGAGGGGGTGTTTTTGTGGGTTCCTTCTAAAAATAACCCCAGCACCTCCTGGGAGGGTGGTGGAAGGAAGCAGTAGCTGGAGCTGGATGAGGCACAAATTCACCTGCTCAAGCTGGACACAGGGAGAACTTGGATTTCTGATCTCTGGATGAAAGGCTGGTTCTGGAGACCAGGATTTCTGGATTTTTTCAGGATTTTCTGTGCTCACAGAAATCCACAGAAATCCTTTCCTCTGGCTGGATCTGGGTAAGGATGTTCCAAACCTGCTGAAGATCCATCTGACAGGGAAACAGCCCCTTGTCCACAGGACTTCCATTGGGAGAGGATCTGTGTGTGCACCTGACCCTGGAGCAACAGAGACCTGCTGGGCAGGGCCATGCAGGAAGGCTCTGGAAACAGAGCTCAGATCCCCTCCCCTGCATCTGTGGGACATCCCTTCCCCAGGATTACAGCACAACTCAGGGTTCATATGATGAGCAATTAATCCAAAGCCAGTGCCTGAAATAAGAGGAGAGCAAAACACCTGGGCAGGCTCCTGGCACAGAGCAGGATGTGTGCAGGAGATGCACAAATCCCAGAAGGCAAAAGTCTCCAGGGATCCCTCTTAGCCTGACCCAAGGAAAATTATTCTGGGACCTTAAAGCTCATGATCACCACAACCCTGAGAGCAGGACACTCGGTGCTTGGGTGTCCACAGAGCTGGGGCTGCCCCTGGGTCCCTGGCAGTGCCCAAGGCCGGGTTGGACAGGGCTGGGAGCACCTGGGACTGTGTGAGGTGTCCCTGCCGTGCAGGGTGGGGCTGGATGAGCCAGTCTCACCTGGGGTTAAAGGTGGCTGAGGACACGGCGCTGCTCGCCGGCCACGCCGAGGTCACCGCTGGCTCTGCAGAGGGCAGGGAAGGGTGGCGGTGCTGCCCTTGTGTCCCCAGCTCTGGCATCCCAGTGTCGGCTCCGCTGGAAGCCACGAGGAGCCCTGAAACAAAAAGCAGCCCCGGGGCCATCCCGTCCATTAGGGACGGCAGCCAGAGCTCCCTGATCGCAGCCAGATGTCAGAGATAACATCTCCGCTCGTTCTTGTGGTTTCCTGGATGGCAAAGAACTACTGTGCTCTCACCCTGCTTGGCCACGGCATCTGAGCGTCCTGGTGGAGAAAAATACAGAAAATACAAATTAAAAATTCAGAAAACTACCGAATCCTGCAGGGCTGGTTTGGGGCTGGGCTGGCCCAGGGCTCCCAGCCCAGAGAAGCTCCCGGGGGATGCTGGGGGGGAGGAAGGAGGGTGCTCTGTGCCCTTGGAGGAGGTGTTCTATTCCCTTGGAAGGGACAGGGTGACAGCTCCAGCCTCTCCCCACCACTCTGTCCCGTTTCAGTCACTGTCACCCCGCTGTGTCCTCAGACCAGGCCTCTCCTCAGCATGGGGGGCAAACTTTGAACCATCTCCACCTGGCAGAAAGATGCTGAAAGTGTTTCCTTTTTTAGAGGTATTGAGGCATAGAAAAGCCTTCAGGCTTTGAATAAAAACTCAGCTTCTCACCCCTGAAACAGGTATTGAGGCATAGAAAAGCATTCAGGCTCTGAATAAAACCTCAGCTTCTTACCCTCTAAATCACTTTAAAAGGAGACCTCAGGCATTTGAGTCTCAGCTCCTGATTGCTCCATACAAACCTGGGCTCCCAAGTCACAGGGAATTTTGGGGAGATACAGCAATCCCTGCACAGGGGTAATTAAATCTGTGAGAGCCTTTCAGGACATTCACATGGTTTAAGGCAATTTTGCTGTGTATTTCCCCCCTTGGCCCCTGAGCACAGGCCCTGGGCCTGTCCCGCCCCTGCCGGGCCTCACAGGGATCACCCTGGCCTGGAACATTCCAGGGATGGGGCAGCCCCGGCTCCTCTGGGACCCCTGGAGGAGCCCAGGCATGGTGAGGGACCCCCATTCCCTCCCCTTTGGGGTCACTCGGGGCTGTCCCCGGAGCTGTCCCTGTCCCTGCTCACTCCCGGGGATCTCCCACAGCTGGTGCCCGGTGCCACCCCGGGAGGCCTTGATCCATCCCCGGCTCCCAGCAGCTGGCATTGGGGTGTCCGGCCGAGGCCGTGCCCCGGGGACGGGGCTGCTCTGTCCCCATGGCCCAGGGCAGGACATTTGTCCCCTGATCACCTCGGTGGCCCTCGGTGTGCGCAGCCCCGGCAGAGCCGGGAGGCTCCGCTGGGCTCGGCAACACTTCCACCTACAGAGGGATCCCAGAACGGCACCCGCGAGTGAGTGGGATAACGGGAGTGAGGGGGATAACGGGAGTGAGAGGGATAACAGGAGTGAGGGAGGAACCCAAGGAGTGAGGGGGGTCAAAAAGCTTGTCGTAGCTACTGAGGTAAGTGCACAGTGTAACCTCAGGTGACTCTGGAGATCAGCACAGGTCCTTGAAGTCCATCAGCCCTGCCAAATGATTCATTTCTGTGACTCAGCTCCATGAAAACTTCAAAATTCAGGGATACTTCACTTCCAAGTCTTAGGAGAGACAGGAGCTGTGGTGCAGGGACATTTCAGCTGCTGTGGGCATTCAGGGGTCCCTCAGGTCCCACAGCTCCTGGGCTCAGGGAAGGGAAGCTCTGAAGCACAGAGGGTGCTCAGCGCTCACACAAACCAGGGCCGAGCCCTGCACAAACCCCAAACCCCAGGCAGGCAGAGGTGCTGCTCCTCCAAACCAAGGGTTTCTCTTTGCTCCAGCTATCTGAGCAGCTCTTTTTTCAGGGGAAAAAAGCTCCTTCAATTCCCATAGCAACCACTACATTTTCCTGAACACCACACACACAAACACAGTTGTTTCAGACTGCAAAACAGTGGTAACCAAGAAACAGACATTTTCTTTTCCTCCTCGAAAATACTCACTCACTTTCTGCCTTTCCAGAGCAGCTGCAGAGGGAGCCCAGCAGGACAGGGCAGGGACAAACCAAGCACGGAGCTCCTGCTCAGGTGTCCTCTCCTTTCTGAGGGCTGTGGAACACCGGCCCAGCAGAGCCTGGCAGTGCCCCTGTGACAGGGACCAGCAGCAGCACCTGGGCTCTGCAGGAGAGCACTGCAGCCTCAGCCATGCAGGAATGGGAGAGGCATTAGGGGAGAGCCCAGCAGAGGACAGCAAACACCTCTCACCGCAGGCTCCAGGTTTGGTACTACCTGAGCGCCAGCTGAAGAATCAGATCTGACTCCTCTCCCCTTGCAGCTCTCCTGTCCCACAGCAGGCACAGCTCCAGGCAGGTCCCAGCAGCTCCTGCTCTCAGACAGGGGACAGCAGCAGCCCAGCCCTGCCTCACCCCTCTGAACTGCAGACAAGTCCACGACCATTTATTCCAACTGCTGCCTGGTAGTCCAGCTGCACCCTCAGGAGGACACAAACATCCGAAGCTCTCCCAGTTTTCTCCTCCCACACGCCCGAGTCCTACTCAGGCACAGGGGTCACAGCGGAAGTGTGTAAGAAAACCAAGTTTAGTTTCCACACATTTAGCATCCAACAGACAGTAAAAAAAAAAAAAGCTTTATATTTTATTTTTTGTAAAAATCTTTGAACACATGCAGACTAAAACCAGTGTAAGAAAGTCTCCACCATGTTTAAACAAATAACTATACTTAAATATAAGCGTCTGCAATTGACTGGTATAAAAATAATGTACGTCTTGCTTTTTTACAGAAATCCTTTCTCCAGTTCTCAGCTCAATAAACAATACACAACTCTAATACATACAGTGAACCTGATCGTTTGCCACCTCTGGGATACTGCTAAGGTATTATGTGCAAAAGTTGGTAACAGTTTCTTTCCCACGAGAAAAAAAATTCTTCTACACCTTTTAGGAAACCAGATGGGGTTGAAGCTGCTGCAGCCCTGGCTGTGCCCTGCAGTCCGTGGGCTTGGCGCCGGAGCTGGCCCAGCCCTGCAGTCCCAGGACTTGGTGGCCCGGTGCTGGCCCAGCCCCGCAGTCCCAGGACTTGGTGGCCCGGTGCTGGCCCAGCCCCGCAGTCCCAGGACATGGTGGCCCGGTGCTGGCCCAGCCCCGCAGTCCCAGGACTTGGTGGCCCGGTGCTGGCCCAGCCCCGCAGTGCCAGGACTCGGTGGCCCGGTGCTGGCCCAGCCCCGCGGTGCCAGGCTCAGCGGCGGTGCCGGCCGTGGCCCGAGCGGCCGCTGCCGTGGTGTTTGCCGCCCTTGTGGGAGCGCTCGAAGGAGCGCGAGCGCTCGCGCCGCTCCCGGTGGTGGCTGCGCTCGTGCCGGTGCTTCTTGGCCGCCTCCGAGTGCTCCCGGGACTTGCTCTGCGAGCGGGAGCGGGACTTTTTCCGCTTGTGGCCGTGCCTGCTGCTGCCCTTGAGCTCCTCGCGGCCGTGCTTGGCCTTGGCGTGGGGCGAGCCGTGGTTGTGGTGCCGCCGGGGGCTCCCGCTGTGGCTGCGCGAGCGGCTGCGCGAGCGGGAGCTGTAGGTGCCCGACAGGCTCCGCCGGTTGTTGTAGCTGCACGAGAGGCAACAGTTACAGCTTACAGTGGGAAAAGCACACAGACATCAGCCCTTACAGCTCCCAAGGTACTGCAAGGAATCAGCCTTTGTCCCTCAGGGTAAGTGAGGAAGGACAGGGAACGTCTCAGAACCTGCCCCATGGAAGGCTGGGGTCAGTGATGTGGGATTTAAGGTCCTTCCAACCCCAACCACTCTTGTGAGCCTTTTACTTGAGCTCATTTGAAAATAAACAGCTCACACTAAAACCAGAGCGCAGCATCTTTTGTCCACCTTGTCTCAAGGGTCTTCTGTCAACACCAGATCACTGACTGGGTGTTGCTTTTTTCCTTCAGTGACTACACTGAGATCTAAGTTGGCAGCCTCCAATGCGAGCCTGAAGACTCTTAGGAAACCCCTATTTAAAGCAGCAGCTCTCACTGCATCCCTCTCCTCCTGTACCACGACAGGGGCAGAGCCCTGAACAGCCAGGCACTGCACCAGGGAGCACTGACACAAGGAGGCTGCACACCTGGGACACCTCTGTCCCCTTCCAAGGGCACTGTGTTCCAGAGACTGCCCTCACTTGTAATGGGATCCTTGTGAAGACGAACAAGGGAAGACTAGCACCAGCCCAGCACCGACTCCCCAGGGACAGTTAGGACAGGCTGATTTTACAGCCTGAACTCTCAAGCGCAGCCCCACAGCCTCCCCTCCCTTTTGCTGGCTGGCACTCAGGAGTGCCCCTGAAGGCAGCAGCCCCCCATCCCAGCCCAGCCCAGCCCAGCCCAGCCCCACTCACTGCCGGCGGGGGCTGTGGGAGCGCGAGCGGGACTTGGTCCGGGAGCGGGAGCGGCTGGCGCTGCGGCTGCTGCGGCTCCTCTTGCTCTCCTTCCTCAGCCTGCAGGGCACAAACCAAACTGCTCAGCACTCACACGCCACAGGGGCTCGGGAGCAGCTCCCTGCACTGCGTTTCTACTCAAGCCTTCTCTTAGCAGCAGAGTTTTACCTACCCGTTGTAAGGGCTCTTGGAGGTTTGCTGCCTCTCTTCTGGCTCTTTCTTAATGGTTTTGGTATTCACAGACACTGGAGATTTCTCCTCAGCTTTTACTTCTCTTGGGGAAGCTAGGAATTAAATTTCAATTCAGAATCAGTTCTTTATTCATCCTTTGTCATAAACACACTATACATTGCTCAGGCACCTTCACCAGGACTAAGTGTAGATACCAACTCTACATCTATTATTTCATCCCATCTCTCCACTTGCATTCACTCCTGGAATGGGATATTTGTGAGGAAACCCTATGAAGGAGGAACAGCACTGGCACCTTCAGGGCACACAGCCATGCTCACCTGGGGCCAAAAGGTACAAAACAGAAGCTGCCTTTGTGCCGTACAATACAGAACTTCTTACGTTGGCGTTTATTTCCAATGCTATAGAAGGGATTAAGCCTACCCAGCAAAATTAGATTTCATCTTTACAATAATGGCACAAATATAAATGAGTAACAAATAAAATTATCCAGTTAATATGTCAGTCTGTCTCTACAGACAGTTGGTACAGACCAGAGATGGATTCACCCTTCATGGAAAGGCTGTTAAGCCCACCAGAGCTCCTGCTTTTAAACTGTTCCACCCTCAGCTCCCTCCTTGCAGAAAACACCTCTCTTGTTCTGTCAGAAATTCACACTGCCCAGCCCAGAGACCTCTGAAAACTCAGGACTCTTCAGGAGAAACCCTGAGAGCTCAGACAGACCGGCCAGTTCAGCACACATGTTCCATTCAACTCCCTCTGATGCCAAGGCAGTGCTGGGCCTCTCCCTCCTCCACTTCCTGCCCCAAACAGCTGCCAAGCACATTAAAAACAATCAGGGGAAGGAATTTCCACAGATACCTGCTGCAAAAGGGGCCATGAAGGCTACTGCAGCATCCCCAGATTAAATCCAAAAAGCCTCTCTTCACATCACAGAACACACAGCAACTCCTGCTTCATTATTCTCTTAAGGGTGCACATTATTCATGTATCACTCTCACATCTGAGGAAATGTGGAATAAAGCAGCTCCTTTCTATGTGGTTTCACGGTTTTGAGACTGGTTTTAAAATCTATGTTACAAAAAACAAACAAAAAAAGGTTTTCTGTTCAGAAAACAGACTTACATGGTTTGGATGCAGGAGAAAAGCCACCCAGTGTTGAGAGTGCTGGAGTTCCATCTGGATTTAAACCTTTTGCTTTCAGTTTTGCTTCCTGTAGTGCCATTTTCCTCTTTTCTACTTCTTTATCCAGAAATTCATAATTAGGCTGTGGAGTTAACAAGCAAATAAGAAGCTGAACTAATGTAATTCCTACTTCATCTCATTTCTGAAAAATACTGAGTTGGCTTTTAATGATCTGTCCAGTAATGTAACATCCAGAATTTGTTCTCTCCTTACTGGAGCCCTTCCCATTGGCACATCCGTGTTAGGCATTCCCAAACTTTTCTGGACAACCACAACTCAAGCTCCAGCTGCACTGAGCATCAAGCAGCAAACCCCAACATGTCAAACTCACCTTCTTTCTGGTATAAAGCTTCAGAGTTGTTAAGCAGATCTCCTGAATCTCCTCTTCCGTGGTGCCAAAGAGCAGGAACCAGTGGGGACGGGTAGGCAGCGGGATCTGAAAATCAAACAAGGAGAAGCTTAGTGGAGATTTCAGGTGGGGTTTTGCTGGAATATTTCCATGAATTTCCTTGTAAGCTGAGCAGCAGCAGGGGAAGGCAGGGCTCACCTGCAGGGCTCTAGCAGCGAGGTAAATGCACGCACACGCGATGGTCTCCGGCTGGAAGCGAACAAACACGTTTGTCCGGAGGCTGTCGTTCATGTAATTCCTGAAAAAACAAAGCAGCACAGGTTGGGACTCCATGTGCTTTTCTTTCAGAGGATAACAATACTGGAGACTCAATTGACTTTATTATTTTTTCTGTTGTTACATTGAACATGTGATTTCCTTCAGGTTGTGCTGGATGTTTACATGTGTCACTGTGACAGTTTGCAGCACTGCCACTGTTTTACAGTAATGTGTAGCAGGAAATCCAAGCAGTTTGGAATGGCCACTTCCTAGCTGAAGTTACCCTGGAAGTGTCCACTGAGTTACAATTTAACAAGCACTTTGCATCTCTCCAGCTGATTGTCTTAAACACCAATGGGTTTGTATTTAAACATCAATGTAGAACTCAAGAGCCATCAGGAGAGCAAGGTGCATTTTCAACCTACCATTATCCAGAGGCTATGTGCAACCTGCAGAGCTCATAAAACACTGAGTACATTTAAATTTTGGGTGCTTTGAGCCACTTTAACTTCATCCAGGGAGATGCACCCTGTTTGCTCTCAGAGTGTTGGAAAAGGTGTGAGTTAGAACTGGGCCCCGACCTCCGGAGCTGCTGCTGCTGCACAGGGCTGGCACAGCCAGTAACACCCACCCAGAGATGGGGTGAGCAGCAGAGCTCCACGGATTTCTCAATTCCCAACATGGGAGAGAGAACAGCAGCCAGTCAGTGAGGACTCTACACCCCCACGCCCAGCCAGGCTGCTAAGTGAACATGCTGCATGCACTGTCACCCTCTGCTTAACTCAAGTTGAAATGTTAAATCAATGAAAGAAACGCTGGTAGAATTGTCCCCCACGTGTCCTTTAACATACAGCAGGTAGGCAACAAAGACATTGAGAAACAGTTGTAAGAGTTACTTCTAGAACCAAATATACAAATCCTGGCGCCAGGACAGAACTAGGAGGTGCTGCCCGATGGCTTTGGGTGACGGCAGTGAACTCGCTGAGGCTTGCACTGGCTTGGCTGGAGAGAAGGGCAGCCAAAGCAGCCATCCCCAGGTCATGGGCTGAGGTGCAGAGGGCAGAGCTCTATGACTTACCAGCAGGGACTACCCTTCAATCAAAGAGTAGAAAAAAGAACAAAGTTAAATTGAGTTCTCCATCGTTACGCTGGAATAAGGCCATGAAAATAGTAAGCAGAAACAAGCACCACGAGATTGTCCAAATGTGTTTGGGTGGTGACTTACATCTCATTGCTTTGCATAGGGATCAGCAGGCTTGTTATTTCTGCTACTATTTTCCTGGCTAGGAAAAGAATGGAAAATAGCAACTTACCAGGCTGTCTGTACCAGGGTTTGATTACGTTCACATTCTAGGACTTGTAAATACATAACAATGATCTGAGGAATAAGGAGGGGGAGAAAGAAAAAAGAGACTCAGTTTCAACACATAAAGCAGGAGTACATATATACCTATGTCAAAATGAAATCAAACAGTATGCCCAAACAGTGGGGGCTCCTTCTCTCCAAGCACACACTCTAAGCTCTCATGTCAGCCCATCACATTCACACAATTCTTTATCTCACTACTTTTCTGCTATTTTCAAACCAGCCACCTTTACCCTTTCCCAGGGAAGTGACTTTTTTCACAGTCAATATGGCTGTTTGCCCAAGCACCCTGGCAAAAGCTTTAATAGCTATAAGGGAATAAAGAAAAGAATTCAGGTCATTCTGACACCTGTGTTTCTTGTTCCACAGCTCCCAGTGATGCCACCAAGGTAGAGTAAGAATTACAATTACATTATTATTGAGAACTCACCTTATGAGGATGCTTGACATGAACACAAAATCCCAACTCCTTCAGTACCCTCCTTTCTGCTTTGATTACTTGATTTTTGGTGTTTATGTAGTTCTGATCAAGTATCAGTGGGCTTGGAGTCCTATAGTTTGCAAGAAATAAAATCAAAACTGTTTTGCATATCCAAAAATAACGGCAACTCTGTTTTCCCTTCCAACCAACTAATGGCAACAGAAACCGGTTTTCAACTCCTGCAAGCAAGTTTAAGCATTAATCTTGTGCTGTCCAAGTTTAGATAAACTAGTTTAGTTGCTGCTTTCGGCTAGCTACAGATTAGATGGCTGAGATAAAAAAAATAACCTTCTGCTCCTGTGTATGCAAACTGCACTGCTCCAGCTGCTGAAGGAGTTGGCTTGATGGGGGCACTCCCAAGAACTTCTCCTCTCCGTGCCAGAGGTGGCAGAAGGAGTCCTGTGCCAGGCAGGGTTTCAAAGCAGAATAAGCCACACCAGGGCTCTCACTGGCACTAAAGTAGCAACTCGTGCTCTAGAAACTGCAGTTTCCTATGCACTGAAGAGCAGCTGACTGACCCTTCAGAGAAGCCAGCCCTGCCCAGCGCTGTGATGTGTGAAAAGCTGAGGGAAGCACAGGATTAACCTGGGACATGGATCTGCCTGGGACTCTGGGTACCAGGGATGATCCTGCTCCCGTCTGCATGTGCAAAACAACAGCTCACTTCAGAGAGACATCTCAAACTCCAGCACTGTCAATCCTAATTCCTCCCAAGTCCAAACCCTCAACTGTCCAGAGCATGTTTAATCACAAAAACCTTCTGTACTTGATGCACAAGTGTCACACTCCATTGCGTATTTGCTTTGTCCGTGCTTAGACTTGACCTTTCAACATTCCACAGGGGATATTTTAATCCACTTCCTCCTGAAGACAGACCAGCTTTTCCCTGTAATATGCCTCACACATTCCATGCGCTTTCCAAAGCAGAATAATGTTTTTGCAGCTCGTTATGCTCTAATAAACCACGGTCTGTGTACACGATACACCCCAAGCAGTGGTCACAAATTTATTTTACATTACCTTCAAAAGAAAAAAAAGTAATGCAAAGTGGATTCAAAACACAGCTTTTGTTGTATTAGACAAAATATTTCACTGCCAACTTGCAAATTACATGAGTGGATCTTGGACCTCACTTCTCTTTCCTGACAGGTCACAGAAAAAAAATACTCAAAAAACCAAGGTTCCCACCCCAGGAAGGGTTAATTAATGACAAGGCTGCAATAACCCAGTTTATGCCATGACCTCTGCAGTCACCTGGACAGGCACCACAACCTTCTCTAATGAAAGCATCTTGTACCACCATGCACCTGAAGCATGAGCTGTCCCTGCTCTTCCCAAGGGGCTGAGATGCCAGCTCTGCAATGAGCAACTGCCCTTCCTGGTGCCAGGCTGCACCTGCAAGTCAAATACTCTCATTATTTAAGGTTTTCCAGGTTTGCCATGTTACAGCAGAGTAACTTCTCTAGTTAAGTGTTACTCTCACTCACCAGGGCAAGTTTACAAAGTTTTTCATTTCAGCTCCTCTAAATAAACCCAAAATCGGGAGATGTTTTCTTTTGTTTATGGTTGTCCTTTTCTCCCCATAAATTAACTGAAAATGAAAAGTTTTTCAAGCTCTTTAGGAAGTAGTTATACTTCAGTGAGGAGCTGCTTTTGTCCAACACTTCAGCACTACAGAGCCAGGCTGAGCAGTGCTCTGGAGTGGGACAGTGGAATAACCAAGCTGAGCTCTTCCCATCAGTGAAGCTGATTCACTTCCAGCTCATTCCCATCAATTTTACTGGTGTTGACAACCTTTCCTTCAGTACTGCTCTCCACAATTTCATCTCCAGATCATTGGCATTAACAGGATCTGCAGAGCAGCACCCACAGGAGCTCAGGCTGTTTGTCAGCAGAAAGCTCCATCACAGGTGGGAGATCTTGGGTTACACACTTAGGACAGCCATGACTCGCAGTCTGTTAACACAGTGTCCAGTGGGACTGCTCAGATCATCCAGCCCACCTTGCACAGGCCCCTGCACTCCCTGGGAGCTCTGGCAGGAAGT